>NC_045448.1:68763037-68845934 GCF_002776525.5 Piliocolobus tephrosceles | reverse complement strand
TCTTGTATGCTTTTTTATCATATTTTACTTATGATTTGGATCAATTTCCTCAAATGACCTTGTCCACATTAAAACTGCCACTTTCTTTGTTCACCCACACATTGTAGTACCTTTTTTTTTTTTTTTTGCTTTTTTTTTTCCAAAACCTCTTTACTGTTGGAAGAGCTTAGTTTTATTTAGTTTTTTTTCTGTGAATAGTAGTCATTTTATAAGATTGTTTAAATCAGTCCTTGACACACTTCACTATTTATACTTCCCTATTTAGGTTAATTCCTGTCATGCCTTCTCATCCCTTCCATACCTAGCTCAAGCCAGTGTTCTCTGTTTGGCCTTGTTTAATTGCCCCAGGCCCAGTGTCCTCTCAGCTTTTCTTCTTTCAGTGTAAAGTAGTGCTGCTTTTTAAAAAAGTTAACAGGACTCTAAATTACATGCTGTAACATACTGTATTCTTTCATGTGCCACACAGGTAAGTAAGCACCTACCAAGTATTTACAGATTAGCCACTGGGAAAAAGGGAAATACATAGATTATTACAGTATGAGTAAACTATTATGAGAAATAAAAACACAGGTTCCAAGGAGGAAAAATTACCTTTAGTTAAGGAAATTAAGAAAAGCTTCGTGGAAGGGGTGACATTTGAAAGCCGTGTAGGATTAGAATGTGGATTAATTCTTTGTGTAGTTATTTCTTTCAGTCTCTTTATATGTTATCTACATCATCAACATTCTACCCAAACTTGCCGGCATTACCTGGTTTTAATGATTTTGCTCCTAATGCTTGAGAAAACTAGGGACTAAGAAAACTTGGGGATGATTAAGTGTTGGCCTCATTCCCCCCTCACCTCTGCCTGTCACAAGAGAAACTTGCCTGATCTCACATTTAATCTTAACCTTCTTTCCTTTTAGTATCAGGCCTTCCCGTTTTCATGGTTAGCCTTTGCTAACCATGTGCTTTTGATCTTGTGCCATCTCATCTCTAGGATCTTACTTTGTTAAATTTATCTTTATTTTCCCATATGTCTTCAGCTTCTTCCTCTCTTCAGTTTATAAACACAGTCAACTTCTCTTTGATTTTGATCCTGCATGTACCTTGAAGTTTCTCTCTGTTCTTTCCTGTATTTGAACCTCTTAAAGAAGAGCCTACACAATTACCTTTATTTCCTTATTTCTGCTAAATTCTTGGTCTACTGCAGTCTGGCTTTCGGCTGCTATAACTCCACTGACACTGCTCTCAAGGTCATCTTCATTTTATCAACACGTTGTCTAATTGCTACATCTGGATTGATGTTAAAAATCTACAAAATCATTTGTGACCTTTGGGGAAATTTGAACACTGATTATTTGATACCAAATAATTAATTTTTAGGTGTGATAATGTTATGATGTGTTAAAGAGTTTTTATCTTTCAGAGATAATACTGTTTAGGCTGGGTGCAGTGGCTCATGGTTGTAATCACAGCACTTTGGGAGGCCAAGGTGGGTGGATCACCTGAGGTTAGAAGTTTGAGACTAGCCTGACCAACATGGTGAAACCTACTAAAAATATAAAAAATCAGCTGGGCATGGTGGTGCATGTGTGTAAACCCAGCTACTTGGGAGACTGAGGCAGGAGAATCGCTTGAACCCGGGAGGCGGAGGTGGCAGTGAGCTGAGATTGCGCCATTGCACTGCCGCCTGGGCAACAAGAGTGAAACTCAGCCTCAAAAATATATATATATATATATATACTGATTAGTTACAAGGAAATGGTATGTCTGGGATTTGCTCTGAAATAACTGGGGTGGGATATAGATAAAATATTTCTTATGTTTAATGGTTGAAACTGGATAATGAGCATATAGAATTCATTACACTCTTTTTTCAACCTTTGTGTGTGTTTGAAATTTCTGTTATTGAAAAGTTGGGGCTTTTTAAATAAATGGAAAAGGGAAGAAGGAAGTAACCAATAATAAAATCAACAAGAAATAATTATTTAATTACAATTCAGAATGGCATGCAGATTGTGAGCTTTAATAAGAATAAGTGACTATTTAAACTAATTTTCACCAGTAAAAGAATTGGGACTTTGACAGTAGAAGCATAATGCCTGGCATAAAGCAGATGCTGAGTAAATATTGGTTGACTGAATCAGCTAGCAAGAGCTCAGAGCTGGATTACATGGACAACTTGGATAATTTTAAAGCCTGTATACCTTTGGGAAAACCTGGTAGTTACTAGTCACCCCGTTTGTTTTCATTTCTTACTTTCAATTGTGCCCCAATCTAGTCCTCTGTATACGTAATAACAACCCATAATGGTATGGTGCTTACCATGTCCCAGGAACTATTCTAAGCACCTTACATACATTAATTCTTTTAATCCTCATATTACCCTCAGGAGAGGGGCACAGTTACTTTCCCCATTGTACAGATGAGAAAATAGAAGCAAAGAGACTTTAAATAACTGGCTTAAGTCACACAGCAGGTGAAGTAACAGAGCCATGATTTGATCTTAGGCCATCGTGCTTCATAGTCAATATTTTTAATCACAGTATTATATGGTCTGTCTTTAGTAAATCTTACAAAATTAATGTTATAATTGTCTACATGAATAATTCTAGGTAAGACTAGATTTGTCTAAGACATAGGCATTCTGATATATATATATATATCACAATATATGTGTGTGTATATATATGTCATTCAATTCAGTGTTGAATTTTTAATAAATTTATTCTAGGCCATTGTGACTTTATTTCTGTTGACTAACCTCTCTGGACTAGGAAATGTATACTCTGTTGAGGTGATCTGCTCAAAGTGGAGGCCTTAGTTCTAACTTGGCATGATAACTTGGAAAAGTGACTGAGTTCAAGATACTACTTTAGATAATTTAAGCAGAGGACTAGATTGGGGCACAATTGAAAGTAAGAGTGGAAAATCAGATTCAGCTAATTGTTGATAAAGCCAGTATAATTCTGAATGGTTTAGATAAAATTAGTAAACACAAGGGCTGTTTTGTAGACTAAATGTAGGTGAAAGATTAAATCTTTTATCTAAAAAGATTCTTTTGTTAGAAGGTCCCCTAAGAAGAGCTTGGCAGACTCTGAAGGAACCTCTCCCTTTGCATAATGAACTGCCACTAGAAACCTTTCTAGCCATTAGAACACTGTTTCTGTTTTTAGTAAACAGTTTCACATTCAAGCAGTTTTGTTTCTGGTTTGAGTATTTACAGGTGACGTGAAAGTTTAAGCATAATAACTTTGCTGTTAATGTTTGCTCTTAATCACGTTCGTCTTAAGAAGGTTTGCAGTTTTGAAAACAGTGTTTTCAGAGAAAAAGATTATCTGTAGTTAATTTGATTTCCTCCTTCATTTCAGCAATTTTTTTGAGACAGAGTTTCTTTCTTGTTGCCCAGGCTAGAGTGCAATGGCACGATCTTGGCACACTGCAACCTCTGCTTCCTGGGTTCAAGTGATTCTCCTGCCTCAGCCTCCCAAGTAGCTGGGATTACAGGCGTGCGCCACCACGCCCGGTTAATTTTGTATTTTTATTAGAGACAGGGTTTTACTATGTTGGCCAGGCTGGTCTCAAACTCCTGACCTCGAACTCCACCTCCCAAAGTGGTGGGATTACAGGCGTGAGCCATTGTGCCTGGCCCTAAAATGCCATTTATCATTAAAACATTGTATGCCATTAATGTTGAAATTGACTTGTGCAGTTGTTGCTTTAGATTAACATCTTCATAAATATATCATACAGTTAATGTTTCTTAGATAATTTACCAGCTGTCATTTATCATTTACTTGGTAGTTTAGTGATCTGAATTCTAATTTATTTCACCTAGTCACTGAGAATTACTTATGCTTTGCCTACTCTCAGTAAAGCATTAGAATTGAGTAATGACGAGAAGAACAAAGGATTTTCTTAAGTATAGTACATGGACTTAAATGGTTTGAGTTACCTTGTTTGAGGGTTACAGACCTTTTTTAAAAATTCCTGGATTCAAATTAGCCGGGTGTGGTGGTGGGCGCCTGTAGTCCCAGCTAATTGGGAGGCTGAGGCAGGAGAATGGCATGAAACTGGGAGGTGGAGCTTGCAGTGAGCCGAGATCATGCCACTGCACTCCAGCCTGGGCGACGGAGCGAGACTCCGTCTCAAAAAAAAAAAAAAAAAAAAAAATCCCTGGACTCTCTAGTATATTTTAAATATTTCAGGTTTTTAAACAAATAGTCTTGAGTAAAGGACTGGCCAGGCGTAGTGGCTCACATCTGTAATCCCAGCGCTTTGGATGGCCGAGGCAAGCGGATCACCTGAGGTTGGGAGTTCGTGACCAACCTGGCCAACATGGTGAAACCTCGTCTCTACTAAAAGTAGAAAAATTAGCCAGGCATAGTTGTGGGTGCCCATAATCCCAGCTACTTGGGAGGCTGAGACAGGAGAATTGCTTGAACCTGGGAGGCAGAGGTTGCAGTGAGCTGAGACTGTGCCATTGCACTCCAGCCTGGGAGACAGAACGAGATTCCATCTCAAAAAAAGAAAAGAAAAGGAAGGACTAGCTTTATTTTCTTTATCCGCACTGTCAAATTTTGGTATTGTGGCAGCACTAAGAAATTTGTAGTTTCAGTAATGAGGTTCTTGATGTATAGTAATCTGGTTATCTGGCACAAATTTGAGTAGTTTGAAGAAGTCAGTTACTTTGGCTAGTGAAAAAGTCTAGCTATCTGCGTAACAAAAATAAAACTTCTTGGATCTTTCTCAGAATGTTAGAGCAAAAGATAAAATATATGGAAAAATGTGCAAGGAAAGAATGATTTGGAGAACACAGAGTGATAGCATCTGACTGAAAGAAATTTCAGGGGCTATATTAGGTAAAATAGAAGGGGAAATAATCAGTTAAATAAAAGGAGAAATTTCTTTTTCTTGAAAAATTGAAACTTTTGGTTAAAAGCATTCTGATTGCCAAGATTAGATGAAAGAACATCTACATTTAGTTTCAACTTCTTTTGTAATTTTAAAATTTCAAGAGTAAAAAAAACCCTAAAAGCCTCCAGGTGTAGAAGTTGTTACCTAAAAAGAATAGAAGTCCGCTGGCATTGGACTTCTTCAGAGCAGCAGTAGTTGGTAGAAGGCAGTGGAGTAATACATTCAAAGTTCTGAGTTTCTAATCCAGAATTTGATACCAGCCAGATGATCACTCAAATGTAAGAACAAAAAAAGACATTTTCAGAAATTTAAGGACTTGGGAAGGTTAACTTGCGTGAGTTCTTGAATATGAACCCGGCAAAATGAAGTAGAAGTTCAAGAAAGAGGATGAAATGAGATCCTAGAAACGGAATTCCTAACTAACACACCAGTGAAAATCTCAGGATAATAACTATGCCATAGGCCTAGAAAGCAATTGGTTCAAATTAGAACGAAATGACAGAGTTGTCTATGAAGAATGTCTTTAGGAAGAAAGTAAAAACCATTATATGAATTGTGTGGTGGAATTTTTTAATGTTAAGATAAAGTCAACGAGAAAAAAAAGAAACTGGAGGATGCAGTATGACATTCTTGGCAGTAAACCACATTAAGCTTTGGAGGAGCCATACGTGTAAGTAAGTCTTGAATAATGGAGGCTGAAAGTAAAAGAAGACTCTTAAATATGCATTCTTTTGTGGAAATACAATTTTTTAAAAAGGAAAATGGGGTGGGGAGTGGAGTGTGGTACAAAGCTAAAGAAAGGTGCAACTAACATTCAAATGCAAAATCACATAGGGCAGTAGATAAAATAAGAGGAAGATCTGGAAAATGTGGTGTAATAGGATGGGACTGGACTTAATATATAGAACAAAGAAATGCTTTAGGAGCCAGATCTTTTGAATAAGATGTATCATTGAACTAGGCAGTATACATTTTAGTTTAAAAAAATAAACAGTATGTCATTAAGCAGGGTTATTAATGACAGTGAGAATACTTGAAGATGTATTTGTATGATATTATAACTATATTTTTATTAAATTTACTGCTTACCTTGATTTGAACCTTTTGAATAAGATGTGTCATTGAACTAGGCAATACACATTTTGGTTTTAAAAAATATTTCTTTAAGCAGGGTTATTAATAACAGAATACTTGAAGGTATATCTGTATGATACTGTGAATACATGCTTTTCATTAACTTACTGCCTATATTGATTTGAACCATAAGGTGGATAAACCAAAAGGAGAAAAACAATAATACACAAGTCCTCAGTAGGATAAACGTAATATACATGTTGAGAGAAGGGTTAGAAAGGACGTCTTAGAAATCCATGGTCTGATTTTTATCTACCTGGAGTGGGAAGACTCTTATTCTCTTTTCTCCACATTTAGCCCAGAAATGCAGGTTGGGGGAATAGCAGTGATGCATAGTATCTCTTAGCCTAGGGCTCTTTGCTGACTCTTCAGATGGAACTAACATAGGAAAAGAAATTAGATCAGAAAGTATTTCAAGAAATCCCGGTCACCTCACTTTGTCATCAAGCTTTATAACATTGAGCAGCTTACCTAACTCCTTGGGTTTGTTTCCTCATCTTGAGTTTGTTGTCTTTAAGGTTTCTTGTGACTGTTTACGTTACATGGCTTTTCTATGCCAGATTGTCTTGTGAAGCTCACTGAGCTCTGAAAATAATTCTAAGAATGTATTTTTAGGATTGTTGTAAATGTTCAGCTTCTTTTGTGACATCTTTGGACATCATTCGTTGGGTGAATGAGTTCTAGTGTGTTGGTCATTTTTAGTCATTTTTTTAGATAAGGAAGGAAGAAGTCAGTGATATGTAGTATTTATATTTTGAAGGAGCAGTCTAGAAAACAAAACACAATCACAATATCAGTAATGAAAGCACTGAAATCATTACAGATCCTTACAGATGTTAAAAGGATAACAAAAGAATGTTATAAGCAATTTTATGCCAATAAGTTCTATACCTTAGATGAAATGGACAAATTCCTTGCAAAACAAATTACTAAAACTGACAATAAGAGGAAATAGAAAATCGTAATAGCCTTTTATTAGTTAATAAAATTGAATTCATATTTCAAAATCTTTCTACAAAGAAAATATATATATATATATATATATATAGCAAATGTTAAGTTACTAGGACTGATGTGAATTTGGCAAGATTGTAGGATACAAGGATAATATACCTAAACAATGTGATTTCTATGTAATAGTAGAGAACAATTACAAATGAAATGGGGCCCGGCGTGGTGGGCCCGGCCTGTAATCCTAGCACTTTGGGAGGCTGAGGCAGGCAGATCACGAGGTCAGAAGATCAAGACCATCCTGGCCAACATGGTGAAACCCCGTCTCTACTAAAAATAAAAAAATTAGCTGGGTGTGGTGGCATATGCCTGTAATCCCAGCTACTTGGGAGGCTGAGGCAGGAGAATGGCGTGAACCCAGGAGGTGGAGGTTGCAGTGAGCCAAGATCATGCCACTGCACTCCAGCCTGGGCGACAGAGCGAAACTCCGTCTTAAAAAAAAAAAAAAAAGGAAAAGAAAAAAGAAATGGACAAGTACCATGCATAATAGAGTAAAATTGTATTCAGGTATAAGTTTAACCAAATATGTGTAAAATCAGTACACCAAATTATAGAAAATTATTGGAACTTAAAAAGACCTACACAAATGAAGATACATACCACATTCATAGATTAGAAGACTTGTTACAGAGGTGTCGGTTCTACTTAGACTTATCTATAGCTTCTTTAAGACCTTCCCAATCAAATTCTTAACAAGATTTTAAAAAATTTACCAAATTGGTGGTTAATTCCATGTGGACATGCATGGGTATTAGAAGAGTCAGAAAATTTATGTGTGTGTGTGTGTGTGTATATATATATATATATATTTTTTTCCCCCCCCAAAGGTGCCATTGTAAAGGGAGCCTTTTCAACAAAACAGCTATATTTCTGTATGGAATAAAAAGTCATCTATCTACATATATATATGAAAGGCAAATAACATAGATCATAGATTTAAACATAAAACAATGGAATATCTAGAAGAAAACATAGAAAATCTTCATGATCAAGGATGGGCAAAGACTTTTAGTGCACACAAAACAGGAATCATAAAGGGAAAAAATTGGATTTCATTAATATTGAAAGGTTTTGGTTTTTAAAGTACACCTATGAAAAGGCAGCTCACAGACTGGGAGAAAATAGTATTAGAAAATACCTAACAAAGGACTTGGATCAGTATATAATTTCACAAATCTTTTAGATAATGCTTTTTTTTAAAAAAAGTACAATTAACTAATAAAAATACATGAAAAAGGCAATAATACCACATGTGAGCAAGGATGTGGAGCTGCTGGAATAATCATATATTGCTGATGGGAGAGTAAAATGGTACATTACTTTGGAAAACTGACAGTTTCTGAAAACTTAACCCTGTGACCCAGCAATTCCAGGAAAACATTTGTTTACAGAACTACACATTAATGTTTATAGTAGCTTTACAGGAATGTCTATCAAGAGATGAATGCATAAACAAATTGTAGTATATCCATATAGTGGACTAGACTGCTCTGCAGTAGTATAAAGGAACAAACTTACTGACACATGCAACAACATGGATTAGTGTCAAAAACTTGGTGAGTAAAGGACGATAGATGAGTACCTACTGTATGGTCCTGTAGACATGAAATTCTAGATAGAATTTAGAGAAAGAACATTGGTTGCCTAGGGTGGTGAGAGAAGGGTGATTGACTGCAAACAGGCTGAAGGGAGTGTTTATGGGTCATGGAATATTCTTTTATCTTGATTGTAGTGTTGCTTCCATAGGTATATGCATTTGCCAAAACCTGTAGAGCCATATACTTAATAATGCATCATTTCAAGGTCAGTTATTTCTCAAAATTGGCTTAAATTATTTTTAGCATTTTTTAGGCCAGGCGTGGTGCCTCACACCTGTAATCCCAGAACTTTTGGAGGCCAAGGTGGGCAGATCACCTGAGGTCAGAAGTTCAAGACCAGACTGGTCAACATGGTGAAATTTTGTCTCTACCAAAAATACAAAAATCAGCAGGGCTTGATGGTGCATGCCTGTAATCCCAGCTACTCCGGAGGCTGAGGCACAAGAATTGCTTGAACCCAGGAGGCAGAGGTTGCAGTGAGCTGAGATCACATCACTGGACTTCTGCCTTGGTGACAGAGTGAAACGCCATATCAAAAAAAAAATTAGCATTTTTGTTACAATTTGATACTTCTTTTGTTGGTGGTGATACCGAGTTTTTGTATATTTGACAATTGCATGATAATCTTTCAAGTATGTAAGAAATGTAATCTAGGAGCTCCAAAAAGACTCATTACTTTTTGCAGTCTAAGATTATGATACATTTCTCGAATGTAGACCTTTTAAGTGGATGAAAGTTTTTCATGTATTTAAGAAAAGGTACAACACATACATATATGACTGTGTTCATGTTTATTTCATAATATACTATTTAAAGTCTGTCATAATATTGGTAGGGTGCTCTCTTTGCTTTGTTCATTTGGTAGTCAAACTGTGCAGAATATAAATATTAAACTGCTTGGTACACAACAAGGTCATTATAAAACTGGAGAATTGTTTTGGAGCTCTTTTTTGAAGGTTTTATCTGCTGCGCCCCCTGGTGGATTTTACTTCTCATTGGGGTCACATGAAAATACAGCCACTTACTGTAGGAGGTGTCTTTTTAAAAGACTGTAAAGCTTTTTAAGTTAATCTTTATGTTGAAAAACTTCTCAGTAACTTCTATTGATGACACTATGAGGTTTTTTCTTGTGATCTTCACAAGAGTTACTCAATACAAGCTTCTCCGTAGATAATTTTGCCATGTCAGATGGCTTTTTTCCAAAATACCTCTAAGATAGAGATTCCGGGATCCTGTGTTGGAGTAGTAGTTTCTGATAGTTCTCATTCTGTAATATGATTCTAAATTTCTTGCTGTACAAAAGAGATTGGGGGATCGTGTCTTAGAAATAGTATGTATAGTTGGGATAGGCCTTGAACATAATTATGGTGCCAGAAATTAAGGAATTACTTTAAAAAAAAAAGAGAGAGATTGTTGAAAGGCCACATAGGAGCCAACCTGAAGATCTAATAAAGACCAGGGCTGGAACAATCTGACTAACAAAAAAATAATGATAGTATTGGATTTTAATTCATGTACTGAAATACTCATGAGTCCATGCCGATGTATTTTAATAAATAGTAGAGAAGGCACTGGTTTTGGTTGTCTGTGTGTGTGTGTGTGTGTGTGTTTTACAGGAGCATCCCAATTAATGTAGAGAGAAGAGGGGAAAAGAAATTTATTATTAGGCAAATACCACAATAATAAATAAATAAGACAGGACCCGGTGATGGATGCCAAAATTAGGTCAGAGTTTGAGGAGAAAAGAGTATTTGCACAGTCTCAAAGTATTCCCTACCCTTCCCCCGCCCCCGCCCAGGATATTTTTTTAACTGCAAAGGAAAAGATAGTAGATTTATAGTGGAGAAATCTGGCAGCCACCACCTTGGCCAAGTGATCAAAGTTAACATGTTGACGTCATGAGCCCCTTGATACAGTGTATTGGAGGACACAATATCATTTCTGTGGTATTCTTACCCAAATGCATTCAGGAAGCTCAAACTGAGGGAAGTTTTACAAAATACTGGATCAGAAGTTTCAAGGTCATGAAGGACAGTCAATCAAGAGTTGTCACAAATTGGAGCCAAGACTCAGGAGAAATTACAAAATCTTACAAAGATAATAGAGTTCTTGAATACCCCTCAGCCAACTTCCGTTAATGTGAGGATGTTAACATCTCACGGAATTATGGTACAGTAATCAACATCAAGAAATTAACATTGGCTAAAGAATATTAAACCACATACATGACTGAAAAAAATGGTGAAGCTTGCAAAGTGTTTTTGTTTTCCAGGATTCTCTCCTGGGTCCCACATTACATATAGTTGTTTCTTTCAAAATATTATTGTTAGAATTTAGAGAGACTTGCTGTGTTTTTAATAATTTGGTGTATTAATAGGTAAAACTTATTTATAAAGTAGCTATTAAAAGAATTTCCTGATGAAGCAGTAGTCTTGTTGCTATTTTCTACTACACAATTATTGAGAATTGGCTAAAATTTGAGGAAAGTTTTGTTTTTCTGCCATTCTGTTTATTTCATTTTCTTTTCGTTCTGAAAAATTTTAGCATCACCTAAAACAGTTTACACTTCTTTAAGTTGTCTTTACTTTTAATCTCAACAGTTGAATAGCAGCTTGGTGTGTGTGTATTAATAGGAATGCTTTCAGAACCAGGAGACTGGTCTCTTCCTATTTTGAAATTTCTTATTTCCTTTTTTTCTAAATGAGATAAATATATAAGTATAAGGAAGATGATTTATGTTTCATCATCTGAAAGCATGATGAATGAATATGTAACCTTCTGTTTCTATTAGTAGTATATTGGTGCAGTATTAATACGTCCAGTTGAAAATACTAAACTTTAGTGTAGCAAATTTAGTGTAGCAACGTGAGCAAGTTCTTAATACTTTTAATGTAGTAACATTAACAAGCTTCTTGAAGTCACTTTTTTAAATGAGTTACCATCTGAATTTCACATTTATCCCTAAGAACTGTCAGAGTGCATTGATCGACGGTTTTCTATATAAGCAATCTACCAATTTCTTGTTAGTAATTTTTATATTTTATAAACTCTGACTAAAATATCTTAAGTTTTTGCCACCTTGCTTAAATTTTAGATAACAGTATATGACTTGAGAAGATTATTTGAACATTTTGTCTAATAAAATTTCAATTGAATATGTAGGCATTTTCAACTGTTAAGGCATTCCTGCCAAAGTTGTCCTTCCAAAAAGTAGAAAAATAACATGAGTTTCAGCCTGGCAAAACATACGAAAAAGAGTATCTCTGAGTCACAAGATGAGTCAAGAGGGTGAGGTTTGTTTGTTTTTCCTTGTCCATCTCTTTTAAGGGAATAAGATCATAAGCAGTAGGAAAAAAAAATATTTTCTGAAAAGTGGCACCAAAAGTTGGAATTTGTTCTTCAGTATTTAACCTGTGCTAAGTGCAGATCTTCTATAAATATACTGAAACTAAATTTAATGATGCGAACAAGATGGGTTTGATCTACTTTAGAGATCTGTTCCTAATTTGTAGGTGATTGCTAATGCTGATATTTCAAGAATTAAAACTCTGTTTCATACTCTAATATCCTACTGCAACACAGCAACACTGCTGGCAAACGGAAGTGCCTAAATAACTGCCCCTCGGGTGCCAGTAATGACCAAATAAATCATTTTGTTTGATACCTAAAATAACTATTTTTACCATTTGTTTTTGAAAGACAACTTTCTTAGATCTTGGCTTTAAAATTTTTTCCTGGCTTTACTTTCCAAGCTGGCCATTTAAAAATATTCTGGATATTTAGGTATGGATTCCTCTAGTTGCTCAGTCTCAACTAGATTGCAAATACTGAGTATTTAGTCTGTCTTACTCATCACTGTAATCCTAGCTGAAAGGAGGGGAGGGAGATGAGGAAATAAATCAGTGGTTGGAGAAAAGAGATACTGCCTCCTCACGCACTGCTCTGGCTTCTTAGCTCAAGATCAGTTTTAGCTACATAGGGTATGTGGGAATGATGATGAATGGAAAGATTAGAGCTTGTTCCCTCCTAGTCATATTAAAGGGGCTTTTTAAGAAGTCATTTATTGTCAAGGTAAAACGTGATCACTGGCACATTGCTTTGGCTTTGAGGAAAGTTTTGACTATTCATCCAGAACAGATATCAACTACTTTATAATGTTTTACAAGATATTAAAACAAGTAAATAAAATTTAACTACTCCTTCTAAGGGCTTTTGCCAGTGAGTGAGGTAATGATACAACTATAAATCATTAGTGACAAACACCTTTCTCCCTAGAGAGAAATTGACAGGTGTCTCATAAATGGAGAATTCAGGCAAGGACATTCCAGCAGGAGGTTTATAAGGAAATGAGGTATAAAATCTGTACTCTAGGAGAGTTGTGCCAAGAGCATTGTAGCCAAAGAAAAGGAAATGGGGAAAGAGATAAGATGGAAATTTAAATTTGAGGCTAGTATTGTTAAGGACTTTAGACTTTTTGTATTAGAAAGCCACTAGAAAATGTAAAGCGCGGGAGCTAGCCGTTTGACTGAATTTGCCTTTTAGAAAGATTACTGTTGGCAGTGTGAAGAAGGTGGATTGAGCCAAATATATTTATTTGATTTGTGATTCTTTATTCTCAAGTATTCTTAATATTTTTTATTCATTTATTAAGATTGGAATGCTATCTCCTGGATTAGAGGAGTTTTCTGAGTAACTAAAACATAATCCTTTAAGTGCCTCAATTTCAGTTTCTTGATAAACAACTTTCTAAACTATAATTAATGTCCCTGCTTCAATAAATAGACTCTAATAAATAGTTTGCATAAATATTATGATACTACATTTCTGCCTTTCCTCTTCCCATTAATCATACAGCCTAGAGGAAATGATCCTGATTTGTCCACTTAGTGGAGACATTGTCTTTTCTTATCCACTCATAGCAGATCACCTTTGTGATCTATTATGTTTAATTTCCCCATCACCTTTCCTAGTCTGTGATTGTAAACTAAAGATTGGAAGAAGAGAATAACTAATCCTTAGTATATGTGTAAAAAATTAAGGCAAGCTTGAAGAGGGTACCTCTTCAGCAAAATCTGTGAACTTTGAGACACTGTTCTGAATGGTTTGCTGATTGGTACCTGGTTAGCTAGTAGTTTTAAATACTGGTGGCATTTTAATCAATAAGTTTTACATTTGAAATACTTAATACTCACTTAAAACATTATTAAAACCATTATTAAGCACCTGTTATATGTGATGCCCAGAGCACCAATGAAAAAGTCATGGACTGTGCCCTGAGGTGGAGTAGACATGTAAATAAATAAGCGAAAAGCATTTGTAGGACTTTGATTATGTTTTTTCTCTTTCAGGATTAAGGGTATGTCATTTTATAGATAGAAAATGGGGGCCGGGCGCGGTGGCTCAAGCCGGAAATCCCAGCACTCTGGGAGGTTGAGACGGATGGATCATGAGGTCAGGAGATCGAGACCATCCTGGCTAACATGGTGAAACCCTGTCTCTACTAAAAAATACAAAAAACTAGCCGGGCGAGGTGGCGGGCGCCTGTAGTCCCAGCTACTCGGGAGGCTGAGGCAGGAGAATGGTGTGAACCCGGGAGGCAGAGCTTGCAGTGAGCTGAGATCCGGCCACTGCACTCCAGCCTGGGCGACAGAGCGAGACTCCATCTCAAAAACAAAAAAAAAGAAAATGGGGAAATAAGGTTTATTTGAACAGTTTGCATTTATGTCACATATTCCAATAAAGAAGGAATACTCTTTAATAGAGGGATAAAATGCCTTATGTAGTTGATGTGCTTATGAAGTGTTTATGTGAACTTTTTGATGAGATTATTTATATACATTAATGTGCTACATAATAATTTTCGGTCAGTGACTGACCACATATACACAGTGGTTCTGTAAGATTATAATGGAGCTGAAAATACACATACAGTCATGTGTCACTTAACGATGGGTTACATTGAGAAATGCATCATTAGTGTAGCCTGAGTGTACAGAGTTTATAAAGTCTACAGTAATGTCCTAGGCCCTTACATTAACTCACCACTCACCACTGACTCACCCAGAGCAGCTTCCTGTCCCACAAGCTCCTTTCATGGTAAGTGCCCTATACAGATGTACCATTTAAATAAAAATTTCATACTATACTTTTACTGTAGCTTTTGAATGTTTACATATGTTTAGATTCACAGATATTTAGCATTGTGTTACAGTTGCCTACAGTATTCAGTACATTAAGATGCTGTACAGATTTTGTAGCCTAGGAGCAATAGGCTGGACCATATAGCCTAGGTGTGTAGTGGGCTGAACCACATAGGTTTGTGTAAGTACACTCTGATGTTCATACAATGACGAAATCTAATGATGCATTTCGCAGTGTAACCCCATCGTTAAGTGATGCATGACTGTATATGTATTTTGCTGTTTGCAGCAGTATTTAGATAAATTTTTCATCCCAGCATTTCTGATACATGTTTTCTAGAAAACCTCACATGCCATGAAATCACATCTGGGAAAAACATGGATAGAGTAGACCGTTCAAATTATGCAGCTTTGTTTGTAACAGAGTATTAACATAAACGGTGATGATCTTAAAAATACAAGTACAAATTAACTGTACAAATGAAACACCATAACCCATCACTTATGAGCCTTAAATGGGGACTTGTGCTTCTATTAAGGTATGGTATAGGTTCTTGAAGTTACTTGCTTTAGTAGGAGCTACTTTTCTAAAATTCAGTGGTGAGCCAATGTATGGCTACATTTATTAATAGTTTTTGGGGGTGAGGGAGCATAAAAACAGAAGAAATTGTCTTCACAACTTCTTCATCTGCGTCCTTAGTTTTCACCAGACAACATAACAATGTTAGAAAGACTTGAGGTTCTTAAAGCCACTAAACTTGTTTTCTCTAAAGGAAGGCACCTCTTCACTGTTATTTTTGTTTGTTTGTTTGTTTGTTTGTTTGTTTGGAGACAGAGTCTTGCTCTGCCCCCAGGCTGGAGTGCAGTGGCGCAATCTCGGCTCACTGCAAGCTCCGCCTCCCGGGTTCATGCCATTCTCCTGCCTCAGCCTCCCGAGTAGCAGTAGCTGGGAGTACAGGCGCCGGCCACCTCGCCCGGCTAGTTTTTTTTTTTTGTATTTTTAGTAGAGACGGGGTTTCACCGTGTTAGGATGGTTTCGATCTCCTGACCTCGTGATCTGCCCGTCTCGGCCTCCCAAAGTGCTGGGATTACAGGCTTGAGCCACCGCTCCTGGCCCACTGTTGTTTTCTTAAGGTCTTCATATATTGAGGTTTTTTTTTTTGGAGACGGAGGTTCCCTTTTGTTGCCCAGGCTAGAGTACAATGGCACCATCTCAGCTCACTGCAACCTCCGCCTCCAGGTTCAAGCTATTCTCCTGCCTCAGTCTCCCGAGTAGCTGGGATTACAGGCACCCCGCCACCACTCCCGGCTAATTTTTTTATTTTTAGCAGAGGTGAGGTTTCACCACATTGGCCAGGCTGGTCTCAAACTCCTGACCTCAGGTTCCTCAGCCTGCCTCAGCCTCCCAAAGTGCTGGGATTACAGGCGTGAGCCACCGTGCCTGGCCTTTTTTTTTTTTTTTTTTAAAAGAAACTTGCCCCTGATCCTTTTATAACATACTGTGTAAAATCCCTGTGAATCAATGAAATTTCCATAATTACTGACAGTACTACTCTCCTTCCTCTTTACCAATTATGTGTGAACTAAGTCATATTAGAACACCACCTTGTAGCTGTAGTTTTTACTTTGATAGTATAGATAATTATAGTTCTATTTTAATATAATTTATATTTAAAATATATGCTTTAATTTTTAAGTTCTTATAGTGAGGATGCCATATATTTAAGCTGTCAAGACAGCTTGTATTTGTACTGTTCTCTAGCATTGTGGGCTATAATACATATATACTCATGGGCAGTATAACATTTGCCTTCTTAATTTTCTTTTTAAAAGTTGTTGTATTTATTTTATTTTTATTTTTAATTTTTTGAGACAGAGTCTCACTCTGTCACTCAGGCTGGAAAGCAGTGGCGTGATCTCGGCTCACTGCAACCTCTGCCTCCTGGGTTCAAGTGATCTTCTGCTTCAGCCTCCTGAGTATCTGGGATTACAGGTGCGTGCCACCATGCCCGGCTGATTTTTGTATTTTTAGTAAAGGTGGGGTTTTACCATGTTGGCCAGGCTGGTCTGTAACTCCTGACCTCTAGTAATCTGCCCACGTTGGCCTCCCAAAGTGCTGGGATTACAAGCATGAGCCATTGCACCTGGTCTGTTGTATGTAATTTTAAAAATATATTTGTAATTACTATTTCTGTTAAGTCATGATCAGAATTACTTATGTGTATTAGTCAGATATTTTAAAGGAATTAAAATGATGTAATTTAGAAGAAAACAGCTTAAACCCAGCTTTTTCAAGAATGTATATGAGACACTGAATTTTTATGGAGTACTTACCAACTAATGTAAACATTTCTTTTTAGTTATTCTTTCTCTTTTAAAGGTGTTGACAAGTGAATTTTGTTAGCTATTTGGTTGTTAAGTAAAAGCTGGCTTATTTGCTCATACTTGTAAAGTAACTCTGGAAGAATATTCAGGAAATGGCAACATTGCTTTCAGGGAAAGGAAATGGAAATCTCAGGGTGGGAAGGGAGGGAAACTTTGAACTTTGAATACCCTTTGAATTTTTGAGTCATGAACTATTAGAAATAAAGTAAGTTAAAATTTAACAAGAAAAATGAAAATGAAAGTTCTTCGGTGTACAGAACAGAGGTTGATTGAATCTGTCTGGTAGAACCTCCATGATCAGCTTAGCATTGGCATTGTCAGTCCTGAAATAATCTTTTGTGACCTCCGTGATCAGCTTAGCATTATCAGGCCTGGAATATCTTGAGACTCAGCATACAGCGGATGTATGTAATGGCAGGTGCAAACAAACAGAAAGGTAACCAAATAGAAGTATTTATGTTGTATTTATTCTATGAGAAGAAATTAGTTAACATTATAATATATACCTCTTTTTATCAAATTGGAAATTAAACTATTGGATAACTGCTGGATTTTTTCCCCCCATAACTATTAAAAAATTTTTTCAAAATCTTGCTACTGCCTGTTAGAAAGGAATTGGGAACATTTGTAAAAAAATTCTTGCTACCTTTTTTGTTTGCTTTTAGTTGATGCGGATGAAATTAAAAGGCTAGGAAAGAGATTTAAGAAGCTTGATTTGGACAATTCTGGTTCCTTGAGTGTGGAAGAGTTCATGTCTCTGCCTGAGTTACAACAGAATCCTTTAGTACAGCGAGTAATAGATATATTCGACACAGATGGGAATGGAGAAGTAGACTTTAAAGGTAAGAAAGTAGTTATTTTTTATACTCACAAGTTAGATAACCTATTTGTATTCCTACAGCTCTATGTAAAAAAAAAAAAAAAGTGTTTATATTCCTTGTGACGTTACAATAATAGATTATGTTAAAACCTCAACATCTGTGGTATATGCACCTTAATGAAATAGGATCTTTTACTTTGTAGTTCATAAATGATTAAGTTGTTCTTTAGGATAATCTACCAAAAAGCAGGGGAGACTCAGTATTTCCTTTCTTTTTAGAAAATTAATCTCACTTTAGGACAATACTGTATATTCTTATATACAACATTAGAAACTGCAGTTCCTTTTATTTATTTATTTTTTTGAGATGGAGTCTCGCTCTTTTGCCCAGGCTGGAACGTGGTGGTGTAATCTCAGCTCACTGCAACTTCTGCCTCCTGGGTTCAAGCGATTTTCCTGTCTCAGCCTCCCGAGTAGCTGGGATTACAGGTGCGCACCACCACACCTGGCTAATTTTTGTATTTTTAGTAAAGACGAGATTTCACTATGTTGGCCAGGCTGTGGTCTCGAACTCCTGACCTCAAGTGATCCACGTACCTCAACCTCCCAAAATGCTGGGATTGCAGGCATGAGCCACCACGCCCAGTTTTGTTTTGTTTTTTTAAACAAGTAAATAAACATTTCACTAGAGATTTGTCAGTAGATTTTGTTATTTTAGTTTGGAGAACAGAATTATAAGTGGAGGGATATAAAACTGATTATGATTAGTGCTTATCAGGCAGTGAAGAAAAATGATTTGTCGTGAAACTTCTAACAGCATATTTGGTTCACAGTTTTGAAGTAGAAATTTAAAATTATTTTTGTAGTGTCAGAACAATTTATAGTGGTTTTTTTAAAGCCCCTTGTCACAGTCATATTCTAAGAGGAAAGAGTTAACTTAAAGAATATGTTTTGAGTGTTCTTTTATCTTGCACGTAACAAATGTTTGTTCAAATTGATTGACCTTAGAGAACTCCAAGTTCAAATAAAAAATACAGAGAGACCTTGTTTGTTGAGGTTTCAAATTTGACAATTTTATTTTTAAATGTTGCTCGTAGTACTTTTGTTTTGCAGCAAGGAAATATCCTTTTATGGGAATGTAAGGTAAATATTTTTTGTGTGTAAAAAATTGGAAGTTCTGATTTGTGAACATTTTTAACTCTTATTCAGAATTCATTGAGGGCGTCTCTCAGTTCAGTGTCAAAGGAGATAAGGAGCAGAAGTTGAGGTGTAAGTATTTTTCTTCACTGACTTCATTCTCTTACACTACCATCATTTCATACCGTATTATAGAATGGTTTTTAAAATAATGAAAAAGATGTCTTTTATTCCAGATCCTTAGACATAACTGAAATTTTACATTCTGGTGAAAATCCTTTTAAGACATTTGCCACTACTATATTTGAATAATGTGTCATTGTTGCTTTTAGTTGGATAGAAGCAAAACAGTTTCTTTCTACTGAAAAAAGCCATGTAAACTACATTTGTAATTTAGAGAAGAGAATTTTTTTAGTGAAAGTGGGAAGAAATGTTCTAAAGAACAAGAGAGGTTGGAGTTGTTATTATTTCTAGTGTTTTTTCTGTGCAGAAACTGAAGCTTAGCAGGGACAGTTAACTTACTCTAAGCTCCACTAAATCTGCTCAGGCAGCCTCAAAAGCCCATACTTTTAACCAACTATGTTAAACTGTGCCTAAGGACAACTCTATTTTAAGGAAGGAGACATCCTCATAGTTGTAGTTTTGATGTTTGTCAGTTTTTCTTTCTTATTGAAAGCATTTGCTTGTGATTGCTTTGTAATTGGAATTGATTTTCCTTCCCTTTTTTTAGTTGCTTTCCGTATCTATGACATGGATAAAGATGGCTATATTTCCAATGGGGAACTCTTCCAGGTATTGAAGATGATGGTGGGGAACAATCTGAAAGATACACAGTTACAGCAAATTGTAGACAAAACCATAATAAATGCAGATAAGGATGGCGATGGAAGAATATCCTTTGAAGAATTCTGTGCTGTAAGTACAAAAGAGCTGGTTCTTCTGTTACGTTTCAGCAACATATTTTAAAAACCACTTAATAGAGAATTTCAGTATTTTGTCCTAAAAACTTATATATTTGATTTTTCCTAATTGCCCATATTCAGTTTTGAAGTGTGTTCTTCGTTGTAATTATTAATTAACAAAATTAACAATTATTATTCTCAAGAATTAACATTCTCAGTGATCCTCTGATCAAATGCCGCAAGGACACTACTTTACTTACTGTTGATAGCCCCTCAAATTACGACTAGGTTATACTCTTAAGGTTCATTTAATCACTCATTGCTTCTGAACAGAAGCACAACCACAACCACTTAGCTTCTCTTCTCTACTTATGCCCTAAAAATATAGATAGTAGGCTTTTTGATGTGTTACAAGGATTTTAAACTGCAAGCTAGAGATACTAGAGAAAACTAGAGCATCTAGAGTAGAGGCAAAGATAACAAAGGTTTGACATTTTTCTGTGAGTAATGATTGGATGCTTCCATAGAAAGGTTTTCTTTCTCCTTTTTATTTTTAAATGTAAATCACACAAGGAAAAACAAGTGAGTTTGATAGTTGTTTGTTATGCAAGAGCTGAAGTGTAGCTACTTTGACCTTTAAGTAGAAGTTCATATTATCCTTAAGCAAAAACCATGTTTTTATTTTGTTTTCAAAAAGTGGGGTGGCACTGTAAAGAATAGACTGCATCTCTTTGGAAGAGTTAGATGGGTTTGAGACTTTTAAGACACGGAACTACTCCCAAGGGGCGCTACCGCAAACCTTTTCTCTCCCTTCCGTTTCACCTCCTTCACCATTGCCAAGGATCACTGAAAGACTCCTGTGGACTGGCGTACGGTTGAGTGTGACATGAGACCAGGCTGGTAGTGCCATCAGAAAGAGCAGCCAGTTTTCAAAAGAAGGAAAGGAGAAATTCTAAGCCTTAGGGGAATAAAATAAATGGAAAATTCTTGGCTTTGGTGGTATTGGAAGAGGTATTTATATTTATATAAATAAAATGGTATTTATATAATCTTCATATAAATGAAGATTACTTGCATATATAAAATGTAATAAGTATAGCACTTATCAGTGGAAGGAAATTAAGCTATTATCTATATTGAAGACATAAGCTAAGTTTTGAGTTTATTTTCCAATATTTATTTTAGTTTATTTTTAAGTTTTCATGTTTTTTTTTTTTTTTTGAGACCAGAGTCTCACTCTATCGCCAGGCTGGAGTGAAATGGCGCAATCTCGGCTCGCTGCAACCTCTGACTCCCTGGTTCAAGTGATTCTCCTGCCTCAGCCTCCTGAGTAGCTGGGATTACAGGCACACTCCACCATGACCAGCTAATTTCTGTATTTTTAGTAGAGAGGGAGTTTCACCATGTTGGCCAGGATGGTCTCGATCTCCTGACCTTGTGATCTGCCCGCCTTGGCCTCCCAAAGTGCTGGGATTATAAGCATGAGTCACCGTGCCCGGCCTATTTTTAAGTTTTTGCAGACGGGGGTCTTGCTATGTTGCCCAGGCTGGTCTCCAGCTCCTAGCTTCAAGCAATCGTCCCATTTCAGCCTTCCAACGTATTGGGATTACAAGCAGGAGCCACTGTGTCTGGCCACCAGTATTTGTAATCAATTGCCTTTTGCTTGTAATTTTAAGGGGCCTAGTTTACGAGTGGAGAAAAATGTTCTTCGTGTGCTTAAAACCAACTATGAAGCACTTGTAATTTTGGCTTCATTGAGTTCTTTCTATGTTGACTTCTCAAGCTATAACAGTAAAAGATTGGAAGTTTTTAAAAAAGATTGCATACTATATATGTACTTCAAAATTTTCAGAGTACTTAATATATACAAATAATTCTTACAAATGATTAGTGACAGGCTTAAAGTTGGTGAATTGAACCCATGTATAATTTACTTTTACCTCCTCCCCAAACTCCAATCAAATGCAATGAATTAAAAAGAAAGGGTTATGAACTCACAAGGACAAAAATGAAGAGCAGAGAAGAGACAGCATCTAAATGTGGTAATTCAGAACGTTTAGAAAGTTGAATGGTTAACTAACTTAGCAGAATGATTCTAAGCTTTATCAGCTTGGAAATCTGAGAACCAAACTGGGTTATAATGGAGAATCCATGAAAGGCTCAGAAATTGATGGCACAAGCAACTGGAAGTGAGGATGAGAGTGAGGCTAAAACCAAAGATTGGTTAAAGTCTGTTTTAAGAAGGAATTGGAACACACAAGATTGCCTTCCCTGCTCTGTTCACCTGGACAGCTCTCTCTCCTGCACCCTAGCAGGAGATTGGGGAGAGTCTCTAGACTGGCAAACGTGAGGCAGAGGTGGGGTATATGTGTTGGGGAACTAAGTGACAGTAAGCATATTTGCATATTGACATCTGTGCCCTGTAGCTGACTTCCTGACTCCCTGGCAGCTGGAGTTAACACTGTCTAGGCAAGAGATGGGAAAAAGCCCTGTTTAGGAAATCTTATCTCCCCAAAGAAATGGTGCTACTAGATCACTCAAAGTATAGCTCTCACTCAACAACCCTATCATTCACCCAAAGTTCCACTGCCCTTTCTACAGAAGCAAAGCCAAGGATCTCAGCAAACACTGAAGGAAACCTCTGTGTATGGAATATAAAGATGAAACCAGGTCCAAAAAAATAAGTTCAAAACAAACAGATTAGCCAAGACCAGTAGAAACTTTAAAAGCAAACCCGAAACCTGTCATTATTCTCGGGGATATTGTATATTGAATTTTTGAAACAAAAGTTGGATAATACATAAAAGAGCTCTTGGGAATACAATTTTAGATACCTATTTTTGGAGTTGTAACACCCAAATGCTAGGATTCCAGAAGGAAAATGGAAGAAAACAAATAATCAAAAATGAATCAAGGAAATACTCCAAAGCCAAAAATAATGTGTTTTCTGAGAGGGCTTATGGAGCATCCAGCATAGTCTGTAAACATCTGGACCTGGGCACACTGTCATGAAATTTTGAGACAGTGGGAGCAAATAACTGGTTCTGCAGATTTCCAAAGAGCTGGGGTAGTAGGGTGGAGTGGTGGGAGTGGGGCTTTGTATAAACAACCAGGAGTCATAATGGCACCAGATTTCTTAGTAGCAGTGTTAGAAACCCACAAGAACATGGAGCATTTTGCCTTTGCAATTCTGAGGGACAGTTATTTCCAACTTAAAATTCTCTATAAACTCAAATGGTAGTAGAAAGACACTTTTAGGTATGTAAGGCCTTCTCATTTTGGAAACTACTGGAGGATGTGCTCCCACTGCAATAAGGTCATAAATCAAAAAAGTAGAGAGTATAGGATCCAGGAATCTGAGGGTCCAGCATAAGAGGGAGGATCTCCGATATGATGAAGAGCGCCAGAGATGACAGGCCTGAAGACAAAAAGTCTAGAGTGCAGCAGGTTGGAAGGCTCAAAGAGTGCTTTCAAGACAATAAAATTGATAGAATTACATAATATTTTTAGTTGAATATATTTAGAACAAAAGTTAGGGGTTGAATTATAATTAACATAGAACACCCAGCAAAGGAATTAACTGTGTACCAAACAAATGTGCAGGAAAGAAAAACTAATCATAATACATAGTTCTGTTTATCTGTATTGTATAGTTACAACAATGAAAAATGCTGGATTTTTTTGGAGGGTGAGGTCGAGGGAAGGAATGTTGCCTCAGTTTGTTGCCCAGGCTGGAGGCATGCCGGCTAATCTTTTTTTTTTTTTTTTTAATGTATTAGAGACCTGGTTTCACCATGTTGGTCAGGCCTGTCTTGAACTCCTGACCTCAAGTGATCTGCCCACCTCAGCCTCCCAAAATGCTGGGATTACAGGTGTGAGCCACCACACCCGGCTGAAAAATGCTGAATTTCTAATGAAAATAAAGATAAAGCCATTGGAATGGTACAGAGTTTGTGAAGTGTGTAGGGGGGAGATGGAGGGAAGAAATGTGTGTGAAAGCTAAAAATCTTAGAGACCTGGAGGTAAATAGTGAAAGTCAGCTGAAAACTTTATTGCCACTGCATAAAAGCAAATAGAGAATGAGGCCAGGGTGACAAACTGCTTTTTTTTTTTTCCACAGCAGGAGTTGTAGAATTAGTTGGCACTTTGTGCTTTGCTTTTCAAATAAAGGGGCTATTTTTTAGTTTGAATTTAAAAATAATACAGATACAAGTATACATGACAATATGGATTAATCTCACAATCACAAAGTTGAGAGAAGCCAGACATGAAAGAGATTCCATTTATAAAATGTACAGAAACAGAAAATAGTAGCTACTGGTGTGTGTGTGTGTGTCCATGTTGGGTGGGAGGAGGGGGAGGGGAGATGTCTGGTGACTAGAAGATCTGGGTGCTGGTTATTGGGTGTTCACTTTGTGAAAATTCATCAAACTGGACATTTATGACCTATGCATGCTCTTTATGTAGATTAAATGTAATAAAACATTCCCCCGAAATGATACAGATACTACACTTTCACATTACCATGTCAGTATTCACTGAGATGTGTATAACTACATGTATTTGACTCTACAGAAAAATAATATGCAGAAATGTTTACTTGGTACTTTTTAAATTTTCTAGAACAGACTGACAGTGACGCTCATATTTGATTGTGAGGACAGTTTTTGTCATAGTATCTGGTTATCGTGTAGTATTAAACTACTGAAGTAGGGGCCAACAAACTATGGAGCAAACCAGATCCTGTCCATGGCCTGTTTATGTCTGATTTTGAACTAAGAATACTTTTTACCTCAAGTGTTGTTTTGGAAAAAAAAAAAAGAAAATGTGAAAGAAACTACATGTAGCCTACAAAACTTAAAAATATTTACTATCTGGCCCTTGTACAAGAATACCCAAAAAATAATGCCTGTCATCCTAGGAGAAAGAAACCATGAAAATTCTAACTGGAGGTCAGTCAAGTTTTGTTGTTTTGTTTTTTTTGTGTGTCTTTAAATTCACCACCTGAATATAGCTAAAGTAATTTTTATTTATTTATTTATTTATTTGAGATGTAGTCTTGCTCTGTTGCCCAGTCTGGAGTGCAGTGGCGCGATATCAGCTCACTGCAGCCTCCACCTCCCGGGTTCAAGCGGTTCTGCATCAGCCTTCCCAGTAGCTGGGATTACAGGCACGCGCCACGACGCCCAGCTAATGTTTTGTATTTTTTTAGTAGAGACGAGGTTTCATCGTGTTAGCCAGGATGGTCTCGATCTCCTGACCTTGTGATCCACCTGCCTTGGCCTTCCAAAGTGCTGGGATTACAGGTGTGAGCCACCGTGCCCAGCCCCCGAGTAATATTTTTTAAAATTGTAATTTGATGAAGCAGACCATGAATGAGGAGTTTCTCAGACACTGAAGCTTGATTTGTTCCTTTCTGTTGCAGGTTGTAGGTGGCCTAGATATCCACAAAAAGATGGTGGTAGATGTGTGACTCTTATCAGAGAGTACCACCCAACACTTTTGCTTTCTTCTCCATCTCTGAAGATCTGCTCAAGACGTCCAGCAATGCTCTCTGTGTATTTAAATGGAAGTATTTTTCTCTGTGAAGCCACATTTTCCAACATGAGCCTCATGAAGCCAACTAAGTGTTATTGAACTGTAATTCTCTCAATAACTCAGTGTAGCACTTTAAAGTCTGAAGGACAGCAGCATGAAAAGAGCATATCAATGTGGTGGAGAAAGGGAAGGGGTTGGCTTTTTAATTTATTTTTCTTCATCTTTTATAACAAGAAAGTATCTATATATACATATGTAAATATTTATATATAGATATATGTAGCTTTCTATATATGTAGTAGGTTGGCTTTAATTTAATATACTTGATTCAGAAACAAAACAATAGAGTACAAAAGTGCCAAGCAGAACATAAAACATCCTTACTTTTATTTCACACAGTTTTATATATAGATAGAAGACTGTACAATTTGAGCCGGGTGTTAGGCCAGCTATTTTCCTTTTCCTGTGCTTTCTCCTCTGAGAGATTGACAAAGCATTTGTTAACGTCCTATTATTTACCTTAATTACATTTTTGTAACAAAGGAGTCTGTAACTTTATTTATACTTACGAATATATTTCCAGGGACTACTACTCATTGCTGAGCAGCTTTTAATACACCTCTGCTTGAGGAGAAAGTCTAGTTCATTGCTACTGCCAAGAGCTAGTTCTTGTGTTCATATAGTAACTGCACAGTGCTTATGGCTGCTTCATTGTTACTTTGTAACTAGGAGCCATTGCATTTATTAAATGTCCCTCAGTAACGTAAGTGCTAGTTGTGATTTTATACATAAAGGCCAGATGCTGTCTGAGGCAATCATGACTAATATTGTATGTATCACTTACTGAAGAATACCTGAAGTGATCATGTAACTACTTAGGATATCCATTTGTTTGATTACATGGGTAAATAATTTGTCATTAAACTTGTGTTTGAATCATGAATTTCCCTTCTGTGTTTCAAAAGACTTGCAGCTAATCTAAAAAACTGGTGATAGTTAATATGCATGTATGTATCTAAACACCCACATATATTTGTGGTTTAAGTGTGAGAAATCTTGCTAATGTATATGCCACAGAAGAGCAAAATTTTATCCAAATTTATATGTCTTAAATTTCTTTACCACGAGGGATAGAGCATGCATAATTTTTTTTCTTGATTTGCTTATATAATTGGTAATGGATGATAACTTAATAAATTTGTGTGATATAAAAGTAGTGTATCATGTTCTACCATTTGATCTTATCCCTTCCCATTTCTGCAAAGGTACTATTGGCTGGAAGAAAAACATTTTGGTTAGCTTTGTATGACAGTAGTCTTTCCCTTTATAGTTTTTTCTATAAAAACTGGTTTTAAAATCAGTAGAAAACGGCAGGTTGAATCAAGGTGAATGAATCTGAAATTGAGCACACCTGCCTGTCATCGCTGTTCCTTCAACTGAGTGCTGCACATCATGGGCTCTGTCTGTGAGAGAAAAATCCCGGTGCTTGGTGTCCTTGCATGACATGGAGTTTTGCATGTAGATCAATTTAAAATGTACCTCTTGTTTACATAATTTGCAAAATTTTGAAAGATAATGTTGCCAAACTTTGGAAATGTTAATGTTCAGACTGAAAATCTCCACTACATGTAACTTTCTTCCTCTGGATCAGTGGCATGGCTTATAATCCCAGCCAGTGGTTTGAACTGTTCCAGTGTCAACTGCCATGTGCTCTGCTTCAGGGGGGAACTAGTCTTTTGTGAATTTTTTGTACATAAGTATTTGTTACAAATATTTTAGCAAATGCTTTCTATTTCTCTTGCTTGTGCATATCTTGGCTGGCGTTACAGAAAAATAGTGCAAACATTATTTCCTTACTGGGGAATGAGGGGTTTTTTTTTCTTTTTTTTTTTTAGTTTGTGTGTGGGGGTGGGTAGGGGAGGGGGTGGTTTATGTTGAATGTTTAGTTTTTCTTCTGCATGATACGTCATGTTGTGGGATCTTTAGAAAACTTCATACTGTATGAATAAGAAAATAAAATATTTGAAACTTGCTTGAATGTATTCAGTGGTCTTTAATGGCTTTCCATAGCTATGAGAATTTTTTTTCCTCCCAGTCTTTTAAATTCTTAGAAAGTCTGGTAAAGTGACATTTAATCTCTATAAAAACTTACAAATTCCTGTAGTACTCTCCCATCCCCCTCCCCATGACTTCCCTTACTACCCCTCTCTCTACTCCAGCCATGTTAGCCTCCTGTGGTACCTGGAGTCTTGGGTTTACGTCTCGTAGGCCCTTGCGCTATCTGTCCCTTTCCCCTCCCCATATCTCATAGCTAATGCCTTCAGGTGTTTGTTCAGTTATGGCCTAGCTCAAAAGGAATTGTCCTGGCTACGCTATTTAAAAATACAGATATACCTGGCTCTCCTTTCTTCTATATTTTTCCTCCTCCAGTGGCATTTATCCTTTTCTGACAGTTTACTTACATATTTTGTATTCCCCGATTACTGAATAAAATGAACGAAAGCTCCACAAGGGTAGTGATTTGTCTCTTGTTCACTGATAGCCCCAGCCCAGTTGTCCAGAGTATTACTTAGCTCTTAGTGTTTACCCAATAAATAATCAATTAATGTGATACTGTTTGTGCAGGTTGTGATTTTATAATAAGTGCTATTCAGTGTTTTGTCACTGTGTAAAAGGTAAAATTGATATTTCTTGAGACTTCATTTATTTGGTAACTTTGCTTTCATTTAGTCATTATTTCATTTATTTACAGCCCCTACATGTCCATCACTGTAATAGGCACTTGAGATGCTCCGGCAAATGACATCCCTGGCCCAGAGAAGTTGGGGGATATTTTATATCCAGAACACCTGTATCGCCAGATGTGCACTAGTTACAATGGGTTATGTGACTTGTTAAAACATCCCAGGAATAAAGGTTAAGTCTAAGCAAGTAGATGAATTTAAGCCCCAAACCCCTACCCCCCCCCCCCCCCCGCCTTTTTTTTTTTGAGACAGGATCGATCTTGTTTTGTTCATCTGGGCTGGAATGCAGTGGCATGATTAAGGCTTACTGCAGTCTCAGTCTCCTGAGGTCAAGCAATCCTCCCACTTCAGCCTCCAGAGTAGCTGGAACCACAGATGCATGCCAGTGCCTGGCTGTTTTTTTTTGTTTTGTTTTGTTAAGACAGGGTGTTATGTTGCCAGGCTGGTCTCAAACTGGGCTCAAGCAGTCCTCCCACGTTGGCCTCCCAGTGTTGGGATTACAGGCTTAAGCCACTGCACCCGGCCCTTTTTTTTCAACCTACTTCTAACAGTCTTAAAAGTAGACAAGATGAATATCCAAGGAGCATGAGCTTTCATGCATACCATCCTAGTTCTAGGTGGCATGAGAGTTGGAGCCCAATCTTCTGGAGTGAGTGACTGGGAGGAAACCCCATGGGTCTCCCTTGTCAGCCACGAATACCTAAGAAAATGCTCTTCTCTCAGGCCCATTCCCCAGGCAATGTATCAATGAATACATATGTAAAGTATATGTCAGGAAATCGTACCAGATACTGAGTATCCAAAATCGTAAGAAGCCTTAGGGTGGCAGGCAGACACAATAATTACAACATAGAGGGACAAGTGCCATAGAAACAGGTAAGGTTGGAAGTATTAGATTTAGTGTCTTGGCCTTAGAGAAGGGTTTAATGAAATTATTTGATCCAGGTTAAGAACCTGGAAGCCAGTATGATGGTCAAATTACCTCTATTCCTTCTTCATACTTTCCCATCCCAAGAATTATTAGTTGGGTTCCCCCTAACATTTTCTCTCCCTTTTCAAAAGCCCCAAGTAGCACTACTACTGCTTTTGGGGAACAGGAGATACAAACACTTAACTAAGTAGGGGGGGCCCAAAGCAAGTCCTTAAACCGAAGCTCAGCATTCCAAATTTTAGCAGCTGCTAGGGAAATGTATTTGCTCTCTTGTATTACTGACAGTTGTAATTACACAGGAAATCTTCAAAAGGAAGTAATTTGGATAATACCAAAACATTATTTCCCTTTAATACAGATAATCCATATTTTCCCAGTTGAAATGATGCTTTTTTAACTTCCTGCCTCCTCCGTTCCTTCAAAGTCGATTCAAAACATTTATGGTCACCTAGCAATGGTTCAATTCAGTCAAAGTGCTTGGAAAACCTGATTACAGGCATGGACCCATTCCCCAGGAAAGTAAATGAAGTAGTCACAATTTTGAATTTAACTTCCTGGGTAAAGGATAAAGGCAGGCAAGTACCTCTGGAAACCTGTACAGACTCCAGAATAAAAATAGTCCCAAATCTCTTTTTCAAAAAGGTATGAGTAAAAGGATCTGATACCATTGTACACATCCTTGCTCCTGCTATTGCCAGAGGATAAAAAAATAATTTGAGGTGGGACATATTCAGCAATTTCCAGTTGGATTCCCAGTTGAGTATTTTGCCAAAAACATTAATGAATGAATCACATTTTTAAAAACATTTAAGTATATCCAATCCCACGTACTGTACAAACTAGAACAGTGGCACATGTAACTGATAGAAAGGAAATAAGCTTAACAATTTTTCTTTTAGTTCCTACATGAACTTTCTAATACTCCCATCATTGAAGTTTACGTTTTCATCAAGGGTTTTAGAGATGCACAAGAGAAGTATCAAAGTCACGTTTAATAAAGTAAGTTCCTTCCATTTTATAATGTATAATCATACTATTTAAACACACAGAAACTAGCTAATCTGAATTTATAGAGCATAGTTTTTTTGGGTGGGAAAAAACATTTATCTCACCTTTACTAGAGGAAACAGACTTATGATGGTTCTATTTTTCAACTTTAGAATTATTCATTCAGTAGAAGCTGTACTTCAAGTACCCAACCATTCTGTTTTTCACTTTGAATGTAATCTTCAAAAATTACGTGAGACATTCAACATACTTTATTATAAAATAGGCTTTGTATTAGACGATTTTGCCCAAGTGTAGGCTAATGTAGTGTTCGGAGCACTTTTAAGGTAGGCCAAGCTATGATGTTCGATGTTTGGTATTTTCAACTCACAATGAGCTTATCTGGACATAAACCCATCGTAAGTTGAGAAGCATCTGTATACCCAGCATTGGTTATGTATACTTTCATTAAATACTCATTTGAAAAATAAAACTTTCTTCACATCAACCCTGTGATGTAGGTCTTTAATTTTTAAAACTGCAAAACAGGTTCCAAGATGAGCTCTTATTGATGTATATGGTGTAGTACAGTATAGCCAAAACCACTGCTTATGACCTCTCAAATATTCACACATCAAGGCCAGACACAGTGGCTTATGCCTGTAATCCCAGCACTTTGGGAGGCCGAGGTGGATGGATCACTTGAGGTCAGGAGTTTGAGACCAGCCTGGTCAACATGGTGAAACCCCATCTCTACAAAAAATACAAAAAATTAGCCAGGCATGGTGATGGACACCTGTAGTCCCACCTACTAGGGAAGCTGAGGCAGGAGGATCACTTGAACCCAGGAAGTAGAGGCTGCAGTGAGCTGAGATTACACCACTGCACTCCAGCCTGGGTGACAAAGTGAGACCCTGTCCCCCAACAAATATTTACACATCACCCAGTGGTAAGGAAGGGTTATCATTCAGAGAGGTTTTTCTGAGATAATCTATTAAATTACAATTATAAAGAAGAAAATGTTTATAAATTTTTATGAAGTTATAAATTTATAAATATAAAAGTATAAATTCATATAGAGCTGTTTTAACTTCTTGTTTAAAGAAGTTTCCCTCTGAGGATTACAGACTATGTAATCTGCTACATGTAATTTCAGATAAATGATAAATTATACCTAATGTGTAAGTATAATAGAATCAATTTTTGATATTTAAATTATTCTAAAACCTGTTGAGTGTGAATACTCTTAAATCTTTCTTTTCTGTTTATGCTTCTGGCTGAGAATGGAAGAAGGGACGGAGGCCTCAAATGACTGAAATTCTTCAGATGGTTTCTTGTGACCGACCACTCATAAAGTATATTTCTCCAGAGTCCAAAGGCAAGATAAAAAATCTCTGACTTGAAATCACAATCGATCTGCTGATCTGCTAGCCACAGCTCGAATATTGCCATAAACCTTGGAAGGAGGATTTCCTGCAAAGGGGGAAAAAAGTATTTACACAAATAGACTCACATTTATAGAGCCTACAGTCGCCCCTCAGTGTCTAAGGAAGACTGGTTTCAGGACTCTCACAGACACCACAATCCTTGAATGCTCAAGTCTCTTACATAAAAAATATGCACATTAACTACACACATCCTCCCATATACTTTGAATCATCTCTAGATTACTTATAATACCTAATACAATGTAAATGCTATGTAAATAGTTAATACTGTATTGTTTTAAAATTTGTATTATTTTTAATTTGCCGTGATATTTTTATATATTTTTCTGAGTATCTGATCTGCCATTGGTTTAATCCACAGATGTGGACCTTGCAGATTAACTATTTACTATTTACTATTAACTATTTACATAGACTGTACGTGAAAAAGGGTCTAGAACCCTAGAAAGAACAAAAACCTTACAGGAAATAATACCCAAATATTCTCCAAAAAGTATTTTAAACTTCTAAGAGCGAAAGGCACTGTGTTGTTAAAATATTTCAAAAAGAAGCCACTGAGGCCTGAGAACCAGAGAATCCCAATTTTCTGAGCAAGCCGCTAAGATCCTGTAACTCTTATCAGAAGGTACTGACTGTGCTGCAGGATCAAGAAAATGGGTTAAGTGGATCAATTAAATTAACTGCAGCTGTTCAGCAGCTCCTCCTTGGTTGAACCTAAAATGTGATGTTCCCTGCTATTCTGGAATGGCTTTTCTCTGCACCTCATCAGGAAGGCAGCAAAGATTTAAGCAGTATTACCCAATAAACACTTTCTCTTCTCTTGCAGACAAATGGAATCTAAGCAAAAATATTTCTACTTCTGGCTGGGTGCGGTGGCTCACGCCTGTAATCCCAGCACTCTGGGAGGCTGAGGTGGGCGGATCACAAGGTCAGGAGTTCGACACCAGCCTGGCCAATATGGTGAAAGCCCGTCTCTACTAAAAATACAAAACTTAGCCGGGCGTAGTGGCATGCACCTTTAGTCTCAGCTACTCAGGAGTCTGAGGCAAGAGAGTCGCTTGAACTTGGGAGGCACAGGTTGCAGAGAGCCAAGATCATGCCACTGCACTCCAACCTAGGCAACACAGTGAGACTCAGGCTCAAAAAAAAAAAAAAAAAAAAAAAATTCTTCTTCCTTCTCTAGGTCCACCTTTGCCAACTCCCAAGGGTTTCTACTTGCTATCTTTAATATTACCCTAAATTGCTTTGCAAATGTAGTTTTGACTTCCGCAATTAACTCCCTATCCCTCCCAGAGAAAACACCAAAGAAAGAAACTGTAATTACCCAAGATTAGGTTGCAAATGGCAGTTCTTGCCATCTTGATGTTTTGGAAGGAGCCAAGGATGTGAACTTTCCTGAAAGAAATAAAATGAGACAAATTAGTGGCTGGGATGCAATGACTCACACCTGTAATCCCAGCACTTTGGGAGGCCAAGGCAGGTAGATGGTTTGTGGCCAGGAGTTTGAGACAAGCCTGGACAGCATAATGAGACCCCCATCTCTACAAAAAAATTCAACAGCTGGGTGTAGTAGCACGTGCCTGTAGAGTGCCAGCATGCCAACCTGGGTGACCAAAACCCTCTCTTAAAAAAAAAAAAAAAAAAAAGACATTGTAAACAAAAAAGCACTTCCTTACCTAAGTCCTGTACTCCAAAAATGCTGGAAAATCATATTTGAGTCAGATTCTTTAATGAGGGCAGTGGTTATGGCTGGACAACTCCACAAATATACTAAAAACCACTTTTTAAAAGGGTGAATTTTATGGTATATAAATTGTATCCCAATAAAAAATTATTAGAAAAGACAGAATTTTTTTGAAAAAGTAAAGTGTGTGAAGATTATTCGTTAATGATGGCTCCCATCCCATGAATGCTTTATGTGCCAGGACTTTCTATACATGCCCTCATTTAATCCTCACATGACCTTCCTGTTTTACAGATGAGGAAAGAAGTTTAAAAGAAATCGAAAAGCCTGCCCAAGACGACACACTGGCTGAGCTGGTTACTGAAAACCCATAAACGCAACACTGCACTCAATTTCAACATAATTGGTTTTCAACTGCAAAGTTTTCTAAATATTATCTAAATTTCTTCAGGGCTCTGAGGATCATTTAGACCCTTTTAATGGGCATTCTTTACTGAATGACAAAACTGACAAGATACAATTTTGCCTTTTTGAGTCCATCTTCCAAACTGTTTTCACTGTGCCCTGTACAACAGTTACCAGCTAAAGCTTCTATATCTTCAACCCCTCTTAGTATTCCCTTCACCTTCTGGCTTTAACTAAGGCCAGATCTCAAATGGTTGCGTTTTTCCTCCACAAACCAGGTACCTCTGGGGGCTGGGGAGGAGCAGGTGCCTTCATGCCACATCCAGACCACATGCTCTCCCTCCAACCTCCCTGAAAACCCTTTGGCTTTGGATCCGCTCTCAGGCCACATCACCCCCACCCTGCCTGGCTGCGGTCCTCAGCTGCCCCTGCAGATCACCTGTGGGGACGCCAGCTCCTGGCTTGCTGTCTTTCTCCTGCTATTCCCATCACCATGCTCGATCATGTCAATACCCACGAAGATGATAATCCCAACATGCCAGTCTCTGAGGTCCTTGATATTCTTTATGCCAACACGGGGTATTGTCCACCCTACTCCAGCCTCTTACATCCACGGTCACACCCTGGACTTAGTCATTACCAAAAACTGCAACCCCCCGTAATTTCAATTTCAAACATCCAACTCTCCCTCCACCACTTTCTGTCATTCCAGCTCCTATCAACACAAATAATCCTTCACTCCCACCCCAGGACCTCCCATCTATGGATCCTGCCCACCTTCACTGCCCTCGCCCCTCATATCCCACCTCCTTCCTCTGCTCACAATCATCCAATGACTTTCTATTCACTCAGAGTAAAAGCCGAAGTCCTTATGAGGACCTCAAGACCCTATTATTTTTGACCTCATCTATCACTCTCTACTCTCTCCCTTTTGTCCTTGGCCAAGCCTCCTCGCTCACTGCCAGATGTGCCCTCGACTTAAGATCTTTGTGCTTTCCCCTTCCTCTGTAACACTCTTTCTCCAGACACCTGCAGATGAACCAAACAAACATTTACAAATGCTCCTTCCCCAAACTCCACTAAAATGACAATAAAGATATAAGCCCAAAAGGAAGAAGAGAGTGGTAACAGTAGCAAAGTCCAGAAAGGTGGAAAGCAGATGGAGGAGATGGAATTGACTGTGCAGACCCAAGTCAACTGCTGCCTGAATCAGCAGCGGGAATATCAAGAAGCAGAACTCCGGGAAAGAGACTCCCAGAGAAAGGGGACAGGGAACCCAGGATGATGGCTGTGCAAGCCAGAATGCAGGCAGAGAGCATGGGGGCGTTTTGGGAATAGACATCTCCAGGAGAGATTTCTCAAATATTAGATGCATTCAAATACATCAAGAGGAGATACAATGTATAGCTTCTTACTGAATTAGTACCATGAAAGCGAAGAAAGGAGACAGACACATAAGAGTTGCTTCCTCAAGTGAAAACAATGCTGCAAAAGAAAGATAAGGCAGTCACAGTATTTCACCTGGCTCAGCTATAAGTACACTGAGCACTGATTTCTGTTTTCAGGTAATACTGAACATTAATCTAACAAAAACCACAAGGGGACCATCAGGAGGGCAAAGAAGAATAAATCGGAGTGTCAGAAAGGCTGAGTGTGCGTGGTGGAAGTAAGGGAGTGAAACACAGCTAAATCTTCATCTTTGATGGTAGAATGTCAATAGTGAATCTGAAAAATAAAACTGTATATGAACTGTATATGTATACGAACTATATATGAACAAAATACCTGGAAATACAGAGGTAAATAATTTTTTAAGATAAGCTAAAAGAGTTGAAATTGGTTCCCCTGAAAAGGGTGAAATGGAGGTAGGCAGCGGACATTTTTTTTTTTTTTTTTTTTTTAAGACGGAGTCTTACTCTGTCGCCCAGCCTGGAGTGCAGTGGAGCGATCTCAGCTCACTGCAAGCTCCACCTCCCAGGTTCACGCCATCCTCCTGCCTCAGCCTCCCGAGCAGCTGGGACTACAGGCTCCCGCTACCACGCCTGGCTAATTCTTTGTATTTTTAGTGGAGACGGGGTTTCACCGTGTTAGCCAGGATGGTCTCAATCTCCTGACCTAGTGATCTGCCTGCCTCGGCCTCCCAAAGTGCTGGGATTACAGGCGTGAGCCACAGCGCCCGGCCAATTTTTGGCTTTTTAAAACTATGTGTATGTTTAACTTTTATTAAAATTATTTAAAACAGAGCATGACAGATGAGGAAATAAAGACGAAAAGAACAGATAAAGTGGGAGTAGTTTCGCTGCACAAAGAACCAAAGTAATGGGGCAACAGTTGGAAAGGAATGGAGGCTTCAAGATACAGAGGCAACATCCTTTCCCATCTGCTATGTTAAATATACCTGGAACCAACTGTTTTTAGTTTTCTATCTGGCTCACATTATACTGTATTTTATCAGGTTATTAGCAACTCATCAAAAATAACTTTTATAGGTACATAACAGCCCATCTTACAGCTTTATTATAATTAATATAAACTTTTAAACGTGGATTTCCAACTAGCCTGTCTATAGCAAAAGCAAGAGATAGTACATCTCTTAATTTCAAGTAGTCTGTAATTTAGTTTGTAAGAAAACACAAAAGATATAAGTAATTCAGTAGCGGCATTATTCATAATAACCACAAACTGAAAACAACCCAAATGTCCATCTACTGTGACAGGACAAACAAAATATAATACAGCTGACTTTTGAGTAATAGATTTGAACTGCACAGGTCATTACACACAAACTTTTTTCAACACATATATTGGAAGATATTTTAGAGATTTGAAAAAATCCCAGAGAGGAGCTGAGTGTTGTAGAAATGTAAAAAAAAAAAAAATTAGAAAAAGCTATGTCATGAATGCATAAATTATATGTAGGTACTAGTCTATCTTATTTACTACCATAAAAAAAGTTAAAATTAATCAAAACTTACACATACAAACACAAGCCAAATATGGTGCCATCTGTAGTCAAGAGAAATGGAAACAAATACAAAGATGCAGTATTAAACCATAACTCCATAAAATTATCTGTAGTGCATACTGTACGACAATTTCACAGCCTCCACCTACTGCTCTTGTGGTGAGCTCAGGTGTTTCAAGTATCCACTTAGAATGCCATGTGATGCTGATCATCTCCCATGAGCAGTTTTGACTCTCCAATAAATTGTCTATCACAGTAGAAAGTGATCTCTCATGGTTCTTGCCTATTTTTAATCTTAGTGCATACTGCAAGCTTTGGGACCATGTGACCTACACAACGTGGGTCCCACACAAAGTGCCACTCGTGATGTTGGGAGTGCTCCAAAGAAGCACACAAAAGTCATGACACCTCAAGAAAACGCTGAATTGGCCGAGTGCGATGGCTCACACCAAATCCCAGCACTTTGGGAGGCTGAGGCGGGTGGATCATGAGGTCAGGAGATTGAGACCATTCTGGCTAACACGGTGAAACCCTGTCTCTACTAAAAATACAAAAAATTTAGCCAGGCATGATGGCACACGCCTGTAGTCGCAGCTACTTGGGAGGCTGAGGCAGGAGAATCCATTGAACCCAGGAGGCAGAGGTTGCAGTGAGCCGAGATTGCACCATTGCACTCCAGCCTTGGCGACAGAGGGAGATTCCATCTCAAAAAAGAAAAAAAAAGAAAAGCTGAATTGCTTGACACGTACTGTTGACTGAGGCCTGCAGCTGCAGCTGCCCACCGCTTGAAGATAAATGACTATACCATAGGACCCATTGTAAAAAATGAAAACAAGGCCGGGCGCGGTGGCTCAAGCCTGTAATCCCAGCACTTTGGGAGGCTGAGACGGGCGGATCACGAGGTCAGGAGATCGAGACCATCCTGGCTAACACGGTGAAACCCCGTCTCTACTAAAAAAATACAAAAACTAGCCGGGCGAGGTGGCTGGCGCCTGTAGTCCCAGCTACTCGGGAGGCTGAGGCAGGAGAATGGCGTAAACCCAGGAGGCGGAGCTTGCAGTGAGCTGAGATCCGGCCACTGCGCTCCAGAGTCCGGGCGACAGAGCGAGACTCCGCCTCAAAAAAAAAAAAAAAAAAAAAAAAAAGAAAACAAAATTCATGAAGGTGTCACTGCAGCTACAATAGCAGATGTGACAACACCTGCAGTTTTGCCAAATACCCCTTTATCTTCCCCTAGGCCCCCAGGCAAGACACAACAGACTATGGCAGTAAGACACCAAATTGTAAACAAGACCTAAGACCACCCGGGCAAGGGTTGTCACACACCCTACACTTAAAGAGTAAATGACATTCTAACTGTCACAGGATATTTTTTTCTCTAGCAGCTTAACAAGCACTGGCCTTGTGATAAACAATATTAAAACGATTACAGCTCACCAATAGCTAGATACAGATTGACCCCAGCTTCCCTCTTCCCACACTCTGTTCCACAAACCATAACTACAGCTTTGATTCGACAAGAGACTGATCCCAGTAAGAGATCACTGATAAGAGATCACTGACCATGGACTGGTTCTACCAGCTTCCAAAGGCAGTGCATTCAGTCTTCACATCCTTGTCCCTACTTCATCTTGTACAGGACCTAAATGTCACGTATTTTAAATGTTAAGTCTCCACCCCAAAGCGTCCAGGGGTCGTATGTTACATTTATTCGGTATACAAGCATTAGGACCCCTCTTATATTCATAGCTCCTCCTATAACCTGTTAAATAAGTATACTGGCCAACCCATTCAGCATAAATTCCTGTCTCATTCTTTCCTCCTTCAAAGTGCCTGCTTTTGGTCTCTGCTGAAGGCTATACTTCCCAGCCTGTCAGAATGGCCACCCTGCAGAATGCAACCCTTTATAAGAAATAATGTTTCCCCTCCAAATTTACAGATCTTGTGATTCTTTTGTTGACAATCTCAAATTGGAAATGCACCTTTTATGTGGGTGCAGGACTGTTCTAAGAAAGACTATCTACAGACTCTAATATGATGGAGAAAAAAATTAAGTCATTATATGACAACTTACAGCAAAAGGAAAGTGAACGATCTAAAGCTGGAGAACTTAATGCCAGCAAAGGATGGTTTGATAATGTTAGAAAGAGGTTGCTTTAAAAATGTCAGGATAACAGGAGAAGCAGCTTCTGCTCACCAAAGGGTAGCAGACAAGTTCCCAGATGCCATTAAGAAAATCATTGAGGAGAAATAATATCTGCCTGAACAGGTTTTTGTGCAGATGAAAAATGTCCTATTCTGGAAAAAAAATGTCACAAAGGGCAATTATTAGTAAAGAAGAGAAGCAAGCACCAGGATTTAAGGCAGGAAAGGCTAGGCTAACTTTACTGTTTTGTGCAAATGCAGTCAGGTTTATGATCAGGACTGCTCTTATCTATAAAGCTGCTAACCCCGATCCTTGAAGGGAAAAGGTAACACCAGAGGCCTGTTGTCTGGATGTACAAGAATGCCTGCACAAGGAGAGCTCTTGTTCTGGATTGATTCCATCGATGCCTTGTCCCTGAAGTCAGGAAGTATCTTGCCAGTAAGAAATGCCTTTTAAAGTTCTTTTGCTATTGAACAATGTCCCAGCCACCCAGAACCCCATGAGTTCAACACTGAAAGGCAACAATGTGGTCTCCTTGCACCTAAACACGCTCTAATTCAGCCCCCAGAACAGGTAGTCATAAAGATCTTTAAGGTTCATTACACACAGTGCTCTATGGAAAATAGTCTCAATGCTATGGAAGAGAACTCGATGGAAAGAACATCATAGTCTGGAAGTACTACACCACTGAAGACGCTGTCATTATTATGGAAAGAGCTGTGAAAGCCTCACACCTGCAACTATAAATTCCTGCTGGAGAAAACCATGTCCAGAGGTTTTGCATAACAGTGCAGGATCTACAACAGAGCCAAACAAGAAATCATGAAAGAAACTGTGGATATGGCCAAAAATGAGGGGTGAAGGGTTTCAAGATACAGATCTCAGAGAAATCAAGAGCTAAGAGACACTATGCCAGAGGAATTAACAGAAGACGACTTGATGGAGGTGAGTGCTTCTGAAGCAGTGTTGGGTGATGAGGAAAGATGATGTAGAAGCAGCAGTGTCAGAAAACAAGGTGACATTAGGCAATTTGGCAGAAGGTTTCTGATTATTCAAGATGCTTTTGATGTCTTTTATGACACAGACCCTTTTATGATGTGGGCACTAAAACTAAACAAACTGTGGAGGAGGATTGGTACCCTACAGAAACATTTTTAGAGAAATGAAAACACAAAAAAGTCAGAAATTACAATGTATTTCTGTAAAGTTCCAGAGTATGCTTGCCTCTCCTGCCTCCCCTTCAACGTCTTCCACCTCCACCACTCATGAGACAGCAAGATTAACCCTTCTTCCTCCTCCTCAGCTTATTCACCATGAAGACGAGGATGAAGACCTTTATGATAATCCACTTCCACTTAATGAATAGTAAATAGATTTTCTCTTCCTTATAATTTTCTTAACATTTTCTTTTCTCTAGCTTACTTTATGAAAGAGTACAGCATGTAATACGTAAAACATACAAAATAGGTGTTTATCAACTATTTGTTATTGGAATAGCTTCCAGCCAAAAGCAGGATTAGTTAAGTTTTGGGAGAGTCAAGTCATACATGGGTTTTCAACCATGTTGGGGGTTCAGCATCCCTAATCCCTGCAATATTGAAGGGTCAACAGTATACCTGTGCAATGAAATAGTACTTGCCAATAAAAAGGTACTACTGATACACCCAACAAAATGGAGAAATTCAAAATAATATGCTAATTAAGAGAAGTCACACACCAAAGCCTACATACCATATATTTCCATGTATATGAATTTCTAGAAAATGTAAAATAAGAGTGACAGAAATTAGAGGAGTGGTTGTCCCGGAACAGGGTGGGGGCAGGCAATTGACTACAAACATGCACGAGGGAACTTTCAGGATAAGAGAACTGTAGAGTGTCATGGGACTACAATACACAACATTTGCCAAAAACTCATTGAACTGGATATCAAAACAGGAGAATTTTATTGTGTGTAAATTATGCCACAATAAACTTTTAAAAAGTTGGTTTAACTAGTAAATTTTAGGTTAACACTTATAAATTTACCAGTAATAAACTTAATGACAGACTAACTATACAATTTCATTGGCAAATCAGTTACAGTTTTAGATTCCTAAATTCATTTTTTTCTTTTTTTGAGATAGAGTCTCACTGTCGCCCAGGCTGGTTTCGAACTCCTGACCTCAGGTGATCCACCCACTTCAGCCTCCCAAAGTGCTGAAATTACAGGTGTGAGGCACCGCACCGGCCTTTTTTTCTTTTTTTCCTCGAGATGGAGTCTGTTGCCCAGGCTGGAATGCAGGGGCACGATTTTGGCTCACTGCAGTCTCCGCCTCCCGGGTTCAAGCAATTCTCCTGCCTCAGTCTCCCAAGTAACTGGGATTACAGGCATGTGCCACCACGCCAGGCTAGTTTTTTTGTATTTTTAGTAGAGACTGGGTTTCACCATGTTGGTCAGGCTGGTTCTGAACTCCTGACCTCAGGTGATCCGCCTGTCTCGACCTCCCAAGGTGCTAGGATGACAGATGTGAGCCATTGTGGCAGGCCATGGATTTCTAAATTCATGAAAGCTTTCAGGGCTACTCAGCCAGTCCATGACTTAACTGAAGATTTTTTTTTTTGACTTTATAATTGTGCCAAAGTGATACGCATTCAGAATGCTCTTCAATTTTCAAAGAGTAGTATCCTATGATATCAAATGAAGTATCAAATGAACTTCTGACTTATGAGATCTTTAATTTACAACAGGTTTATCTAGATATAACCCCACCATACGGTGAGGAGCATCTATATATGGATTTTTTTAAATTAATTTTTTATTTTTTGGAAACAGGGTTTCACTCTGTCACCCAGGCTAGTGGCACCCAGGGGTGCCATCATGGTTCACTGTGGCCTTGACATCCTGGGTTCAAGCAATCCTCCCACCTGAACCTCCTGAGTAGCTAGGGCTACAGGTGTGCACAATCACGCCTGCCTAGTTTTTGTATTTTTTTGTAGAGATGGGATCTCCCTATGTTGCCCAGATTGGTCTTGAACTTCAGGGCTCAAGCAACCCTTCCTCCCACCTTGGCCTCCCAAAGTGCTGGGATTATAGGCATGATCCACTGTGCACAGACTATATGTGTTATTTTTCTTCTTATTTTGTTACAGTCTCACTCTGTCGCTGACGGTTGAGTACAGTGGCATGACTGCGGCTCAATGCAGCTTCACCTTCTGGGCTCAGGCGATCCTCCCACTTCGGCCTCCCAAGTAGCTGGGATTACAGGTGTGGGCCGCCACACCTGGCTAATTTCTGTATTTTTTTTTAGAGAAGGGCAGGCTAGTCTCAGACTCCTGAGATCAAGCCATCCACCTGCCTCAGCCTTCCAAAGTGCTGGGATTACAGACGTGAGCCACCATGCTTGGCCACAGTTTTACATATGGTGTGCATTTCCACATTTTTAAATAGCTTCTCCCAAGCCTCCGTATTTCTGACTCTAGACTCAATCCATAAAGATCAAAAAATAAAATTATATTCCTGGCTTCAGGTAAAGAGGGCCACCAAGACAGTACTATAGTTATCCTTAAAGTATAAAGAATATACAAAATTTAGATTTTATATAATAAGGAATCGTTCAGTTTAGAGTAAAACTGAGATATTAAATGAAATAATTTCATGATTTAGTTGCAGGCAGAACCCTCCTCCTCTCAGTCAACTGTTCAGTTTCCCAACTTCATAGCATTATATAATGTCTGAGCCATCTGCCAGAAAGATCCCCAGCCTGGGCAGCTTCAACCTCAGACAGGGGTAATCCCAGCTTCACTTCTGGCACCTTTATTTTAAGCACCTATCATCTTATTTATGTTCACATATAACTGCTCTCTAGTTTTGCCTAATGTATGATACCTCTTTTATATAAGGCCTTAATATATATATGTATATATATAAAATATTTATATATGTATATATATATAAAATATATATATTTCTAAAGACTCACAAGGGCATCCAAAATACTGATTGCTTGTTCTCCCCTACTGATTTAATAGATTCCCTTGAGTATGTATATATGTATGTATGTATGTATGTATTTATTTGAGACAGAGTCTCACTCTGTCATCCAGGCTGGAGTGCAGTGGCACAATCTCGGCTCACTGCAACCTCCTTCTCCTCCCAGGTTCAAGTGATTCTCCTGCCTCAGCCTCCCGAGTAGCTGGGACTACAGGCGTGCGCCACCACGCCCAGCTAATTTTTGTATTTTTAGTAGAGATGGGGTTTCACCATGTTGGCCAGACTGGTCTCGAACTCCTGACCTTAGGTGATCCACCCACCTCGGCCTCCCAAAGTGCTGGGATTGCAGGCGTGAGCCACTGTGCCCAACCCAAGATACTATTGAGATCTTCATCTGTAATAATAATTTCTTTTAATAGCATTTGTAACATTTCCTCATTGTTAAATGAGAAAATACACAATTTCTGAAATTTTCTCCACTTAAGCCTCTTTCAAAGTTGGTGACTATTCACCCAAAAGTATACAGATGATTCCCAACTTAACATGGTTTGAACTGGGATCTTTCAACTTTACAAGGGTGCAAAGGTGATACACATTCAGAACGCTCTACTTCAAGTCCACATTCAACCATTCTGTTTTTCATTTTTAGTACAGTATTCAATATTCAACACTCTGTCATAAAGTAGAATTTGTGTTGGATGACTTTGCCCAACTGTAGGCTAATGTGTGTTCTGACCACGTTTATGATAGGCTAGGCTAAGCTATAATGTTCCACAAGTCAGGTATATTAAATGCACTTTAGACTTATGATATTTTCAATTTACAATGGGTTTATGAGAAGCATCTGTACTGACAAAAAATTTAGCAGCAACATTATACATAAAATACAACTGTTACAACTTTCTTAAAACAAAAGATCAAATATAAATTATGACAATAATTTTCTCAAGATCAGATACTTACACATCAGCCAAAACTATCCGCGTCCGTGTCACATTCTCTATGGTGAATTTGGTTTTTCCTCCTTTGCCAGCGATTCTTCCTATTGCCCTGGATAGATGGTCTCCCTTTAGGGGTTTAACTAAACAAGAAAAGCAAGATCTCAGGAGGCAAGCCATTCTAGTGCACCACCCACTTCCACATGAAGTTTAATTATAAACTAAATTTCTCTAAATGACACAAAGTGTATATATACATATTGAAAAGTTGCTAAAAAATACAGCTCAATTGATGCTATTAGAAAACTGAGTCACATCACAATACAAAGTCAGCGACACAAGAGCACAAACCACCACACACTCACCATCTGTAATTTCAAAAGACTCTAGGAAGAGGTCATCCAACCTGATAAGGGCAAGTGCATCCTATAATATAAAACAAACACTGTGAAGCCCCTTCCATTTGCACACCTGAAAAAGAGTGAAGTGCAAAGCACTATGGAATGAAAATCCACAAACTGTAGAGCTAGAAAGCTTTTTTTTTTTTTTTTTTTTTTGGAGACATAGTCTTACGCTGTCGCCCAGGCTGGAGTGCAGTGGCGTGGTCTTGGCTCACTGCAACCCCTGCCTCCCTGGTTCAAGTGATTGTCCCACCTCAGACTCCCGAGTAGCTGGGATCACAGGCTTGTGCCACCACACCTGGCTAATTTTTTTTGTAATTTTAGTAGAGATGGAGGGCATCGCCATGTTGGCCAGGCTGGTTTTGAACTCCTGGCCTCAAGTGATCCACCTGCCTCGGCTTCCCAGAGTGCTGGGATTACAGGTGTAAGCCACTGAGCCGGGCCATTTTTTTTTTTTTAATGCCTAATCCATTGAGATGTTCACATTGAGTATTTTTCAAGTCCCCATTTTAGATATCATAGAATTACTCACCTCCACCTGAAAGCCTAGAATAAAAGCTTTCACAAAATCAGCTGCTTTTGTCAGAGCACTAACATCCTTGGTTTCTTTACAAGTCTGTTAAAAAACAAAAAAGGGTACAAAATACCGTTGAGAATCAAACAGAAAATGTCCTAACAAAATACTAGAAATGTCCTTTCCCATTATCAGAGAATTTCCTTCACCATCACCTTTCCCTAATATATTCTGTATGACATAGGTTCCGGTTGGATAAGTGCTATATTTTATTGGCAAAACAAAACCTTTCCAGCTCCAAAGCTTGGCTGTTCCACCCAAAGAGTGTCAAATAACTAACCACACTATATGATCAGATTTTGGGGTTAACAGCAAGACTCCTCTGGCGTAACCCAATTTCTCGCATTCTGAAGAATCTCTACTTTCTGTCCATCCCTTCAATGCCCAAGTTTGTCCTCTTCTCTTCTCTCTCAAGGCAGTCTTCCCTGGGATTCCTGACTTAATCTTCTTAGTTATCATTTACGTGCTGATGTTTCTTAAACCAATAGCTCCAGGCCTAACTACCTACACCCGCTGACTGGGGAAATAAAGAATGACTGAAGCACTGAACCTGTCCTCAAAGTTTATTTGAGAAATGCAGAAATAACTGTTATTCATAAAATGCCTACCACTGTAAATAACATGCACTATAAATAACATGCTTTACACACCATAACTCTTACCTTCACAACAACTTTGAATGTTAAGTCATACGACTACCTTTGCATGTGAAGAAACTAAAGTACTAAAAAGCAAAAAAGCTAAGATTCAAACACAGGTCTGATTTCAAAACTGTTCTTTCCACTGTACCATGCACATTCACAATCTAGTTGAGGAGACTATGTACTCAACAAATTTAAAACCATATGGGCTTGTGTAATGGCAAAGTCCTCCGGGCTTTCCCATTTAGAACTAGACCCTAGTTCCAATCCTACATGTGACCTTAGACAAGTCTCCTAGTTACTTTAGATCTTGAGTTTTCTCATCAGTAAAATAAGGAGGTCAGAGTAGAAGATTCTGAGTGTTCCCTACTAGTATAATAGGAAGTTTCTCTTATTAGCCTGATGACTATGGCCAAGTTTCCTCACATCTTTAAGATGGGAATATCCTGAAGACTAAATGATGTAGAGCATGTCGTAATACCACTACGTGTCTGGTATATGGCAGCAACAATAAATGTTAGTGGAATCCAAAGTGATTATCCTGCAATAAATAGGACAGTAAAGCACATGAAAAGTTTAGGCACTGAGGATATGACTGAAAAATGGACATTCTGGTATGAAATTGGTACCCAGAAAAGAAAGCCCAAAGTAAATTAATTTTAAATGTCTAGTTCCTGGATTGATAGCATGGAATTTAAAATACACATATATAGGCTGGGCAGGGCAGCTCACACCTGTAATCCCAGCACTTTGGGAGGCTGAGATGGGCGGATCACCTGAGGTCAGGAGTTCAAGACCAGCCTGGCCAACATGCTAAAACCCAGTCTTTACTAAAAATACAAAAATTAGCCAGGTGTGGTAGCGGGCGCCTGTTAACAGTGAGCCGAGAGCGTGCCACTGCACTCCAGCTTGGGCGAAAGCGCAAAATTAAAAAAAATATACATATACACACACACACATATGTACATATGTTTCTTATCAAAATAATACAGTTTTATCAAAAAAGCACCATTATAACACAGTCATGCACTGCATAATGACATTTTGATCAATGACCAACTGCTCATACCATGGTGGTCTCATAACTGTATAATGGAAAATATACAGAAATCTGATATATGGCACTGGATACTGGCAATGCAGATCAAGTAGATGAAATGACTGATATTCAGTAATGGTGCTGGAACATTTCGTTTTCCATATGAAAAAATATATTAACAAATATACATATACCATCTAGGTTTGTGTAAATACACTCTACAATGTTCGCACAAGGACTAAGTCATCTGACAAAACATACCCCAGAACATAACCCCCACGCTGACTATATATACTTCTTGTAAAGCAGCAAGTACTTATGTTCATTATTTACTTACTTCTGTTTATGACAATCTCTTTACTCGACCTTTTCTCAATTTGACACAGAACATTACAAAAGATACACAGAAGCAGAGCCAGTATTTTGGTATGATCGCATAACTAATTTACAAATTCAATTAATATTTGTATCAAATGCAGATTTTAAGGCATTTGGGAATTCAAACTCAATATGGTAAGTTTTTAAACTGGATTTAAACTGGACAAAAACTATTCAACAGAATAAGTCCCATTAACTAAAGTCTATTCACGCCTTTTCATCTCTGTAGGAGAGAAAGTCTGGTGTATTGGGAAATGGTTGAGATTTTCCTTACCCTGATTTCTACATTCCTTGATTTCAAGTTAAAGCGTATCTGAAGTCCCAAATGTTCCACAATAGGAGTAAATATCTTCATCCAGTTTTCTTTCAACGGTGTGTATCTGTTAGCTGGGACTGGAATTTTCCTTGTTTCTTCTTTTCCACTCTGTAATAAAAGAACACACAACTCAAAAGGCTACGGAGGGATGGTGATGGAGTTGTAAAATGACATCTGGTCCATAAAGGGCTGCCTTTAACTGAACTAGTTACACTTCAAAGAATCACTTCTCTCTGAGCATCGCGGTAGAACAGCCCCACCGCAGCTTCAACATTCCCCAGAGGCCACCGGCTTGATCCGCGTCTGGCCCTGGCCTGGTTGCTGTCCTAGGGTCCTAGCCACATACCAGGAGCCCGTCCCCACAGAGGGGTGGGAAGACGGGCCTCTTCGCTGGCCTGGCCTCCTCTGTGTCCATCCGGTCCGCATCCCCGCCCTCTCCCGCTGCGGACAGCTGTTCAGCCTGTCGTTTCTTCGCCCGCCGGCCACCCTTGCGGGTGACCTGGGTAAAGCCCTCCTCTGCCCCGGCGCTCTGCGCTTCCATTTCGGATTCCATCCCCCGAATTCTTAAGGCGCTTCCGGCTGAAACACGTGCGCTGCTGCACCTCGCAGGAGCCAGCCTCCGCCACCTAACCCCGCAGCTCCGCCCCTTTCCTAAAACGTCACAGGCCGGGGACCTGCAGGATTTGGGGCCAGGGGGAAAACGGGATTTCGGCTGTCCTAAGGTATGCCTGATGCTCATGGTCTCACTCCAGGCGTCCAACTCCCAGCCCAAGTATTTTATAATCTCTAATATGTATGTGTGCGAAAGGCAGTGGGTAAAGGCAATAAAGAAATTTGTGCTGTTGTGAAGGAACTTTCTGTGCGATCGCCGGAGCACAACTGGCATTATCTGGAGATAACTACAGCCAACTTCCCAGGGCATGTGGGGCAGAATACGGAAAGCGGGCGGGACAAATTGCCTATGTTTGGAGTCTGGTTTCCAGGTTGGTGTTTTGGGGGCTCTGGGTGTGGCAGTTGGCGGAACTGAAATCGGCTGCACCATGTCGGCCTTCGAGAAGCCTCAGATCATCGCCCATATCCAGAAGGGCTTCAACTACACGGTGTTTGACTGTAAATGGGTGCCCTGCAGCGCCAAATTTGTGACCATGGGCAACTTCGCACGGGGCACCGGCGTCATTCAGCTGTACGAGATCCAACACGGGGATCTGAAGCTGCTTCGAGAGGTGGGTGCCGGGTCGACGATCCGGACTGCCGTTGGGCGCGAGTGCGGATCCTGGGGTCTGCATTCCTCTTTGCCAGCGCCTTCGTCCAGCGTCCCCCAAAGCATGGCTTCAGCCGCGCGAGACCAGAGAAGCTGACCGCCGACTGAGGAATGTTTCCCATTTAAAACCTCTTTCTCATCCGCGGGGTAGTTCCTCCGCGCCCACCCCTCCTGCCACCCCAAGTGCAGTTCAGCCGAGGCGGGCACTAGGATGCCTGCAGTGTGGTTGGAAGAGGCAACCTAACACATTCGACAGGTATCAATTGAGTGCCTGGTATTCCTAGGCATGTGAATGGCAATGTCCCCGATCTCATGGAGTTTGTTTTCTAGTGGGAGAGATACTCAGTTCAATAATCAAAGCAACGATACATAAGTACAAACCGAGATGAGCTGTCTCACGCAAAGGAACACGGTTACGGTTCAGTGAGAGTGAAAACAGATTTGGGATGAGTGAAAACAGATTTTGGTATGTGCGGGAGCTAACTAGGCCAAACTAGGAGTAAAGGACAAGGTTTCCAGGGCTTCTGCACATGCAGAAGCTCAGTGATGGGAAGAAGTTTATCCTCTTAAGAAACTAGAGGGATAAGCAGGAACCAGACATTGCAAGATCTGTAGGACATTCAAAGGATTTATGCCTCTTTTCTAAGAGAAACGGGACACGATTGAAAGGATTTAAGCAGGGTGTGGAAAGATTAGGTTTACAAGTTTTTGTTTTTGTTTTTGAAGATTACTAGTGAAAGAATTAGAGAATAATGATAGTAACTAGCATTTTGTAGCTGTTTATAGTTTTTAAAAAGTCTTGATTTCGGTTACCTGAAAAAAAAAATCATCAGTCATAATCAGATCAGAGTTGCAATAGACTACAAGTGCAGGGTAGGTTAAGAACTCTGGGGATCGGCCGGGCGCGGTGGCTCAAGCCTGTAATCCCAGCACTTTGGGAGGCCGAGACGGGCGGATCACGAGGTCAGGAGATCGAGACCATCCTAGCTAACACGGTGAAACCCCGTCTCTACTAAAAAAAATACAAAAAACTAGCCGGGCGAGGTGGCGGGCGCCTGTAGTCCCAGCTACTCGGGAGGCTGAGGCAGGAGAATGGCGTAAACCCGGGAGGCGGAGCTTGCAGTGAGCTGAGATCCGGCCACTGCACTCCAGCCTGGGCGACAGAGCGAGACTCCGTCTCAAAAAAAAAAAAGAACTCTGAGGATCAAAATCTATGGAGAAAATCGGCTTGGAGGAGGTAGTGATTAAACTGGTAGATAAAGGATGGATACAATTTGGACTGTTAAGCCTAGAATAAAAAGTATGTAAGACCCCATTCCGCTTTAAATTTCCCTGAATGACAAACATGAAACATGGCTTATTCTTTTCTACCTTTCCTTATATTGTTCATCACTTAGCTTCCAGTAACCAGTGGCGTTTTTTTTTTTTTTTTTTTTGGAGACAGGGTCTCAATCTGTCACCCAGCCCGGAGTGCTGTGGTGCAAACACAGCTCACTGTCACTGCAACCTTCGCCTTCCCAGATCAAGGAATCCTCCCACCCCAGCCTCCCGAGTAGCTAGGACTACAGGTGTGTGCCACCACACCTAATTTTTTTGTACTTTTTTTTTTTTTTTTTTTTTTGGTAGAGATTGGGTTTCGCCATGTTGTCCAGGCTGGTCTCCGACTCCTGGGCTCAAGCAGTCTGCCTGCCTCGGCCTCCCATAATACTGGGATTACAGGCGTGAGCCACCAAGCCTGGCTACCTGTTGCTCTTCTAATGTCCAGTTCAGATTATCTAATGTATGATACCCTTCCTGATTTCTACACAAAGTAAAATTTCTTTACATTGCATTTTGGGTTGTTTTTGTTTTTTGTTGTTGTTGTTTAGAGATGGCGTAGCTCTGTCCCAGTCTGGAGTGCAGTGGTACTGTCATAGCTCATTGCAGCCTGGAACTCCTGAGCTCAAACCCATCCTCCCGCCTCTGCCTCCCAAAGTGCTGGATCAGGTGTGAACCACCATTTAAAAAAAAAAGGCATTTAAAGGATTTATTCCTTTTTCTTTTCTTTTTCTTTTTTTTTTTTTTTTTAAGACGGAGTCTCGCTCTGTCACCCAAGCTTGAGTGCAGTGGCGTGATCTTGGCTCACTGCAACCTCTGCCTCCCAGGTTCAAGTGATTCTCCTGCCTCAGCCTCCCTAGTAGCTGGGATTACAGACGCCTGCCACCATGCCCAGCTAATTGTTTTGTATTTTTAATAGAGATGGGGTTTCACCATGTTGGTCAGGCTGGTCTCAAACTCCTGACCTCAGGTGATCCACTCAGCTCGGCCTCCCAAAGTGCTGGGATTACAGAGATGAGCCATCGCGCCTGGCCATTTATTCCTTTTTCAAAGAAAAATGGGACATGATTGTTTTCCTTTTTTCTTTTTTCTTTTTTTTGAGACAGGGTCTCACTCTTGCCTAGGATGGAGTGCAGTGGCAGGATCAGGGCTCAGACTTGTGACTTTTTAAAATAAGAACAGGCCTGGTGCAGTGGCTAACGCCTGCAATCTCAACACTTTGAGAGGCAGAGGGGTGGATTGCTTGAGCCCAGGAATTCAAGACCAACCTGGGCAACATGGCGAAACCCCGTCTCTACTTTTTGTATAAGAAAGAATACAAAAATTAGCTGGGCATAGTGATGCGAGCTTGTAGTCCCAGCTACTTGGGAGGCTGTGGTGGGAGGATCTCTTGAGCTCAGGAGGTCAAGGCTACCATGTTCGCACCACTGCACTCCGTCCTGGGTGACACAGAGAGATCCTGTCTCAAAAAATAATAAAATGAAAATATATGATTTGTACGTATTTCAAAAGTACACTTACTCCATCAAGTGGAATAGAGTACTTTGTCTTTTGTAGAGACTCTGGGGAGTTTCAGCAAATTTTAAAAAGATAATTTTCTTTTGCAGCAAAAGTAATATGTATTCATGAGAGAACATTTAGAAAATAGGAAAATGAAATATCACCCATAATCTCAATGCCAGGAATAACCACTAAGTGTGTTTTCACCTGGATCATTTAGATCTTTTTTTCTACCATGAATTATCTGAGAACACACTATTTCAAGGTAGTGTGTTTAACAAGGACCAAAGATATTTAAAAGTTGAGTCCTTTCTTCTAAAGAGCCTACTGTCCAAAAAGAGGGTACAACTAATACAGAAATACCTTTTAGAACTTACAGTGGGCTGGGTGCGGTGCTCATGCCTGTAATCCCAGCACTAAGGGAGGCTGAGGCGGGCGGATCACAAGGTCAGGAGAGTGAGACCATCCTGGCCAACATGGTGAAACCCCATCTCTACTAAAAATACAAAAATTAGCTGGGCGTGGTGGTGCGTGCCTGTAATCCCAGCTACTCAGGAGGCTAAGGCACGAGAATCACTTGAACCCGGGAGGCGAAAGTTGCAGTGAGCCGAGATCCGCCGTTGCACTCCAGCCTGGCAACAGAGGAAGACTCTATCTAAAAACCAAACCAAAACAAAAAAGAACTTACATTGTATTTGGCTGCTCTGGTGCAATGGAAAAAAAGATTAAAAATATAGGTTAAATACTGTTCCAGTAACTCCCACTCCTTACTGTGCATCAGGATCATTTGAGTGCATTTTGTGGCTTGTGTGTATGTGTGTGTGTTTTAAAACATTTGTGCCTTGGTCCCACCCCTAGAAATTCTGACACAGTGGTACGTCTTTATTGCATCTAAGTAAGGTTTAGAAATCAGAATTTTTTAAAACTTCTGCGAGGTGATTCTAATGAGTCCCAGGGCTGAGAAGCATTGAGCTAGATGGGTCACTTATTAAAATATTAGGAAACAGACTTGATTTATCATTGTAGAGCTACCCCTAAGTCATGTGCTTCAAAGCTCATGCATCTTTCTTTTTTTTTTTTTAATTTATCACTGACTTGGAGCTCGCAAAGCCTGTGCATCTAAGAAAAAAAGATGTAAAGGAAGCATATCAGTCTTTGTCGAAGTCTTCTTTATCTTAGTTCTAAAAGGATAGATAAGGAATGGAGGGCAGGGCCTCCGTGTTCAGTTGAGCAGTTTTTTGCACCACACAAAGGTGTCTAGCTGAGTGCTCAAATGGGAGTTAAAAGCTCTTTTTCCTTCATTAAGGCTTACATGTGTGAGGCTTCATCAGCCTCTAAAGGGCAACTTTTTTCTAATTGGTACAAAGATACCATATGGACTAGGGATGGCCCTGAAAAATGGAATCACAGTTGTAGATGTTTATATTAAAAAAAAAGCAATAAGCTAATAAAATTCTGCTTTTTTAGTCCCTGTGCTACTGAATTTACTGCTTGTTAGCATTTGGTTGGCTAGATCTTTTAATGTTAATTAAGTATTGCCAGGATGTGGAGGAGGAAGTACTGACAAGCTGTACTAGACCCACCCACATGCAGAACAAAAATAGCTCACACAGAAATTATTGATCTTGAGCTTCTTTAATCATTTTAACTTCTTATTATAGCAAGAAAACGAACAGCTAGGTCAATTATGACCATCATTGATGGCCATTTTCAGTATCATATAGCAAAAATTGTTAGTATATACAGATTTTCTTTGTTGAACAATTTTTGCAAGATAGAACTTTTTTTTTTTTTGCCAGTTTTCTAGCAAGAAAAATTTTGATTTACCACCAACTTATTTTCATCTTTTCTTTTCCATAGATAAACTATCTAACGGGGCAAAGAGGGAACCCTTTTGTGAACTATGAAAAATTAGCTTCACCTTTGTCCTGTTAATTTAGCTATTATTATTATTTCCATGAATGTCTGAGGAAAGAGGAAACATGCCTACTTTGTAAGTCCGTTTGCCAACAGAGCTCAGCCCTTCTGAGCAAAGTGCAGTCCTCAGTGCACACAAATGATCAGTTTTAATACGTTTAATATGTTCAAGATGTACAATTTGAGTTTAATTTGGTTCTTACACAACAGACCACTAGTGTCTATAAATATCTTTGGGTTTCTTTAATATAAGAAAAGAACAAAGAACATGAGGGAAGCATAATATCTTATATTTATATCTTGTAAAGACATGAATGAAGGTAAAAACCAAAGGACAGAGATCTGAAAGTAGGTTTAATTCATGCCATTGTACCATTTACCTTAGCAATCAAGATTGGAACATTCCTTTGATACTTCCAATAACTCTCAGGTTTACAGAATGAGGACTCCAATAATAAAATATTTATTTAATCGATTTACATATAAACCTGGAGGCAACCTAGTTTAAAAGAAAAAGCCTGGGTTCTACCTGGCTCTTGGGACCTTAGGCAAGTCACTCAGTCCTCCGAACCTGTTTTGTCATCTTGAAAGTGGTGTTCTGAACACTTAGTTTGCAGTGTTCTATATATTAGAAAAGGGATGGTCTAGACTGGAAGAATATCTAAAACGTATCTGATATGTAGGTATTCAATAGCTGGATGCTGTTTTCATGATTGCATGTCAATGACACCAGAAACTGAACAGTTTGTCAGAACCCTGGCACATGAAAGTATGCTAGGAGAAAAGAGAGAACAAAGAAAGTGAACTCCAGCCCTGGTTTGTCCGTCCCTAGTCTCAGGGCTGAGAGATTCATGGATGGTCATTTATACCTTCATTCAACAGATGTTGAGTGCCTGCTATGCATTAAAAAAATTAGGCAAGGCTCTGCTCTCATGGTGCTCACATTTTAGAAAGGGGGACATAATTGCGTGAATAAAATATTTTTGTACAGGTGTCAAAGAATCTGTACATTGCAGTGCTGTTTTTGGAACACCATAAAATATTGGAGTAGTCAGTTCCATCTTTGCACAGGGAAGAGATTTTCAGCAGAAAAATCTGACTCTATATACATATAGATATTCTGATTTTTACATCACAAGTAACCACACAGTTTTTAAGTCTTAACTTCCAAGGTTTTTTATTTTTATTAATTTTTTTGTTTTGTTTTATTTTATTTTATTTTTTTATTTATTTTTTGAAACGGAATCTCTCTCTGTCGCCCAGGCTGGAGAGTGGTGGTGCGCTCTTGGCTTACTACAGCCTCCGCCCTCTGGGTTCAAGCAGTTCTCCTGCCTCAGCCTCCCCAGTAGCTGGGATTACAGGTGTCCACCACCATGCCTGGCGAATTTTTGTAGTTTTAGTACAGATGGGGTTTCGCCATTTTGGCCAGGCTGATCTTGAACTCCTGACCTCAAGTGATCCATCCTCCTTGGGCTCCCAAAATGCTGAGATTACAGGCATGAGCCATTGCGCATGGTCTAAGTTTTTTTTAACTGGTGTTCATTTGCTAGTATTTTCTACCAGGCAAGCTAAGAAAATTATTTTTTTAAAAACTTTAAAATTTGAAAAAAACACATCCATCGGCTTTTGTTCTTGGCGAATTTTCTAATTAATGTATTATGTTAGTAACAGAAGATCAGTGTGTTCCAGGAGTATAGTTTGAGATTCTCTAGTCTACAGGGTCTAAAAGTGAAAGCTGAGTGAAAGAATAACAGGGAGGAAAGTTTTTGCTTCCAGTTTTTTATTACCAACTGTAAAATTTTAGAAGACTGTAGGGACCAAAGAGTGTAGGTTAGTTTTTACCTCTTCCATGGCCTAGGAAGCACAGAAACCCTCATCAGAGGTTTTAGGGGATAGCAGTGGAATTCTGGGAAGCAGAATGCTTTAGTTGGTTGGGAGGAAGAAAATGGGTGACCAGTCTTCCCAGTGCTTCTCTGAGAAAAATGTTCCCAGAGATTTGGGTCAATAGATGATGCAAGCTCTGCACAGCTTCTAATCCCCTGTCTCCTGGAACCACATTGCTGTGCATCAGGACTACCAGCTTCTTACCTCAGAGGGTCTGCTTCCACCCTCTGCCTCAGAGCATGGAAGCCATTATCAATGACTTAGAGCTGGCAAGACCCAGGTTCAGTGTGAGACCAAGGGGAGGGAGAGGTGGATAGCTGTTTCATCAGTTGGTGTAGGTTGGAACTCTTAATTAATTTCACTGTAGAAATCATGCCCTAATAGTGATTAAGTGCTTTAGCACTATATATATATATAGTTTTTTTTTTTTTTTTGAGACGGAGTCTCGCTCTGTCGCCCAGGCTGGAGTGCACTGGCGCATCTCACTGCAAGCTCCGCCTCCCGGGTTCACGCCATTCTCCTGCCTCAGCCTCCCGTGTAACTGGGACTGCAGGCGCCCGCCACCGCTCCTGGCTAGTTTTTTGTATTTTTAGTAGAGACGGGGTTTCACCGTGTTAGCCAGGATGGTCTCGATCTCCTGACCTCGTAATCTGCCTGTCTCGGCCTCCCAAAGTGCTGGGATTACAGGCGTGAGCCACCGTGCCCGGCCAGCACTATTAATATATTTTTAGGTACTTTGAGGAGAGCGGAAAGGTGAGGAAAACATAAACTGGAGTTAGAAACTGTGTGTGTTGTTAAGTTGACAAAATTTTGATCCTCTGTGTTGCCCCATTTTAAGATACTCTTTTTCATAAAATTGGGGGAAAATGGGAATAAACGAGTATTAATTTTCTGGTGCAGTGAATAACTGATGCTATCTCAGACCACTTGTGCATTAAAAAGAGAAACATTCTGTGGTTCTGTGCTTCTCATCAATAGGGTCTTTTACAGACGTTACTGTAGATGACTGATTTCATTAACTAGACAATTCTGAGGAGGGTATGAATGCTTTTAGACTTGGCCATAGTAACTCCAATTTATCCAGATCACAAATAGTAGGAAAGTTCAACAGTCTGGGAGTTTCCAAAGCCCTATGCCATATAATGGTATCTTCTGAATCAGAGAAAAAAAGTTGTTATAGTTTGTGTTAAGTGACTTTTATTTTATTCATGGAAATTGGTATGTATACCTATATGGAAATGCCTGGATAAACACTGAAAGAGGCAGGGAAATTATTTTTAAAATGATTTGAAACAGGTCAACCTGGGAGGGATGAAAACTGCAGAGTTACAAGGGGAGATGTCCTGGAAACTGGAGAACCCTGCAAAAGGAATAAAGTTTATCTAGATGTATTGTTAAGTGAAACAAATCAAACGACAGTGTACTGTGATTTGCCTTGTATTGAAACAAACGCGTGTTTGTAAATGCGTAGAAGATCTAGAAGGATGGGGATTACTTCTGGAAAGTGTTAAAGGGACTCACTTTTTCCTTCCATCCTTTTGTTTTGTTTGAATTTTTATAGGGAGCAGGTATTACTTTTATAAACATTAAGAATTTAAAAATGTAAAAATTGTTAGAGACCAAGAGGGATAGTTTTGCCCCATTGAGGCTGACAGTCAATGGGAAGTGTTATATGGCAAGAGTGTGGTGTGGGACAGACATCAGTGGCCTCATCTAATTCCAGATTCCAGAGATCACAGGAGCCAAGGCAGCAGGAAAAGCAGTTAGACTGTAGGAGGGACTTTAGTGACCTGGGCAGGTAGAGTTGGTGGCGGGAGGGGCCATGGAGAAACCAGAAACATCAGGAAGTAAAAGAAGGTGAATAGAAGACCCAGGGAGGTGTAGGAGTAGTATAATGAATATGTATATTTTGGAGCAACCAGATGGGAACTGATATTTGAGTTGTTAGCTTTTTGAGGGACTGGCCAATCTCATTCATCTTTGTATCCTTTTTTGCCTAGTTCAGTGACTTGCATGTAGTAGCAACCATTAAATGTTGAATGTTGTATGAGGTGGGCAAATGTGTAAAGCCCTATGCTTTGGTCTCCTTTTATGACAGGAGAGTATTGTATTAGATCCTTTCCAAGGACCTTTTTGGCTACATAGTCATTCTTCACCTGATTTCCATAAGCCCCATACCTTAAATAATATATTTGTATGGGATTGTTTTACTAATGTGATTATATATGATACTTGGAGCAGTAGCCTTTTAAAGTAAAGAAACCTTAAAAGATTGGCTGATCCATACCAATAGTAGTGCCTTTATACACACAGGTTTATAAATCTCTCTGCATTGAAAAGGCCCCAGAGAAAGTGGGACATAAACATCTTTAGTTTATAGGGTTCTGCAGGGAAAACTATAAGAGACACGTAACATTTTTGTTCCCATAACCATCTGGAAAGATAATATCTTCATTATGTTCTCATTTCTGCTGAGGATCTTAAAGAATATCACATGAAGTGCTGAAACTTTCATATCTGCAATAGAGATTGTAGAGCTGTCAGCATTTGAATGTCTCATTAGTGAGAAGAGAGGAAAGGCAAATTAACACTTTTTCTTTTTGACAGTTACATACTTTAAAGAAAAATGACTAGAAGAAGATGTTTTAATTGCCTTTTATATTGTCTTATTTAAATGCCATAATAGAGCCGTAAATATGATATTAATAGATTATAAATATCTGCTTACATAAATAATATATCCTGTCTTCCTCCTTTCTATCAAGATTGAAAAGGCCAAACCTATTAAATGTGGAACATTTGGTGCAACATCTTTACAGCAGAGATATTTAGCTACTGGAGATTTTGGTGGAAACCTTCATATATGGTAAGATGATTTAGTCAGTATTCAGACAGATGAGACAGGCAATTTATTTGATAGTTTTATTACTCTTTCTCTGAAAGACAGAATTTTAATTTTAAAATCTTTCTTTATATGTTCAATTTTAACTATAAAAATATGAGAATTATCTCTTAATACATATTTCTAGATTTCATATTCAAAATCCATTTAAAAATACTAACCTATTTTTCTTTAGATATTTTGGATAATATTATCAATGCTTATTTTCATACACGCTGTTTGCTGCTAGCATTTAATGCCGTGTATTTGTAAATAAAGGTCTATTCCCCCTCCAACTTTAAAAATATAGTATATAAAAATGCACATGAATAACATTGAAAAAGTAAGTATTAATTATTTACATTTCAGCAATAGATTTAGCACTGCAGAATGTTTGTTTTTTCAAGCTTTAACATCTAAGCACAACTTTTTAGAAGCATATCTGTTGAACAAATCAAAATAAACTTGTTTTGAATGGGCAAAATCACAATTCTGCCAAATACCTTTTTCATATTTTACCTAGAGTTGTTTCTTATTTAGAGTGGAATGAATTGAAATTCCTTTTTAATTACTTTGCAGGAAAATCTATTATTGTAATCATTTATAGTATACAGCAGTGTTCTAAAATATTATGGAGAAAGTTCTAGAGTGTTCTAGAAAAACTATCTTTCCTGCATCATGTTTTCTAACATGACCTTTCTTGAGTCTCACTTAGAACCTGCTACTTTATAATTACATTACTTTAACATATTTATCTGTCTTAGAATCATAACATTAAACAAAATGAAACTATTTTAATTTCTCCTTGCTTTAACTCCTTAATAATTAAATTAACATGTATTCGTTAGTTCTTAGATGCTTTGTCATATGCTTTGAGAGATACTGGGAGAGAGGCAAGTTTGAATGCTATTTTGAAAAATAAATATATTTCAACACAAGAATATTCAAAATATTAAATAGTACTATTGACCATCTTTCTAATACAGTTTTCTAGTATAGTACAGATATTACCAACTTACTTTCATTGATAAATCTTATAATTTCATGTTAAAAAATAATGTTTTAAAGTCTATAAAATAGTAAAATAGTCATTTCAAGTAGAACCACAATCTTGTTTAATCTCTTGATTAGTTCATAGTGATGGTAAATGTAATTTCTAAACTAGGTTGAAATATCTTAAAAAATTTTTCTTGTTTTTGAGATGTAGTCTTGCTCTGTTGCCTAGGCTGGAGCATAGTGATGCGATCTCGGCTCACTGCAACGTCCACCTCCCCGGTTCAAGTGATTCTCCTGCCTCAGCCTCCCAAGTAGCTAGGATTACAGGTGCCCACCACCATGCCTGACAGTTTTTTGTGTTTTTAGTAGAGACAGGGTTTTGCCATGTTGGCCAGGCTGGTCTCAAACTCCTGACCTCAGGTGATCTACTCACCTTGGCATCCCAGAGTTCTGGGATTACAGGCATGAACCACTGCACCTGGCCACAGATTTTTTTATTAGTAAGGTTTTACTAATAAATCTTGGCCCAATAATAAATTGGGATTATATTTCATGAATAGCCACATTCATTTTAAATATCCATAAGTTATTGAAAACTAAATTATTAAGAGAAAGATAAATAGAAGTTCCAGTAGAAAAGCAAAAGAAGGGGAGAAATGGAGATGGGCAAGAAAAGGAATGTGTGAGGATCACCTAGTCAAGCCATTCATTGCCCAGTAGTGCAGCTGTGGTAATCAATACTTTCCTGAATGCCTTTCTGTGAATTGACCTATTAGACGAACTTCAGCCTGTCTTTCAGTAATACATATTGTTGTACGATGACACACTGAAAAATACGTCAGTAGATAAAAATCAGTGTGGACTTCAGTGGGAAAATAGTACCTTATAAAGGAAGAAATGTGTACAAAGCAAACACTACTCATATTTTATCCTTTAAAAAGGTCATAAGATCCAACTACTGAGGCCTACTTTGGAAAAATTCTATATCACTTCGAATTTACATATATATATTTTTAGATAGAAATATACTAGCTGCATTTTAACAAAAGCCTTTGCATATTTGGTGGATGGAATTTAACAATGAGTATGATGATTTAGTAAGGCCAGCTAATGGTGTCCATCTTCTGTTCACTTCCCATATTTTTGTAACAGCCACTAAAACCCAGAATTGAAGAAAATTGTCCTGAGAGCCAGGTCCTCAGATACATGGTTGGTTTTTTCTTTTTTTTTTTTTTTTTTTTTTGAGACGGAGTCTGGCTCTGTTGCCCAGGCTGGAGTGCAGTGGCCGGATCTCAGCTCACTGCAAGCTCCGCCTCCCGGGTTTACGCCATTCTCCTGCCTCAGCCTCCCGAGTAGCTGGGACTACAGGCACCCGCCACCTCGCCCGGCTAGTTTTTTTGTATTTTTTTTAGTAGAGACGGGGTTTCACCGTGTTAGCCAGGATGGTCTCGATCTCCTGACCTCGTGATCCGCCCGTCTTGGCCTCCCAAAGTGCTGGGATTACAGGCTTGAGCCACCGCGCCCGGCCTGGTTTTTTCTTTTCTTTTTTTTTTTTTTTTTTTCCTGAAACAGGGTCTTGCTCTGTCACCCAGGCAGGAGGGCAGTGGCATGATCTCAGCTCACTGCAGCCTTGACCTCCCTGGGCTTTACTGTATATTTGAAGCAGTATGTTTTCAGACTTCAGTGTACCACAGTCATTGTTTTGGGGACCCATCTGAGATCCTGATTCCTTATGTTTGGGGAGAAGCCCTTGAGTCCACATTTATCAGCAAGCATACCTGGTGATTCATCTGTGGGGGTCTTGGATAGATCGTCTTTGAGCACTACGTATAGTGAGCTTGGATTAGAATTTCAAGTTGAATGATGACAGTTCTCATTGGGGACTTGAAAGAAGCTGAATGGAGAGAAAATTTCAAAAGTGTAAATAAATGTATAAACTATCTTCATAGCAAAACCTTAATTTCTATACAAAAAAGAAATCTAACTGTAATATGTATTTTTGAATTTCAGTAGCAGACTTAAATGTTTAGGACATGTGGTGTAAAAAGCTGTGTTTGTTGTTTAGGAATTTAGAAGCTCCAGAGATGCCAGTATATTCTGTAAAGGGCCATAAAGAAATTATAAATGCCATAGATGGCGTAGGTGGACTAGGAATTGGAGAAGGAGCACCTGAAATTGTGACCGGCAGCCGAGATGGTGAGTCCATGTATTCTATGTATTTTGTTTATTTATTTTAATGGAAATCTCTATGCAGCAGTACGTCCTCTCTGAGTAAAAATCCCTTCAGTTACCTTGACTCCCTAAATCTAACAGTCTTGCTGCTGCTTTTTTAACAGGCAAGTTTGATTGCTTATCTCTCGATTGTTTCAGACTTTTGGGTATTTAGAGATAGATTCATAGCACTTCTTAACACTATTTTAGTGTTGAGCTGGTTCAACTACTAACAATAATGGTTTCCTCTGAACCCTGAAGGATTTAAAATGTCTTTACAGGCTTTTGAGGCAGCTGACAATATAATGTGGGTGGCAGCTTTTCATTTTCTTTTTTTAAAAGGCAGAATTAGTACTTGTGAAAACTGTCATATTGACAGCTGGTTGAAAACTGAAGTTCTGTGATCCATCCACTAGAGAGTTCCAAAGGCACCAGCTCAGCTCTTCCACCCTGCAGTGACCAACAAGGAAGGGCCAGGTCTTTTGGTGTCCAAAGTGGTACTGCATGACTTTAATAGAGTCAGAAATGTTATTGCTTCATGAGGGTACACGAGAAATTTGGTACCTATTATAATTGATTTGGCTAGTTGTTTAATGGCTGCTCAAGACCATGAAGAAATTGCTTTAAAAGAAAAGTGAGATATAATTTTCTAATAGGTACTCAAGAGCAGCTGTGTTTTAGAAATCACTTTTTTTTTTTACTCATAAAAGCAATATTGAGTATAGAGGGAAAAAATAATATTCAGTCTACCACGCTACCACAACCATTAGATTTTTCTTTTCCTTTTAGGTCTTATATATAATTTTGCATAGTTATAAGTGTGAATATGAATTTGTATCTTAGAAACTTTTTTCATTTAATGTTTTGTCATATGCACATATTGCTGTTTCCACAGTTATCATTTTAATGACTATATAATATTCCATCATATGGCCATACTTAACCATTCCCCTATAAGCCTTCAGTTTGCTTTTTTTGTTGTCTTATGAGAGTGGCTTAAAAATAATGAGTAAATGAGTATTGTCATATGTGTAACTCTTGGAATAAACATTTTATTTTATGATTTTTAAAAAAATTTATTGGGCCAGGTACAGTCGTTCACGCCTATAATCCCACAACTTTGGGAGGCCGAAGCAGACGGATAACTTGAGACCAGGAGTTTGAGACCAGCATGGGCAACGTAGTGAAACCCTGTCTCTACTAAAATACAAAAATTAGCCAGGTGTGGTGGCACACGTCTGTAATCCCAGCTACTCAGGAGGCTGAGGCACAATTTTTGCTTGAACCTGGCAGTGGGAGGTTGAAGTGAGCTGAGATCGCACCCCTGCACTCCAGCCTGGGCAACAGAGTGGGACTCCGTCTCAAAAAAAAAAAAAAAAGTTTAAAATTTATTGGCAAACGTTCCAAAGTACTTATTTATACTCAGCTACAGTAGATGAGGTAGATTTCAAGTCTACCCTGTTAGTGTTGATTTTCTTTTTTTCTATCTTATTTTGTAGACAAAATGGTATTCCTTTCCAATTTGTGTTTTTTCTATATTTACTAGTTAATTTTGTTTTATGAATAGTCTGTGTTTTTTGCTCATTTATCTTTTGCAAACTTACTGTAAATCTTATCAATGTGTATAAATCCTGTAGAGAAAGATAATCTCTTATCTCTATATATGGGTTTTTTTTTTCTTTTTTTTTTTTTAAACAGGCTTTTGCTGGGTGCAGTGGCTCATCTCTGTAATCCCAGCACTTGGGAGGCTGAGGTGGGAAGATCACTCGAAACCAGCTTGGGCAACATAGGGAGATGCTGTCTTTACAAAAACTTTAAAAATTAGCCAGGCATGGTGGTATAGTCCCAGCTACTTGGGAGGCTGAGGTAGGAGGATCATTTGGACCCAGGAGGTCGAGGCTGCGGTGAACCATGATCGCATGACTGCACTCCATCCTGGGTGACAGAGCAAGACCCTGTCTCTAAATAAATAAATATTAAAGTCAAGCAACCTCTTAATGATCTTTATTTTATCCCTGGAGGTAAATCTAATGTTGTACCTCCACCTTTCCTGAGTTATTTTCCTTTTAAGGATTTTTTTTTTTTTTTTTTTTTTTGCCCTTTTCTTATTCTCTCTCAGGTATTTGCCTTTTAGCCATTTTATTACATACATTTGCATTTCTTGTAGGTAGTGACACTATTTTAGTAAGTAGTCCCATAACATGAATTAAAACGAGGGGGTTGAAATTAAATTGGGAATTTGTTAGTTTTATTTAACATTTTCCTCCTCACTATTGCCACAGGAAAATTAAACTTAACTGTATATGAAATAGTATTCTAGACCAGGCACAGTGGCTCATGCCTGTAATCTCAGCACTTTGGGAGGCCGAGGCAGGTGGATCACTTGAGGTCAGGAGTTTGAGACTAGCTTGGCCAACATGACAAAACCCCATCTCTACTAAAAAAATACAAAACTTAGCTGGGCGTGGCGGTGGGCGCCTGTAGTCCCAGCTACTCGGGAGACTGAGGGTAGAGAATCGCTTGCACCTGGGAGGCAGAGGTTGCAGTGAGCCAAGATCATGCCATTGCACTCCTGGGTGACAGAGTGAGACTCTATCTCAAAAAAAAGAAAAGAAATAGTATTCTAGAACTCACAACATAAGAAACCATTGATTCAAAATTAGAGTGTATTCATGCCGATGGTTAAATGGGTAGTAAGGAAAAAAGCAAAAATGAAAGCAACACTGGTATTTTCCCTAATAAATAACACATTTGTTTTAGGCTCATGATTTGAATTACATAACATTCACATTTGCCTTGTCAGTCATCACTTGTAGATAACTTAGGAACACTTGTTGGCTTTTCTATGTGTCTAGTAATTTGGAAACCAAGCCAGATAGTCACATATGGGTGATATCTCTGATATTAAGTAAAACTTACCCAATTAGAAGTCAGAACAATGTGGATATTTTCAGATGTCATAACATCTGTCATATTGCCATGTACACAGGAATTCATAGAAGAAGAATGTAGAAAAGAAACATGATCATTCACTTTTGAATTTTTGCCAACTCACTTTTATGCATGGCAGGAACTGTGAAGGTATGGGACCCAAGGCAAAAAGATGATCCTGTTGCTAATATGGAACCTGTACAAGGAGAAAACAAGAGAGACTGTTGGACTGTGGCATTTGGTAAATTATTGAAGAATTCTTGCATTTGAATTATCAGATGGTAAAAAGCACGATCCTGCAATAAATTTCACACTAGTCTCTTTATAGCCTATTTTGTGGATTATTTACTGAGGCAAATATACATGGTGGTTAGTGTCAGCCTCTGGATCCTGGATTTGAATTCTCACCTGCAATAAGTATATTGGCTGTGTGGCCTGGAGCAAGTTACCAAAGTTATCTGTTCCTTGGTTGTTTCATTTATAAAATGGAATTAATAATAGAATTTACTTAGTTGTGTCGTCATGAAGATTCAATGAGTTAATTACATGTAAAGTGCTGAGAATTGTGATTATTATGTGTTTCTGTTTAATTAGATACTATTGACCTAATTTAAAATCAGACACCATTAAAGGGGATAAACCAAGCCTCAGATGCAAACGGTAACCTAACAAATCATACATTACACTGTATACAGAGTACGTTTATTTTCTAGAAAATAGTTTGCCATTGCAAAGTTATTTCTTATAAATTTTGATAACTGTGTTCCTTTATTAATTTACTTAAAATGAATATTGATTTTGTAAGACTAATTGACATTTGCCCTTTGATATGGTTTGGATCTGTGTCCCCACCAAATCTCATGTCGAATTGTAATCCCCAGTGTTGGAGGTGGGGCCTTGTGGGAGGAGATTAATGGGGGCAGAGTTCTCATGAATGGTTTAACACATCCTCCCGTATACTTTAAATCACTTCTAGATTACTTATAATACCTAATATGATGTAAATGTTGTGTCAATCGTATTGTTTAGGGAATAATGACAAGCACAAGAAGTCTGTATATTTTTAGTGTAGATGCGAATTTTTTTCCAAATATTTTCGATCCATGGTTGGTTGCCTATAGATGCAGAACCCATGGATAGGGAGGGCTGATGGTAGAAGAGAATAATAGTAGGAATATCCTTAGAGATGGCTCAGGACAATGGCCAGAGATGTTAGGATGGCCTGAAGATCGTTCTAAGTTTTTGACGGTTTTTGCAAGGAGGAGATGAAATCCGAGCTTTAGGACAATGAACTAATGGTATTTAGCGGGAGTGATGGCTGGCACAGTGAATATGAGTTCAAGAGCTCTTTGCAGTATTCCAGGGAAGACCTAAGTTACAAGCACTGAGAAGGGAGCAGAGTGGATGATTCAGAAGATAATATTATGCAGAATACATAGAATTGGGGAATTTTTTTGGATATGAAGAACAAAGAAAAGGATTATGTCCAAGATGACTGAGTTTTCAGGCTGATTGTGGGGTGAATGATGTTATTATACAAGGGGTGGGATAATTTGTAAAGGAAAATGGTAAGGTCATTTTGGGACATCATGAGTTAAAGATGATGGTGTACCATCTAGTTGGGGCCCACAGTGGAAACGCAGGGCTGGAGTTTATGAGAAAAACAAAGTTAGAGGCAGTAGAGAATGAAAGCTTGGGGACAGGATGCCCAGATAGCCTAGCACAGTGACAGGGGCCTCCTTCTCACTTAACACTCTTTCCTCAGCAAGAGGTACTTGGAAAAAATCCTTGAATTCCAGGAGGATGAGTTTAACTACGGATTATAAACTTACTTCAGGTATGATCTACTAAAAATATGTTACAGTGTGCTACAGCTTATTTTCAGATTTCCTTGTAAAGATGGGATCACACCAGAACAACATTTTTCAAGATAAATTAGTTTTAAAATTTCTGTTTGCGTTCAAATATAGTTACTGCCAAGAAAGCAACAGAAGTATAACTGTGTTTATTCTCTGAGACCCCTTTGTGTTTGAGTTATAGTTGGCCTGCTGGCCTTTGCAGATATAGTATAAAGCATTTTTTTTTTTTTTTTTTTGAGACGGAGTCTCGCTCTGTCACCCAGCCTGGAGTGCTGTGACGGGATCTCAGCTCACTGCAAGCTCCGCCTCCCGGGTTTACGCCATTCTCCTGCCTCAGCCTCCCGAGCAGCTGGGACTACAGGCGCCCGCCACCTCGCCTGGCTAATTTTTTTTTTTTTTAAGTAGAGATGGGGTTTCACTGTGTTAGCCAGGATGGTCTCCATCTCCTATAAAACATTTTCTTTAAATTGAATTCAATAAACGCTTTCACATATCCTTTCAGTATGGAATTACAGTGAATGAGCTTATATTAGTCCGTTTTGCATTGAATTCCTTTATTGCTATAAAGGAATACCTGAGACTGGGTAGTTTGTAAAGAAAAGACATTTATTTGGCTCATGGTTCTGCAAGAGTATACAAGAAGCATGGTGCCAGTATCTGCTTCTGGTGAGACCTTGGAAGTGTCTGCTCATGGCAGAAGGCAAAAGGGGAGCAAGTGTGTCACATGGTGAGAGAGGGAGCAAGAGAGAGGGGAGGAGGGAGGCGCCAGACTCTTGAACAACCAGGCCTCGCATGAACTAGAAGAGTGAAAACTCATTACCACAAAGACAGCACTGAACCATTCACAAGGGATCAAGCCCCATGACCCAGCACCTCCCATCAGGCCCCTCCTCTGACATTGGGGATCTTACGTCAGCATGAGATTTGGGGGGACAAATATCCAAACTCTTATCAGAGATTTAAACAAACCAAAAAACTAATGGGTGATACCACATTAATAATCTTGATGTCCTGTCAGGACTGGTAAGATGGGATTCTACCCAGTGTGATTTTTAAAATCTGATTTAGTATAAACTGTATGTATAGTTTCATAAGATTTTTTTTAAGCAACCTTTATAAGAATGCATTTATAAGGATGTGAAATGTTGTATCTTGATTTCCAGGCAATGCTTATAATCAAGAAGAACGTGTTGTTTGTGCTGGTTATGACAATGGGGATATCAAGCTATTTGATCTCAGAAATATGGCATTACGTTGGGAGACAAACATCAAAAATGGGGTAAAGTACATTCTGATGCTTTTGGTTTCTCTGCGCATGTTTCCATTCACCTCTGAACTACTACAAAAGGAAGACACCTCTAGTAACTTATCTCAGTCAACTCCTCTGCCAACGGTTCTTAACTTTTTGGGGCCAAACCCGTTTGAGAATCTAATGAAAATCCTGAATCCTCTCTTGAGAAAATGAGCTCACACCCACATGTGGTATATACAGTGCTGGGGGAGTCACCAGGCTCACACCCACGTGTGGTTTGTACAGTGCTGGGGGAGTCACCAGGCTCACACCCACGTGTGGTGTGTACAGTGCTGGGGGAGCCACCAGCCCCTTCAGCCTGTCTGCAGACCCCTGTGGGCCATGTAGTAAGATTTCACAATAAGCAAGTAAAAGGCCTTTTTATGCCAATACAGAAAGCCTGAAACAGTAGTCACCTCCCCAGCTCAAATTTTTGGTTCCTCAGTTGTACACCCTTAGCAAAGAATGTGGTTTCCTCCTGTTTTCTGTCAGCCTTTACTTAACTGTTAAATAACATAAAAAGTTAAATAATGATTCCCCAAAGGCATTCATTGAGCATGGGAACCCAAGATAGTTTTGTTGATCTTACTAATGGAAAAAAAAAAAAGGTCTTTTCTTTTTTTTTTTTGAGATGGCGTCTTGCTCTGTCGCCTAGGCTAGAGTGCAGTGGCGCGATCTTGGCTCACTGCAAGCTCTGCCTCCCAGGTTCACGCCATTCTCCTGCCTCAACCTCCCAAGTAGCTGGGACTACAGGTGCCTGTCACTATGCCTGGCTAATTTTTCATATTTTTTAGTAGAGATGGGATTTCATCGTGTTAGCCAGGATGGTCTCAATCTCCTGACCTCGTGATCCACCCTCCTCAGCCTCCCAAAGGGCTGGGATTACAGGCGTGAGCCACCACGCCTGGCCAGAAAAAAAGAATTTTTTTTGAGACGGAGTCTCACTCTGTCACCCAGGCTAGAGTGCAAGGGCATGATCTCAGCTCACTGCAACCTCCACCTCCCAGGTTCAAGGGATTCTCCTGTCTCAGCCTCCCAAGTAGCTGGGACTACAGGCACACGCCACCACGCCCAGCTAATTTTTGTAGTTTTAGCAGAGACAGGGTTTCACCATGTTGGCCAGCCTGGTCTTGATCTCCTGACCTCATGATCCACCTGCCTTGGCCTCCCAAAGTGTTAGGATTACAGGCATGAGCCACTGCGCCCAGCTGGAAAAAATTTTTTATGGTAAAAGTTAAAAGAGAAAATGATTGTTGGAGTGCTTTCACATTATCTGACCATTTTAAAGCTGTTTTACTTAGTTTAAAAGAGCCTCCTGAGTTAATACTGGTGAGATTACCAATAATAAATATTCTCTGTTTTTAGGTATGTAGCTTGGAGTTTGACAGAAAAGACATAAGTATGAATAAGTTAGTAGCCACATCTCTGGAAGGAAAGTTCCATGTTTTTGACATGAGAACACAGCATCCAACCAAAGGTTTTGCCTCTGTTTCAGAAAAGGTAAATATGAGGGAAATGTCTTTATATGAAGAAGAATGATAGCATGGTTTAGACTGATAAGTAGAATTAGTCACCAAGGTTTCTTCCAGGTCTTTATGTGAGGGGAGCTATTTTTGATATATTCCTGTGAGATCTTGACAAGTTTTTCTGTGCAAAGAGTACTTCCCCAAAGTTTATCAACTTTAGACTTCTTGATTATAATAAAGATCTCAGTTAGGTAGGAATCTTATTTTGTAGTTTAGGAGCAATTAGAAGAAACCTAGCTGATAATAGGAATTTGATCAACAAAACCCATCCTCGTGTTTCCTAATAAGTATATAATATTTGTGCTAATACCTGGTTATATATTTTTCAAAATATAACTATATGTACATGATGTCATTACATTTTATTTTATATTCCAGTTTGCTATATTAAATGAAATTATTGAAAGCGCTGAGTACTATGATTATAGTAGATGTTCGAAAATATTTTATTTACTTACTTAACTTTCCCTTGCATTTGAGGTAGCTGAGAGGGAAATATGGTATTACAGCATTAGACCAATAGATGAGGAAAGCAGGGCAAAAGGAAAATACTGGTTTAAAAAAAAGATAGTTTCTGGACTGGGGGGATTACAGAAAATTCATGCAAAAAGATCCTGTCATTCACAAGAAATGGATTGGAAATGTGATTTGGGCTTCCTCAAGTATAAAAAGAAAGAAATATCAGTTACGGAGTCCTTGTTTCCATAAGATTAAAATATACAAGTTGCTCATGAAGTAGGAATTTACTCCCTTGCTTCTCTCTCTCCTGTGGATTCAGTAGGATTTTTGAACCTTCCTATTTTGTCTCATTGTTATTATTGTGTGTAAATTATTGTCACTGCCTTATGAAAATGAAATTCTTAAGATAATTATAAAGTATTGGTTTCCTTTTGTCATTTCAGAATATATTAAATATCTATCAACAACATAGATCACTTTACTAAACTGTTACATGTATAATTTGCAACACATATATCATTATCTATAAATAATAGTGTCATCTCCAATTTTTTGTTTTGTTTGTGTGGCTTTTATGTTTTTTTCTTCTTTATTTTGGAGACAGAATCTTGCCCTCTTACCCAGGCTGGTGTGCAGTGGCATGATTATGGCTCACTGCAGTCCTGGGCTCAAGTCATCCTCCTGCCTCAGCCTCCCAAGTTGCTGGGAGTATAGGCACACACCACCGCATCTGGCTAATTAGAAATTTTTTTTTTCATAGAGACAGAGTCTTGCTGTGTTGCCCAGTCTGGACTTGAAACCTGACCTCAAGTGATCCACCTCGGCCTCCCAAAGTGCTGGGATTAGAGGCGTGAGCCACTATACCTGGCCCAGTTTTTAAAAATTATATTTAGTTAACCCAGTAATTGCTAAATCTGCCAAATAGATGACTCTGGTATATTTTAAGAGGTCATTTCCCCTCTTGCTTTTTGTGTTTTTCTCAACTTCCTGAAGAAGAAGAGAAGTTTAAGCTACAAAATAAAATGTTTCAACAGCTTGAACCTAATCACTGGGAGACCGTTACACACTTAAAATATGTGTTTTGAGATATAAGTCTTTATCAGCTAATGGTAATTCTCTCAAAAGATTATTGAAATCAAAGGTCAAGACTAATCACTCACTAAAATGTGGTGTTCCACAATAGCCAGCCCCGCTGCTTCTACAAAGCAGCAGTCATTCATTCCCTCCCACCTCCTTTCTCTCCCTCCCTCTGTCTCTCTCTGTCTCCTAAATTCCCCCCAGTTAATGCAGTATTGCCAGGATGGATTTACGGGTTGCTATTGAGGTGCTAACAAACTGTTAACCTTCCAGCTGCTGGTTTTTAGTCTAATGTGAATGATAAAGACCTTAGCTTATTATGACCGTAAACATTGTCTATAAGTCCTCATGGTCCGTATTTTGAAGACTGGACAGGTCAGTGGCAATACATTGAAAATAAGGCTCTGGGAGCTGTTAGTTAAAATTCAGTCTATAAATTTTAGTTAAAATTCAGTCTAGAAGAACTCTATACTTATTGCTGAGTTTTGCTGTGAACTTCAAACTGTTCTCAGAGCTAAAGTGCATTTTTAAAAATTCAGTCCACATTTTTTGTATATATAAACAAAAGTATATATTTTTATATTTTGAGTGTTTTCCCCCTCAGAATGAACTAGAGGTATTTACATATGTAAAATCTATTCATAATGTATTTGGTACTGTAAACTTAAATGAACTTTAAATTTAATACCTGTCTTTTTAAAAATGCAGTAGAACTTTGTTTTATAAAGCAATAAAGAAAAATGACGCTTTTTCTTTTTTCTTTTTTTTTTTGAGACAGAGTCTCGCTCTGTTGCCCAGGCTGGAGTGCAGTGGCGCCATCTCGGCTCACTACAAGCTCCGCCTCCCAGGTTTACCCCATTCTCCTGCCTCAGCCTCCGGAGTAGCTGGGACTACAGGCGCCCGCCATCTCGCCCGGCTAGTTTTTTGTATTTTTCGTAGAGACGGGGTTTCACCGTGTAGACCAGGATGGTCTCGATCTCCTGACCTCGTGATCCACCCGTCTCAGCCTCCCAAAGTGCTGGGATTACAGGCTTGAGCCACCGCGCCCAGCCGAATCTCTATAGCCATTATAAAGAAACATGTCAGAAAATAACCTTAATTACTTTTATAACCATTGAAATTATAGTAGTAAAAGTTCTTTATTTGCAGAGTTTCTCTTCCAGGGCACCATTTAGCATATAAACCAGTTGTGTGCCTCTTGTTCTGTTTAGGCTCATAAATCTACTGTGTGGCAGGTCCGACACCTGCCGCAGAACAGGGAGCTCTTTCTGACAGCTGGAGGCGCCGGCGGCCTTCACCTCTGGAAGTAGTAAGTCTGCCAGTGCACACTGCTCCTTTTAAAGTTACCTGTGGGTGTAAAGTAGGATTAGATTGAACTTTTTTGTCTTTTTTTTTTCCTGCTTTGACTTAGTTCATTTTGATATGATTTAAAATTTCATGGTATTACATAACTTGTTTTCTAAGCATTTTGTATAAATACACTTTACATTTAGTAAAGTGTACACTAATCTTCTTTTGATACATTGTCTATTTATCGTTTTAGTTGTGTCTTCTAAGGATGTAAAAGTTGGCCCAAGACTTTTATCAGATATTATCTTGAAGTGATTAGAACACTCAATGCCTCTAAAAGATGGGGAAAGGGTTCCTTGCCTAAATTTAGATAACATCATTGTGATAGACCCCAACAGAGCCTGAGGCTCCTGATTGGTCTTCAGGAAAGACCTTATCACTGAGTTTGCTTTCTGCATATCTAGGCTGGGTGAGTTACAGTGAATGCTTTACTATGCACGCTACTCTCTGAATCCCAAGGGCGCTAACATCGTAGCTACTAGATCATTTAAAAGGTCTGATATACTTGCTCAGGGTTGGCCTGTGAAAAGGAGAAAAAGCAAAACAAAACAAAAATTAAAGATCTGATAAAAATTGTGAGTTAGTGGTATTTCCGAATACTTTATTAGCTAAGCAATATGTACTTGGAGGGAAAAAATTACATCTTTCTTAAACATCACTCAGGGAAAAAATAGCAAGCCTATAAATGAAGGATCTTTCAAAAATAAAGTTTCATTAATAATGTAAGAAGAAAAACACCATCCTCAATATATCTGGGACTTTCACATTTATAAAATTCTTCTCTATGAGCTCCTTTGAGAAACTGGAAGGGGTTCTGAAAAACAGGGCTACAGTTGGAAAGTACTTGTTAAAGTACTGTGTGCAGGGATACCGCTGACAAAAAACCAGAGTGAACGCTTTATTTTATATTTTCTGACAGAGTCTTGCTCTATTGCCCAGGCTGGAGTGCAGTGGCATGATCTCATCTCACCGCAGCCTCCACCTCCAGGTTCAAGGGCTTCTCCTGCCTCAGCCTCCCGATTAGCTGGGATTACAGGTGCCCACTACCATGCCCGGCTAATTTTTGTATTTTTAATAGAGACGGGGTTTCACCATGTTGGCCAGGCGGGTCCCGAACTCCTGACCTCAGGTGATCCACCCGCCTCGGCCTCCCAAAGTACTGGGATTACAGGCATGAGCCACCGCGCCTGGCCAGGGTGAATGCTTTAGATCGCAACAGTATGGTTATGGCAAAACTCTGTCTCTACTAAAAATACAAGAATTAGCTGGGCGTGGTGGCACACGTCTGTAATCCCAGCTACACAGGAGGCTGAGGCACGAGAGTTGCCTGAATCTGGGAGGTGGAGGTCTCAGTGCGTCGAGATCACACCACTGCACTCCAACCTGGGCGACAGAGTGAGACAGAGCAACAGAGACTTTGTCTGTCTCAAAAACCAAACAAACAGTATGGTTTCTGTGAGTGAAAAGCAGAGGAAAAGTTTGAGGCGTTCTGGGAGAATGTGGGGTAGACAGATCACTTGCTACTTTCCCTTCTTCTAGCACCTTTGACCGTTGTTCCTCCCTGATTCCACCCGGGTCTCCTCCCCACGTTAGGCTCTGCTAGTCCCCTTAGTGAAGCCATGTGGTGGCACATCACTATTTTACTTGGTGACCAAATCTTTAGGCTGCTTTCTTGAAGAACTAGTCCCAGTTTTCTTTGTAATCCACATGTGGATTTGTATTCCATGAGACACACAAACACTTTTGCAGCTGGAAGTTTTTACTACAGTGGATTTAGTTCTGTCGGTAAAGTTAGGTCTGTATGCAAATTTGAAGTTTAGTGCAATGTAAACTTTACACTTAACCAGAACAGATGTGCAGTCTAATCTTCAAATTGGTTTGGAGTTTTACTGTCAAGTATTGTACCAGCAAAGGGAATTGGTTTAAGCACAATGATATTTAGCTTTATTTTCATATGCCAGTCTGTCTTGGTAGTAATGCAATTAAATTGTAAATATTTATTGGCCACTGAACCAACAGCTCCTAGAAGAAATCATCTAGTTATTCACGACTTGTTTTTTGAATAACTTCAACATGCTGATTTTTTTTTTGAGTATTATTTGAATCATGTACACATATTCTTTTAAAACTTCAACCGGTAATATGGAAGGTTTTAAAAAATCTTTATGTTATCTTTTGAATACTAAATAACTGCAGCCTTTGCCAAGAGATATGTGAAAGATGTCTGTATTTAAACCGTTTATTCATCTGAATGTTTTATTTCTTTTCATTAGATTGATTTGTAGGCTTTGAGAGGAAGAGAAAATAGTAGCTCATCTACCTGTAGATTCTTCTTCCATTTTGCTTCTGATTGGCTTTGTGCTTCTTACGTTCTTGGCCTTTGCCAGCATTTATGAAATAAAGATGTTGTCATAATTGAGACTAGTAGGTTTTAAAAGGCCTTCTGAGGAGTGATGCTTCTGTATTTTATTAGGAACACATCTCCATTGGGGAGGAGTGTTTTCTTTCCCCTTTTCAAATCTAGACCAAATGGGATTTATGACTTTAACCTTCTGCTTTTCTTACTATATAAATTTATATTTTCAGCTGAAAAAAATCAAATGTTCTCAGAACCACTTTTTTCTTGTTTGAAACAATTACCTTTAGGTCTAACATCTCCACTCTGTGACGCCTTCCCATAGAAGTGGTATACAAAAGGTCCTTAGGCTTGGGTCTGTGTAATGGAGCTTGGGGGTTAGAAGCTGGCATCAGTTTTTCATTCTGGAAGTATTTAGATGAAGTTCTGCAAATGTTACCCACAGCCATTGCACATTGTTTGCCTGTGATATCCAGCAATCTAAATCTGGAGAAAAATTACAATAAATAAAAGATTATCAAAAGCACCAAGTACATGTATTAAAGAATCCTAGATCAACCTAGAACTTTCATATTAAAAGAGAAAACGTAGATACATGTTGAACAGAAATGACTTTTAGAAGTTTTTAGTAGAACTAATAACCCTTTTTATGACATGTTTTGGGGATAGGTTGAGGTTGAAATTGTCTCTTTATTTGCAAACAACTCAGTATTAGAAAGATTCTGTAAGTATTTATTAGTCACAGTAACCAACTGAGAAATAGAGTCATTGAAGTGTATGTGTAGAAATAAAATGGTGAAAGCTAAGATTTATGCGCTCTTAACATTTTGATCTTGTTTTCAGTGAATACCCTATTCAGCGGTCAAAGAAAGATTCTGAGGGAATAGAGATGGGAGTCGCAGGTTCTGTAAGCCTTCTGCAGAATGTTACGTTGTCCACCCAGCCCATTTCAAGTTTGGACTGGAGTCCAGATAAAAGGGGTCTTTGTGTCTGTGGTTCATTTGACCAAACGGTGAGAGTACTAATCGTTACGAAACTCCATAAAATTTGACTTCAAGACTTTGGACTCACAGAATTTAAGATAGGTTCTGGAATCTTCTGACCCTCATTGAACAAAGCTGGATTTGGCTGATGACAAAAGACCCCAGACACAAGCCCCTGGGCCAGCCTGCAGCCTCTCGGGGCATGTTTGCCGACTTGCTTGCTGCTGCATGTGGGTATCAGAAGCACCGAGTAAACTGTCTCCAGGGCCAGTTCTTTTCTTCTGTCTTCCATTTCTAAGTCAATAGTTGTCTATAATTAAACATATTTCAGTTTTGTTCTATGTCCCTGAAGTTCCATATTTTATCTTTATGCTTGTGTTATGTTTTAGTGTCTATAATGTTGTGGTGGGAATCATTTCATTTGGTTTAAAAGAGTTTGCCTTGGAAAAGCTGAATTAACCTTCAGAAATACATTTTGAGAGATTTCAGTGTCAGTAAGTTTGTGGACATAATATTATTGTATAAAATATCAAAATGGTGGGCCAGGCATGGTAGCTCACGCCTGTAATTCCAGCACTTTGGGAGGCTGAGGCGGGAGAATCACGAGGTCAGTAATTCGAGACCAGCCTGGCCAACATGATGAAACCCCATCTCTACTAAAAATACAAAAAATTAGCTGGGCGTAGTGGCGGGCACCTGTAATCCCAGCTACTCCGGGAAGTGGAGGTTGCAGTGAGCCGAGATCGCACCACTGCACTCCAGCCCTGGCGACAGAGTGAGACTCTTGTCTTTAAAAAAAAAAAAAAAATATATATATATATATATATATATATATATATATATCTCAAAATGGCACGGTTGGTCTAGATTTGGGTAACTGTTTTCAGCAATTTAATTCATAAAACAAAATGCTATGATTTATAAAGCTCTTTTTTACTTAAAATACAGGAATTGAATTGGTGAGACTTTTGGTTATTGACTGTGGTAAGTGGTGGTGAAATGTACAAGATTGTAGGGGTTTTGTAGTCTTATTTTTGGTCATACTTTAAAAATGCATTTTATGAATAAACTTCTGTTTTTGAGATCTATGGAAGCTTTGATTCTGTTACCTTAACAGTAGTAATAAAGTTAACATTGTCACATCATTTTGCCTTATAAATGCTTAATTAGTAGTTAATTCACTTTGTTTCTTTAATGTTCACCTTATCTTTAAGCCTTTGGAATTATTGACTTTATCACACTTTCATTAAGCCTACCCTCCCCCACCTCCATTGAAGAGAATGCAGCCACCTAAAACATTCATAATATGTGAAATATATGTGATTTCAGGGGATCATGGAGAGTCACTTATTTGGAATATTAAGAAAATAAAGGTTTTTCTTTTCTTTTTTTTTAGTTTCCCAGTGTTTTATAGAATAATGCTGTGGATATAATTATGAAGGTAAAAATTAAATTGAACTTTAAAAAAGCTTATATCTGCAGGTTTTTTAAAAATTTGCAATGAAAAAAAGGAAAATTCGTAGAAGTCTCTCTTAGAACACTTGTATTTGGTAATAGAGTCAACAAAAAGAAATACCTGTATTTTATGAAATCTAAGATGTCATCGATACCACTGATGCTATGCCATTCAAGAAAACGGAGCCAACTAAAACATTCATAATATGTAAAATGTATGTGATTTCAAGTGATCATAGAGAGTCACTTGTTCGGAGTATTAAGTTGAGAAAATTAAGCATTTTTTTTGTTGTTATTTCCATTTTTTTTTTTTTTTTGAGACGGAGTCTTGCTCTGTTGCCCAGGCGGGAGTGCAATGTCACGATCTCGGCTCACTGCAACCTCTGCCTCCCGGGTTCAAGCAATTCTCCTGCCTCAGTCTCCCGAGTAGCTGGGATTATAGGCATGCGCCACCATGTCCTGCTAATTTTTGTATTTTTAGTAGAGATGGGGTTTCGCCATGTTGGCCAGGCTGGTCTTAAACTCCTGACCTCGTGATCCGCCTGCCTCAGCCTCCCAAAGTGTTGGGATGACAGGCGTGAGCCACTGCCTCCGGACCAGATGTTTTATAGAACAATGGGATATAATTATGAAAGTAAAAATTAAATTGAACTTTTAAAAAGTTTATATCTGCTTTTTCTTAATTTGCAAAGAAAAAATGGAAAATTTGTGGAAATCTCTCCTAGGACACTTGTATTTGGTAATATAATAGAGTCAACAACAATAAGCACCTGTATTTCATTAAATCTAAGATGTCATTGATACCACTGATGCTAGGCTGATATGATGAAACTATGATCAAATGCTTTTTTTTTAATCACTTACTGTTTGCTTTATATTAATTGAGTGTTCTTTTTATTTACACATAGATTTTTTTTCCATTATGTATCACTTGTGTGCATCCTTAAAAAGAAAAATATATACAGGAGACTATTATTCTAAGTAAAGTAACTCAGGAATGGAAAACCAAACATTGCAGTTCTCCTAAGTGGGAGCTAAGCTATGAGGATGTAGAGGCATAAGAATGACACAATGGGCTTTGGGGACTTGGGGAAAGATGGGAAGGGGATGAGGGATAAAAGACTACAAATCAGGTTCAGTGTATACTGCTCGGGTCATGGGCGCACCAAAATCTCACAAATCACCGCTAAATAACTTACTCATGTAACCAAATGCCACTTGTTTCCCCCAAACTTATGGAAATAAAAAAATTAAAATAGAGGAAAATTTATACAAAATAATTTTGGTATGCTATTCCTCAGATTCCTTCATATTCAGAGTTTAATTCTTCTAAATCACTTTTTGAATTCAGAGCCATCAGTATTCATGGTTTTCCTTATAATATTGTCCTTTGTGCATAAAAATGTTAGTATGTAGCATTTCTTTAAAACATGTTCCACTATTGCCTTTGGGGTTTTCTTTCAATTTACTTACACTTCTTCAACATGTTTTTGTGTATACATACATGCAGGCAGTGACAACTGTCGAGACCGCAGCCTGGCTGACCACGATTATTTCAGTTGTCTATTGCTGTATAACAAACCACTGCAGACCTTCATATCTTATAACACTAACGATCATTTATTTTGCTTAGGAGTCTGATTTGGGCAGGGTTCAGCAAGGAAGCCTCATCTATGCCCCAGATAGTGTGAGGCAGGCAGCTCTACTAAAGGCTGGTGGACCTGCTTCCAAGATGGCACTCACTCATACTATTTGCAGGTTGATGCTGGCTGTTAGCTGGGACCTCAACCAGATCTGAGAAGCAGGGGCTGAGCTTAGCACATGGCATAGGGTTTCTGAGCATGGTGGCCAGGTTCCAAGGGTGAGCATCCCAGGAAAACACCAGGCAGAAGCTATGTTTTATTAATGACCCAGCTTCATAATTTACTTAGCATCACTTTGCCACACTCTATTAGTTGAGGCAATCACAACCTCCTATCCCAAGTTCAAGGGCAGAGGACATAAATTGTACTTCCTTTTTCTGTGTGTGTGTGTGTGAGAGAGAGAGAGAGAGAGAGAGAGAGAGAGAGATACAAGGTCTTACTCTGTTGCTATGCTGCCCAGGCTGGAGTGCAGTGGCACCATCATAGCTCACTGCAGCCTCGACCTGGGCTTAAGGAATCCTCCCACCTCAGCTACCAGAGTAGCTGGGACTACAGGTGTGTGCTGCCATGCCCAGCTACATTTTTAAACTTTTTTGTGGAGATGAAGTAAATTCTACTTTTTGATGGGGTCTTGACTAGGTTCTGAAAGAGCATGTGAGCTGGATGTGGTGGCTCATGCCTGGAATCCCAGCACTTTGGAATGCCAGGGCGGGTGGATCACCTGAGGTCAGGAGTTTGAGACCAGTCTGGCCAACATGGTGAAACCCCATCTCCACTAAAAATACAAAAATTAGCCGGGCATGGTCATACACCCCTGTAATCCCAGTTACGTGGGAGGCTGAGGTGGGAGAATTGCTTGAACCTGGGAGGCGAAGGCGTGTAGTGAGCTGAAATCATGCCACTGGACTCCAGCCTGTGCGACAGAGTGAGACCCTGTCTCAAAAAAAAAAAAAAAAAAAAAAGGCATGTGAGACTTTGAAATACTGTGGCTAGTTTTGGAAAAGACAATCTGGTGCAGTGATTATAAGATTCATCCTAATTTCAAAGATGCATGAATGGACAGAAGGATGTTCTCATTCGAATTGATGAAATGCATTGCTTCAAATGCAGATACTCCTATCCCACCCATCTACATACACCCCTCCCTGCCCCTAATTTATTGCAGACATGACTAATCAATCATGCCACTCATTCTCCCTGAGCCTCACAAGCTTTATCACACTCTGCTAGGAGCCACTACCAACTGCTGGCAAGTGAGATAAAAAGTATTTACTCTCCTGAATCTAGAGAGTGAAAAACAGGTAGCCTCCTGGACCAGGAGTCACCGGACACCCCTCTCCCCCAGTCAGTGGCTTTGTGTTTCAGTACGCCAGGAAATGATGAGGCTCTCCAGCACTAGACCATATAAACCAAACTGATGCAAAACCCAAAATGGCGCTTCATTCATATGTAGTGAGGGATGAACCCTTAGGTGCCAAAATGCCTAGGTTTGCCAACTGAGAACCTTCTTCATGTCCATTTATCTGAGATTCTGTGTAATTGTTTTGAAGTCTTTCTGTGAGAGTGGAATGAGAGACAGGTGTTGACAGTATTTAGAATAATGCATCCAGGCCTTAGTGAAGCCTGAAAAAAAAACCCGTCTCAGAACCATGAAGTTGTAGGCTATTGTGCACTTTTTACTGCAAATATGTTTGCATTCTTTAACTTTGCTAGGTGTGGTGGTAAATTGTAGACTGTTTTAGTAAGGGATTTCTGGAATAATTCTCATGGGGTGGTGGGGAACCTTCCAGGGAAATGCTACTTTGTAATGACTTTTTTTTTTCTTTTGACCACCAGACTGTCCTCTAAAGTAAGTGAGACATGCAGGCTTCAGATATGAAGCTGGCTTGTGCAACCTGATTATAACATAGCAGTCTGCAATCAGGTGCTGTGGCTCGTTTGAAAAATATGTGGGCAATTGGCTTTTAGCTATGTTTTTGTTGCTGTTGTTATTATTTAGTTTTTATTTCATAATCATAAACTTAACTCTGCAATTCATCCATCTAGGCATGGAAGGGAATAAGGAAGGCATGGAAGGGAATAAGGAAGGCTTGGAACTGCAGCAAGAGCACAAAGATTCTAGGATACTATGAGCAAGTGGGGTGGAGGGGTGCTCTCCTGAGCTACAGAAGGAATGGTCTGGTGGTTAAGACAAAACATGAGTCAAACTGATTAGAGCTGTCCACAGTCAGCAATGGTGATCTTGCTGGTCTTGCCATTCCTGGACCGAGAGTGCTCCATGGCCTCCACAATCTTCATGCCTTCTTTCACCTTGCCAAAGACCACATGCTCGCCATCCAACCACTCAGTCTTGGCAGTGCAGATGAAAAACTGGAAACTGTCTGTGTTGGGCCCAGCATTTGCTGTGGACAAGATGCCAGAACCTCTGTGTTCTAGGATGAAGTTCTCGTCATCAAATTTCTCCCCGTAGATGGACCGGTGCCATTATGGTGTGTGAAGTCACCACCCTGACATGTAGACCCTGGAATAATTCTGTGAAAGCAGGAACCCTTATACCCAAATCCTTTCTCTCCAGTGCTCAGAGCACAGAAGTTTTCTGCTGTCTTTGAAATATTGTCTGCAAACAGCTCGATGGAGATGCGGCCCCAGGGCTCACCGTCAATGGCGATTTTGAAGAACACGGTGGAGTTGACCATGGCTGATAGTGCTGGGCTCCTGGCGGCGTCGGCATCTGCTAGCTATGTTTTTTAAAAGGCGGGTTGGTTACGCTTACCCAGGAAGCCTCTATCTCTGCACTCTCACTGTGTTGTGGAGCCCCACCTCCCTGCTTTGGATGAGACCAGACTGCCAGGCACCATTCTCAGGGCCATACCCAGCCGTCCCAATAAAATGGGGCTCTTCTGAGAGCTTGGGGGCACTGGGCCCATGCTGCACTCAGACTTCTCAGGACCTGCTGACAGAAGTCCTGTCCCTTGTCCAACCAGCTGAGGACTCAGAGCTGCTAGGACAATGTCCTCCGTTATTCCACCCTAAGTACCTGCATATTGCCTGGAGTGGTGAGAAATTCTTGAACCATCCGTTTTCCCTACCAGGTTTAGGATGAACAAGTGGCAGTATGAAAACTCTGTGAATCGTTGTCACTGTGTAGGGATGTAGAGGCTAAACCCTTGTCCTCAACTCCAGAACCAGAAAAATGGTTGTTAGTAGAACAGCACAGAGGAAGCAGATGCAGATTATCCTCACAGTGCCATGGCCATGAATGCAGTTGTCCATAGGTTTTGTGTATTTTACATCAAACATCAAGCTTGAATGAAGGAACAGGATTTTGACTTTGTGTTTTTAACTTAAAGCATAAGAGGAGATTCTAGGTAAAAGGGCTGTGACCAAATACAGCTACATTTATATAGTCATGGTGGATCAATTTTATGAAGGATTCTTTAACAACTGAGCTTTGCTTATGGTGTTCTGATCCAACTCTATCCCTAAGCCAACTTAAAACCAGATCACTCAGCAATACCCTTTATACAACACTTTTTTTTTTTTTTTTAAATTTTAATTGAGATTGAGTCTCACTCTGTCACCCAGGAAGAGTGCAGTGGTGTGATCTTGGCTCACTGCAACCTCCACCTCCTGGGTTCAAGCACTTCTCCCACCTCAGCCTCCCAAGTAGCTGGGATTACAGGCGTGTGCCACTATGCGCAGCTAATTTTGTTTATTTTTAGTAGGGATGGGGTTTTACCATGTTGGCCAGGCTGGTCTCAAACTCCTCACCTCAAGTGATCTGCCTGCCTTGGCCTCCCAAAGTGCTGGAATTATAAGCATGAGCCACTGCCCCCGGCCCCTTGATACAACATTTAATAAATGTTGGGCCAGGCACAGTGGCTTATGCTTGTAATCCTAGCACTTTGGGAGGCCAGGAGTTCAAGACCAGCCTGGGCAACACAGTGAGACACTTGTCTCTACAGAAATTTTTTTTTAACAAGTAGCTGGGTGTGGTACCATAGCCTATGGTCCCAGCTGCTTGGAAGGCTGAGGCAGGAGGATCGCTTGAGCCCAGGAGGTTGAAGCTGCAGTGAGTGGTGACTGTGCCACTGCACGCCAGCCTGGGCAAAATGAGAGACCCTGTCTCAAAAATAAATAAGTGTAAATGAAAATGTTGATTGGTTATTAAAATGATAAGTAATTAGAAAAAAAAGTCCATCTTAACCCCTGGCCTGTTTTCTGAAGGCATTGTTATTGATTAGGGTTAGGTTGAGCTGCAAGTAACTGAAAACCCAAAATACAGATTTTTTTTTTATGTCTCTCATCAAAATCTAGGTAGGCAGTCTGGGCTGCTCTAGTGGCTCCACAGTGACCAGGGACCTGCCGCCCTGTGTCTTCTTCCCCCGCCATTCTCATGAGGTATCTCCCAACGCATCATCCAGTGTGCCTGCTCCAGTTGAACCATCACATCCACATTCCAGACAGCAGAAAAGTAGGAAAAGTAAGAAAAAGAACATCTTGCCACTTTGAAGAACACTTTTGCTTGTATCCATTGATCATGATTTGGTCCTATGTTCACACCTATCACAGTGAGACCGAGAAGTATAAACCTGATTGTGTGCAGTCATATACCCGGCCACCGTTTGTGAGTTCTGGTACTGAAGAAGCAGGGAAATGGATGTTGGCCTCCGTTTGGGAGTTCTGGGACTGAGGCAGCAGGGAAATGGATGTCGGCCACCGTTTGGGAGTTCTGGGACTGAGGCAGCAGGGAAATGGATGTCGGCTATCGTTTGGGAGTTCTGGTACTGAAGAAGCAGGGAAATGGATGTTGGCCACCGTTTGGGAGTTCTGGTACTGAGGAAGCAGGGAAATGGATGTTGGCCA
>NC_045448.1:68715526-68763027 GCF_002776525.5 Piliocolobus tephrosceles | reverse complement strand
GTTGGGAGGGGTAACTGGATTCTGCCGCCGCCTGACAGAGCCATCAAACACAGCCTCCCTGGTTGCTCCTCCCATGAGGTGACAACTAGGGCGCAACCAATATATGCTTCTTTAGGCCAGATCTGGGTCCTGGCACCCAATACTCCCTTTTAGCAATTGTATCTTCTCCATCAGCTGTTGTAAACGAGACACCGTGGAATCTCTTGGTTTTTTAAGTTACTTTTATTATCCTTTATGTGCACCAATGCAAGCCCACCCCAGTACAAAAATAGGAAAGGAAAACTCCCCCAAAACACTCAAATTGATCTTTCATACTACATTTCTTTTCTTGCGAATTTATTTTTACTTAATAACTTTTTTCGAATCCCAAATACCTTTTTCACTCAGGGTCAGTACAAAGTCACATGCAGTAGAACATGAATGGTGCAGCTTACCTCATGTGTGTCCATAAACTCACCAAAGGAGCTTGAAGGGAGAGCAGTGTCTTTATGATCCGGCGTGTCTTGGTACCTGCTTAAAATCACTTTTGCTTGTGATTTAGCTGGATACACTTTGTATATATACATGAAAAATATATTTTTTTTCTGGGAATGTCTAAGAAATTTTGTTCAACACACAAAATGATTTCATCCTTTTTTGAATGAGAACAGCCCAAAAGTTTCTGGCAAATACACAGAGTTCGTGAGTCATGAAATTCAATTATGCCGTGGTACATCAGGTCCGCCTCTTCACGACTTGCAGTGGATTTTCTTCTTCTGTTAAGGAGGCCCTCCTCCAGCCGCGCGTCCCAGGCCGTCCTTGTAACTGAAGACCCAGTGGTGCGCTGCCCCCTTGTGGGAGATGTGGGCATTGCAGACTTTTCATCACAAGGAAACGGAATTTGTCTTTCAAATGCAGCTGGAAAAATCTGTCCTTTTTAATTCCCAGGAGGCACGCAAGCCAAATTGGACCTTGAGAAAGACATTATCTCACAGAAATGTCTTCCAATAAAAAATGTGATTGCGTTTATGAAAAAAACCCACTTTGTACTGCATAGCATGCCTATGTTTGTTTTTGCAGAATGGGTTTTTTAACCAAAAGTTGGATCATTAGCTTTATTATAGATTCAGCCTTACTGGTAGCATCACAAGGCTGACTTCCAAGAGAAAATATTTGGCTTTTTATAAAGTGAGGAATTATTTTGTAAAGTAAATAGTACATGCCTCTATCTTCCACCAATCATTTATTCTGTAAGTTCTGATTTTAATGAAGTATTTCTCAGAGTAAGGACTTCTTTATACCATCACCTAACTTCCTGCAGGAATTTTAGAATTTCTCCCCATCTTCTTTGCTTTCCAGATTCACGTGGGATGTAGCCACTTTTTTTTTGAGACGGAATTTTGCTCTTGTTGCCCAGGCTGGAGTGCAATGGCACAATCTCGGCTCAACACGACCTCTGCCTTCCGGGTTCAAGCAATTCTCCTGCCTCAGCCTCCCGAGTAGCTGGGATTACAGGCATCCACCACCATGCCCGCCTAATTTTGTATTTCAGTAGAGACGGGATTTCTCCATGTTGGTCAGGCTGTTCTCTAACTCCTGACCTCAGGTGATCCGCCTGCCTCCGTCTCCCGGAGTGCTGGGATTACAGGCATGAACCACCGTGCCTAGCCATATAGCCACTGTTTTTAAAAGCCATTTCCACACTACCAAGTTAGTGAGTAGCAGCCCTCCACCTGCCCACCTTTGGCTTATGGACCATGCAGCTAAAAGAAGCAACACAAAATAAACTGTGGTCAAAAGAGACTCACCGTTCTCCCTCACACAGGAGGCTGAAGACCCTCACACTTCCTCCTTTTAAGTCTTCAACTTTTCTTCTTTATCACACCCAACCCTTTCACAGTCAGAAAACGTCAGCGCTGGAAGAGGCCTTTGAAAACTCTGCTCTCAATTTCTGCATTTGAAGACGGACCCAGACCCTCATCTCCTGACCCCTCACCCAGTGCTGTTCTCCTGCACCTCCCTGAGGAGCCACTCAACACTCCAATCCCTCCAAGAAGCTGGGGTGCCTCTCAATTTAACAAGCCAGAAACCGAGAACTCTATGCAAACAACACCACTGCTCAGAGGTGATAAGGGTAAGCAAATAAACCACCAGGGAGAAACAGAAGCAGAGTTTTGGCTCTCACCACCCTGTAGATAAACAAGTGTTTGATCTGGGCTGGGCACCTGCCTTATCTGGTGCGAGATAACATTCACACGCAGAGGGAGTCTGTGTTTGCAGCCAACAGGTTTGGAACCCTATTGAGCACTGACCTGGCCAGCCCGGCACATGAACTGAACTAGGGCTCAGGAATGATGGACCAGGGGAAATTTTGTTACCACGCAGGGGGAAGGAGACGGTCTTCCTGGACTCTGAGAGTTCTTAGGCTAACGGGCCCTAAGAAAACAGACAGAGAAGCCTCAGCTAGGGGAGTCCTGATGGCCACAGTCCCCACGAATCCACTATGGGCCACTTAGGGCATGTTACGAATTTTATAATCTGCTCCATGAAGCTTCCTAGGAAGAATGTCAGAAGCCTTATTCTCTTGCTCACTGTTGAGGTTATGGAAGCTAAAGAAAGCAGTGTATGCCAGGCGCCGTGGCTCACGCCTGTAATCCCATCACTTTGGGAGGACAAGGCAAGTGGATCACTTGAGGCCAGGAGTTTGAGACCAGCCTGGCCAACATGGTGAAACCCCATCTCTACTAAAAATACAAAAAATTAGCTGCATGTGGTGGCACATGCCTGTAGTCCCAGCTACTCAGGAGGCTGAGGCAGGAAAATCGCTTGAACCTAGGAGGCAGAGGTTGCAGTGAGCTGAGATCACGCCACTGCATTCCAGCCTGGGTGACAGAGTGAGACTCCATCTCCAACAAAAAAAAAAAAGGAAAAGAAAAAGAAGGTAGTGAAGAGTAAACTCAGAGGGAAACCAGTGGCCTGTCTCTAGAGTCTTGATCAGGATCACCTTTTGAACATGATACTGTTGACAATAAGAGTAATAATAATAGCTGCTAATATTTGTGGAGCACTTACTTACTATATTGTTTCTCATATGTTATATTTTTAAATCCCCACCACAAAACTCTGGGGTAAGTACTATTTTTTGTTGTTGTTATTTTGAGATGGAGTCACTGTGTTGCCCAGGCTGGAGTGCAGTGGCGTGATCTCAGCTCACTCCAACCTCCACCACCCCGGTTCAAGTGATGCTCCTGCCTCAGCCTCTCGAGTAGCCGGGATTACAGGCGTGCGCCACCATGTCTGGCTAATTTTTGTATTTTTAGTAGAAATGGGGTTTCACCATGTTGGCCAGGCTGGTCTTGAATTCCTAACCTCAGGTGATCCACCTGCCTTGGCCTCCCAAATTTCTGGGATTACAGGCATGCTAATAAACTCTTAACCTCACCATTTTTGTATAGAAGTGGAGGTTGTCAGAGCACTTTTTTTATCCATTTTGCTACTTGGGCTTAAGGATGAAAGTCCTATTACAAACTGTTGTCACAGTGAATGTTGGCATTCGGACGGGTGCTGGGGAGAACAGGGAGAGAGCACAGGAGCCTGAAAGGGAAGGAGAGGGAAGGGATTTCCACACACTCTCGCCACAGCCTGTTACTGTCTCCGTGGCAGCAGCAGAGCAGCAGGTTGCCTCCCCATGTCCACTCTCCCCTCCCACCTCAACAACAGGAGCCCATTTTAATCACAGCACAGAATAAAGACTGTATTTCCCAGTCTCCCTATCAGCAAGGTGTGGACACTGTGGAGCATGAGGATGGGCCTGTTGTCCAGAGGGGTAAAAACAAAAGCATAAGGAGTCTGTCGCTGGTGATTTGGAAGCCACCATACCTGCCCTAGGCTGTTTACCTTGACAACTTTGACAATAGACAAAAATACTTGTTTCTTGTTTAAGCCAATGAGAGGTTAGGGCTTTCCCTTGTATGCATGGATGACTGTCTTCCTCCATTTTGTAATGCTATAAAAGAATACCTGAGGTTGGATAATTTATAAAAGAAAGACGTTTATTGAGCTCACAGTGCTGCTGGCTGAGAAGTTCGAGGACACAGCCCTGGCTTCCGGTGAGGGCCCTCATTCATGCTGCCTCCCAAGATGGTGGAGAAGGTCAAAGCGGAAGCAGACATGCGAGAAGAGAGGGAAAGCCGGAGGGCTCCTGACTTTACAACAACCCACTCTCAGGGAAATGATTCCATCCCCATGAGAACTAATTCAGTCTCACAAGAGACAGAGCTCATTACTGGGAGAAGAGCACCAAGCCATTTATGAGGGATCCACTGCTATCACCCAGACACTTCCCACTGGACCCGATACCCCAAGAGCAGCGCATCAGGGCTCAAATTGCAACATGAGCTTTGGTGGTGACAAACCAACCATATCTAAACCATAGCAGACACCTAATCCTAACTACTAGCTACTCACTTGTAAAAATTTTTAAAGAGGGGAAACAGGCTCAGTAAAAGTAAGTAACTGTCCAAAGACATGCAAATATTACCTGGCAGCATTCGGTTTTGAATCTGTCTGTCTGATCCAAGACTTCATCTTTCCAGCATAGTCTATACTAATAAATGTAATTGGAACATGCGTGTACGTGGTGCTTTATAATTTGTAAATATTTTCTTATATATTATGGAATGTGTACAGTTGGAATTTTTTGGCTGGAAGCAACAGAAATAGACCGAATAACTTATATGAAAGAGGACTCTTAGGAAGATTTAGGGTAGTAAAATTAGTCAGGGATCAATTAGAGAAGCAAAGCACTAGGGATTTCTTTTTCTTTTCTTTTCTTTTTCTTTTTTAGGCAGAGTCTTGCTTCTTCACCCAGGCTGGAATGCAGTGGTGCCATCTTGGCTCACTGCAACCTCTGCCTCCCAGGTTCAAGCAATTCTCCTGCCTCAGCCTCCCAGGTAGCTGTGATTACAGGCATGTGCCAGCACCCCTAGCTAATTTTTGTACTTTTAGTAGAGATGGGATTTCACCATGTTGGCCAGGCTGGTCTCAAACTCCTGACCTCAAGTGATCCACCCGCCTTGGCCTCCCAAAGGGCTGGGATTACAGGTGTGAGCCACCGCAGCCGGCCTCTTCCTTTTTGTTTTTTAAATAACATAATGGGTATTTACTATAGTACTTCTCATCAGGAGGATGTTACTCAGTTAACATAAAGTTGTTTTCTTAACATTAAATCTCTTGTCTATGTCAATGTCTATAGTGTTTTTTCTGTTTTTAAAAATTATTTATTTTTATTTTTATTTTTTGAGACGGAGTCTTGCTCTGTAGCCCAGGCTGGAGTGGTGTAGTGGTGCAATCTCGGCTCACTGCAAGTTCCACCTCCCAGTTCAAGCAATTCTCCTGCCTCAGCCTCCTGAGTAGCTGGGATTACAGGTGTATGCCACTATGCCCAGCTAATTTTTATATTTTTAGTAGGGACGGGGTTTCACCATGTTGGCCAGGCTGGTCTTGAACTCCTGAGCTCGTGATCCACCCGCCTTGGCTTCCCAAAGTGCTGGGATTACAGGCATGAGCCACTGTGCCTGGCCTATAGTGTTTTTGTTTTTGTTTTTGTTTTTGTTTTAAATATTAAATCTTTTCTGCATTTCATTTCAATATTAGATACACTGAATACATTTTTCTTTTCTTTTTTTTTTTGGGACGGAGTCTCGCTCTGTTACCCAGGCTGGAGTGCAGTGGCACGATCCCGGCTCACTGCAACCTCCGCCTCCCAGGTTCAAGCCATTCTCCTGCCTCAGCCTCCTGACTAGCTGGTACTACAGGCTCCTGCCACCACGCTCGGCTAATTTTTTTTTTTTTTTTTTTTTGTATTTTTAGTAGAGACGGGGTTTCATCGTGTTAACCAGGATGGTCTCAATCTCCTGACCTTGTGATCTACCTGCCTCAGCCTCCCAAAGTGCTGGGATTACAGGCGTGAGCCACCGTGCCTAGCCCTTAAATACATTTTTGTAAACATTTTTTCCCCAGAGATAGAAGTTTCCCTTTTTGGCTGACTATCTGATATCTAAATACAATATTACCTCGAAAGACAACAAAACAAAAATCTGATAAAAATATGGAGAAAAGACTCCTCAACGAATCAGGAGGCAGCGATTATAACTGAACAGTGATGGTTTCCTAAGATTCTGGGCAAGAACTTCCTTCTTCCTATTTCACATGCTTTGAGAAGTCTAAAACTATGAAATATTACTTGTGTCAGTTTCAGCCATCTTACTTCTTTGACTTCCTTTCTAAACAGCAAATACAAATTATAGGCTGCATTTTTTCCACACATTATTTGTTGTAAAGAAAACATTTTTAAAAAATTTTTATATATGTATCTGTTTGTTCCCAGTTCATGGAAACAATGAAGAATGTAAAACTCCCTTATTTACTGATTCTTGGAAACTGTCAGACACCAAAGCTCAGGTTTAGCCTCAATAGCACAAAGGTGAGGTTTGATTCAGTAAGCCCTTCAAAGTCACATCTGTCCATATCTCTTTTCTGCATACACCTTCAAGCAAGCATAGGTGCCTGTAATGCTGAGAACCACACCTATCAAGAGAGTGATTGCGTCATTGGCTTCTGCTGCTTCGATAACAGGCAGCATCAAAGGCGTGACATGAGAACTAAGTTCAACTGTGTTAAAACTGAGGTCATGATGTTGGAATCTTGAGGGCTGAAGGTTCCAAAGACATGGTGCATAGAATTCTATTTGACTTGAAATTTTCCCTTCCTGGAGCTCCAAATGCTGTAATTTAGAGGTTCCACATGGCACTGCCTTCCAGGAAGCAGCTGTAACAGGAATCAGCACTAGGGATTTCTTACCGGATTTGATCTTACCCATCCATGGGAGCTGCTGACGCAGTCTCTGTAAGGCTCTTGCCCTCGGGGCTGATGCTGAACTTGCAGTCCGCAGGGCAGGCAGCTGGGTCAGAGAGATGGGGTGAACAAGAACAAGCTGGAAACCACCCACTGGAGACCGTGAGGAGGGACTGAAACCGTGCCTCTGATTTGGGTGGCATGGGTCTCCTGCAGAAGTCAGGATCCTTCATCACAGAGCTAAGCAGACCTGTCTGGCTCAGAAGTCGGGAAAGCTGAAGGAGGATCCCGAGAAGGGTAGAGCAGTTACAGGCCCAGTCCCTGCCTCCTGCTGACCCGGTGAGCCAGTGGAAAGTGACAAGGTGTGCAAGCTACAAAAACTGCTGCCGCTTCACTTCCACCTTGCAGATCTCACACCAGGAGCTTCTACATGGCCCACCCTAACTGGAAACATACAGGAAAGCGAATTCTGGGAAATGTCATTCAACCTTGCCAGGTTGGCATTTATAAAGGCACCTCGGGTAGCATGTGGAACTGAGGAGAAAGCTCAAGAATCAGGTTTTGGACAGGAAAGAACGCAAAGAAGCTCAGGAGTTCGGTGTGGCAGATGGGCGCTCATGCTCTACGTCTTTGAATTACCTCCAACTGAATTTCCTCCTTGTACTGCTCAAATTCCCAGGGCAGAGGCCAGGTGGCTCTTGTGGGTCGTGTACTTACTCCTTGGCCGGGGGAGGGTGGACACTTGGTTGACTGTCCAATATCATTGCATGCAATGGGGGAATGCTGGTTCCCCAAAGGGAAACCAAAGCGCTGTCATGAGAGTGAGGGAAGTGGATGCTGGGCAGACAGACATGATGAATGCTTACTGCCCTGTTAATGCTACAGAATAGGGAGGCAGGAGGCATTGAAAACAAATTTCTTTGCTGCTCAGGTCAGCTTCTAGCCTTACTCTGAAGTCAAGCTTTTGGAGAGTGAAGACAGCATCTTTCTCATACTCTTCCCAATGCCTAATCATGACAAAGGACTGAAGTTAAGGTGAAGACAGCAAAGCAGCCCCAGAATCCGGGCTTCTAGTTACCACTCTTCCTTCTGTCAGGGGTGCGTGTATGTGTGTGTGTGTTTGTGTGTGTGTGCATGTGCGCGTGTGTATGCACATGCAATTTCTAGAAGGGTACAAAACCTTTCAGATGATCAGAGTGACTCCCTAGAGGCTACCACCTACTGCTTTAGGTTTGGTGTAACTCTGCAATTCTGTATGTTCAATCAATTGATATCTATCAAAGATGGATTAAGAAGCTGTGTAGTGTAATAATTAAGTCTGGGCTCTGAAGCCCAGAATGCCTGAGTTAAAATCCTAATTCTACCACTTCCTGGCCTGTTGAGGAAGTTCCTCAACCTTTTTATGCCTTGATTTCCTCATCTGTAAAATAGGGGTAATGATCATAGTTACTTCACAGGTTTGTTGTGAGGATTTAATGATTAGTGCACGTAATGGTCTTAGGCTTGTGTCTGGTGCGCAGGATGTGCTCAACACAAATTTACTTACTATTTCCCAACATTGCTTCAGGATCTGTAGAAGGGTGGGACACAATCTCTGATTTTGAAGAACTTAAAACTTAATCTAAGAGACAAGAGCAACATATGGAAACAAGAGCCAACAACTGTGGCATTAAGTGTTAAATTGTGTGGTTCCAACATATACAGAAATCAAGAAGGGGGCAGAGCAGTGCAGGACGCGGAAGCTAAGGAAGGCTGGACAGAGGGGGAAGAAGCCTTGGCCTGGGGTGGAGGGATGATGGGACAGGCCAGGGGAGATCACTTGGAGTGAAGATGTTGATGATGGGAATGCATGTGGCATGTTGGGAGAAAGAGACGCTGATCACAGAGAAAGAGGCTGTGATTGTGTCAGTAATTATTTTTTGGCTTCAAGACACAGGAACCCAACTCACATTGAGTTAATACAAAAAGAGGAGGTGTGAAACCATGAAGTGCAGGGATAAATTACCTTCTGGCATGGCTGAGTGAAACATGAAAAGCTCAAATCATGCTTCCAGGGCAGTGTCTGTTAGAGTCTTGGATCTCTTTCCTCTGGGTTGACTGTATTCTCAGGCAGGCTTTCCCTCCACGGTGGCAAAAGTGACTGGGTGTATATCATCCCAGCTGAGCAACCCCAGTGGGCAGAGAACAATTTCCCCTCCATCGGTTCCTGCAAAAGCCTTGGGATTGAGGCTCATGGGCCTGGCTGGGTCACCAGCCCATCCTTGAGCTAATTGTGACAGTCAGGGAGGCTGGGTGCTCTCATTATTCAGGCCCAATCATGAGCCCATAAATTTCAAACAACAAATCGAGTATTGAGGTAGTTCCCACAGCAAAGTCAGGCTGCCACCATGAGAAGGGGAACTGACACTGGGCAGGCAAGAACAGCAGATGCCTTTGGAGGACTCAGTCCCAGCCCAGCTCTTCATAAGCTCTAGATCTTTGGACAAGTCATTCAACCTTTGCAGGCCTCTACCTGTAACCTGAAAAACGGGCGATGGAGAGTCTGCCAATCAAACAGGTAAGGTCTGCATAGGCTTTCTGAAGAGACAGAGCCTCCTGCAAATCTCAAGAGCCATTGTTAAGAGGAGACCAGCCTGATCAGACAAGAAAGGACACTTAGAGCAAGTACATGTGTGTGTTTATTTTGTTTTGGTTTTTGAGATGGAGTCTTGCTCTGTCACACAGGCTGGAGTGCAGTGACTCGATCTCTACTCACTGCAACCTCCACCTCCCGGCTTCAAGCAATTATCCTGCCTCAGCCTCCTGAGTAGCTGGGACTACAGGTGCGTGCCACTACATGCAGCTGTTTTTTTCCCCCGTATTTTTATTAGAGACGGGATTTCACCATGTTGGCCAGGCTGGTCTCGAACTCCTGACCTCAAGTGATCCACCCACCTCAGCCTCCCAAAGTGTTGGGATTACAGGCGTGAGTCACCACGTCTGGCCTTGTTTTGTTTTTTGAGACAGGGTCTCACTCTGTCGCCCAGGCTGGAGTGCAGTGGTGCAAACATGGCTCACTGCAACACCTCTTAGGCTGAAGCAATCCTTTCACCTCAGCCTCCTGAGTAGCTGGGACTACAGACATGCGCCACCATGCACAGCTAATTTTTTATTTTTTGTATAGACAGGATCTCCCTATGTTGCCCAGGCTGGTGTTGAACTCCTGGACTCAAGCAATCTTCCTGCCTTGGCCTCCCAAAGTGTTGGGATTACAGTCATGAGCCATGGCGCCCAGCCAGATCAAGTATATGAGAAATAAAGTGCCTAGGATGGATGTCACAGAACCCTGAAGAGGACGTAGGAACACAGACAAGGGACTCCTCAAGGGCAGGGGAATATGCCCCATGGTGCCATGCTGGGCAGCTAGTGTGGGTGCTGAGTAACTATTTGATGTTAAATATGAGGGCATAGGCCAGGTGTGGTGACTCATACTTGTAATCCCAGCACTTTGGGAGGCAGAGGTGGGCGGATCATGAGGTCAGGAGATCAAGACCAGTCTGGCTAACATGGTGAAACCCTGTCTCTACTAAAAATACAAAAATTAGCCAGATGTGTTAGCACACGCCTATAGTCCCAGCTACTCAGGAGGCTGAGGCAGGAGAATTCTTGAACTCAGGAGGTGGAGGTTGCAGTGAGCTGAGATCACATCACTGCACTCCAGCCTGGGAGGCAGAGCGAGACTACACCTTAAAAAAAATTGTGTGTATATATATGTATGTATGAGGGCATATGTTACCAAAGGATAAATCCTCACAAAAGAGTCAACACAGTAACAAATGCGGGCCTCAGCCCTCGGAGGCTCTCATTAGTTACCAGCGGGGAGACCAGGCTTCAGTTTGGGGCCCCAGGGCATCCCTCTCCTCATGGTTCTGTTATGAGCAACCTGGGAAAGTGAGGGGAAAATGGGGATTGTTAAGTAGTGCAGCTCACATCTAACGGCCAATCTGCCGTGAGGAAAGGGCACGCTGAGAAGCGCTGCTCACTCTGGCTGGACTGTTATTTACAAGGCCTAGTGAGACCAGAGGCGGTGACCCTGGTGCTGGTCCTTACGGAGGAGTCTCTGAAGTCAAGACGGAAGGCAGTGGAAACCCAGAGGGTCAGGCACTGATTCACAAGGCCTGCTCAACACCCAATAGGCAAAGCCCCCCAAAAGAAGCGGTTCAGATCCACATGCCCGTGGTGCCCCCCACCTCGGGTGACCATCTGTCCTGGGATGCTGCTGGCCTTTTAGTATGAAAAACAGAAATTCCCAGGAAAAGCAAGATGAGTTGGTTGCCCTACCCCACCTTTATGAGCTAAATTGAATTGTCCTCTGTGGAGGCTCCAAGGAGAGGCCCAGAAGTGTGTCAGGAAGGGTGGGTAGGGAGGGCAAACAGAGGTAACTCGGACCTTGCCTGCCCATGCCTTGGGGGCATAAAACAAGGAAAGAAGTCAAGTTGTCTGCCTTCTGGTGCTTTGTCATTCACTTAAATGCAGGTGAGCCCGTTTTGGCATTGAACATGGAAGACTTGGAAGCTAAGAGCCTACAACAAAGTCAGGGAAGAAGCAAAAATGCTGCCCACTGACATTCATGGGCCCCAAAGCAGGTACTTCTGATAAGGATGAGGAGGAAAGCAGTAACACATGGAGAAGTGGAGGCTCCTGCCTCTTCCTTGAGGAATAGGGCTTGCTGTATCTGTATGTTTGATAGATTCAAAGTCAAGTAACCTTTTCTGAGTATCTGCTATGTGTCAGAGGAATGTACACACACTTAGAATGTAATTATTACAACTCTAGAAAGTAGAGATGATTATCCTCATTCTGCTGATAAGGAAACCAGGTTCTGGTTTTTTTGTTTTGTTTTTTCTTTTTGAGACAAAGCCTCACTCTGTTACCCAGGCTGGAATACAATGGTGCAGTCTTGGTTCACTGCAACCTCCTCCTCTCAGGTTCAAGCGATTCTCCTGCCTCAGCCTCCCAAGTAGCTGGGACTACAGGCACGCATCACCACACCTGACTAATTTTTGTATTTTTAGTAGAGACGGGTTTTGCCATGTTAGCCAACTTAGTCTCGAACCCCTGACCACAGGTGATCCACCCATCTCAGCCTGCCAAAGTGCTGGGATTACAGATGTTAGCCACCGCACCTGGCCCAGGCTCTATTACTCCTGGCCTCAAGCGATCCTCCTGCTTTGACCTCCCTAAGTGCTGGGAAAAAAAGCCAATGTGCCTCATCTTGTGCTGTTTTTATTTACCAGGAAAAGTGGGATTTGGTGTGGAACTCGGAACTTACTTGAAAGGCACTATCTACAACACCCATCACCAGCAGGGTAGGTGTTCCTGGTGTAGGAGAGGGCACTGTGAAGGGAGGCGAAGTGCCATTACAGTGGTCAGCCAGAGGGATCACATGAAGGAATATGATGAGAATCATTCCTGCCCAGTCCTCACCAGGGACAGGTCAGCTGCCAATATAGGACCATTCATCTTCAGAAGGCTATAGTCATCACATTTGTTCAGTAGCAAATATGGATTGTTAGGCTAAACAGACCATAATTTAGAACAGCAGTCTCTCAATTATGCCATTGGTATTCATCACTATAATAAAATTGTCTAATTGAAAAAGCTGTATTGACAAACCAACAAGCAGTACATTGATTTAGTAGCAGTTTTGAATTATTAAGTCTGTGATTTTTTATTCCATAGAACGGTTACATTTTTCATTAGATAGGCCTTCTCTTAAAAGGGGCTGAAGGGTTATTTTGGAAAACTCTTCAGACTGAAGTAAGGATTGCTTCAAGTGTGGAAAGATTTGTGGATTCTGAAAAGACATTTGGTTTTCTGTATGTACTAGATGTGTGTGTGTGTGTGTGTGTTCGTGTATTTGTGTAGACTGATTTCCCTAGATGATCTGAGCCAAACATGAAAATTTAAAGTTTGTTCTACTAATCCTGTGGACTGAGGTCACCAGTTGGGAAAGAAAGGATGAGGAGTCAATGTACAAGGCCACCTACCTGGTTGCACCGACCCATGCAGAAAGGACAGCCACTGTGGTAGTGAGCAAGGACACTGTGGTGACAGTCCACAGCACATGACGGGGACCACAGAAAGTACTCAGTGGGACTGGTGTATTGTTTACATGATTGAAAGGGGCGCTGTGTTATTTAGGAATAGCATTTACCTGCACGTAGCAAAGACCTGGAAAATAATGGGTTAATTCTCCCATATAATGAAAGTCAAGCTGTAGGTAGTCTAAAGTTGCACAGTGGCTCTCCATGATTCAGCTTCCATTCTTTCTTCTCCGCTACCCCTATCCTCAACATGATTACATGATTCATGATGACTGCAAGGACTTTGCCATCAAACCACTGAGAAGGTTTGAAGAAGGAATAAAGGTAGAAGGGTGGAAAGTGGCACATCTTCCAGTAAGTGGCACTCCAGCATGCCCCACACAACACTTTCATTCATAGTTCAGCGGACAGAAGTTAGTCCTGTGACCACACTTAGCTCAGAGTAAGGCTGTGAAACGTTGCCTTTGGCTAGACATACCACCACTCTGAAACAAAACAGGGATTCTTTCAGTATAGAATTCGGGAAAATTAATATTAAATTGGCATTAGTAGTCTCTGTCACAAACACATTACATTAGCATGGATTTTAGGGGAGACAAACTGGCAACATCCATCAAAACGTTAAATATTCATACCCCTTGAACCAATAAGTTTATCTTCTACAGAGCCTTTCTATAAATTTACTCACAAATATGCACGTATACAAGTATATATATGTTTGTTATAGCACAGCAGTATTAATAATATCAAAATATTGGAAACAACCTAAGGGCCTATCAATGGTAAAATTGTTTAATAAATTGTGGTACGTACCATGGAATACTCTTCAGCTATGAAGGAAGAATGAGGTGATTATAGGTACTGAAAGGCAAAATGACATATTATTAATTAAAAAAGCAAGTTGCAGAGTAATAGTATATTTCCCTTAGTAGACTTCTGTTACACACATCACTGGGGAGGGGTCAGAATCTTTGCAGGCAGAGGAATGAACTCGTGTAATTTAAAAGAGGTCCCAGAAACTTTAAAAGAAAATAATAGTAATGAGTGCAAACCGAATCCCCAATACAAATAAATGAGTGAATTGTTACCACATATAGAAAGTGGTAACAAGCTTGTTTTCAGAAGAGCTCTGCTTGTACCAAGCTTGCATCAAAGTCTTGGATGGGTCAATCAGACATAAAGCCTTCATAACACATTTAATGGTGAAACTGGCATGGGAAGGGAATCAGTGCTACTTCTGGGTGAATGGTGAACAAACCTCTGAAGTCATATTCCACTACAATGGCAATACAATCAGATTATAACATGTTTTTTTTAATACATTGAGCTCTTACAAGAAACAAAGGGAACTTTCCAATGTCAACAAAACAAAATAGAACAACAACATACAAACATGCATAGTAAGCTAAAGCTAGCATTGCGTGGCAAACAAACTGCAAAACTAGGAGGAGAAATGCCAATGTCAGCCACAAATGAGGGATTGAAAGCTAAGCTCTGAGCCTGCTGCCAGGCCCTGTGCCCTAATTAAGGAGGCTAACGCTGTCCTCTGTTGTTAGCATATGTAATTCCAGAAATACAAAAATTCAAATCCCTTTTGGAGGAAGGTGTCATTAATTCAGGTTTTCAGGATTCCTATAGATTATGTGAAACCAAATGGATAATTACAATGAAAAAATCCCCCAATATACAAAGAAACAAAAGACATAATGATGATATGAGTTAGGACTAAGTTTAGCCTCACGCAGCAGAACAAATAATGGTGGCTTAGACACACACAGTTTATTTGTTTTCACCTAAAAGACGTCATGAGGTAGGTGTCCAGGGCAGATTCATCAAAAATTCATCAGGGACCTGTTTCTTTACAGTTCATCAATCCTCCCAAATCTATGTTATGCTCCTTGTTCTTGTGACCCAAGATGGCAGCTAGAGCTCCAGATGCTCACATTCCAGGCCAGTTGTGGAAGGAAAGGGATGAAGGGCATGCCTATTTAAAAAAAAATACATTCTGAAGGGTGCACACAGTACTGCCACTTAAAATTTATTGTCAAAAATTCAATCACAATGATCACGTCTTGACATGAACAAAAACTAGGGAGTTTTAACTGGCCAACAACAAACTTGACTAAAAATTAGTGTTTTCATTACTAGCAAGGGAGTTGGGGAATGGATACTTGTTGTCAACTGAGTCTCTGACACAGAGAGTGTGTAATGAGCTACATAATGGCACCCCCAAATATCTCAGCCCTAAGCCCTGGATCCTGTGTATTAAGAGAAAAACTTGAGACTGTAACATCCCCTTCCCTCCCAAGTTGGGAAGGTGCCGAAAGACCAAAGGATGATTTAGAGAAGTCCCGCTTGTCAAGTAGATGAGTTTATTGAGACATATTGGGCAGGGCACTCCTGAGTGGCAGCAGCACAGCTCTAGAGATCTGTGCCATCTCCCTTCTCTAAGCTGCTTTTAAGCTAATTTTCGGGCCCTTTGCCTGCTGTGTTTATGTGGTACTGTTTTCTTTGGTAGGTTCTCACACACTCCCTGGGATGTTTAGGCTCTCAGGAACACCTGCTCCTCAGCTGGATACCATGGCCGTGGCTTACTATCTGGCCTTCAGGGTTCAGGCAGCGGGCATATACTTTTAAGTAACCTGGTAGAGGAACCTGTCACACTGCACTCTTAGTTAGTATCACCTTACATGGCAAAAAGGACCTTGCAGATGTGATTAAGGATCTTGCAGTGAAGAGATTATTCTGTATTATCACACTTGTGTAAGTGTCCTTACAAGAGGGAGGCAGAGGAAAGTGTGACTACAGAAGCAGAGGATGTTGGCTGGGTGCGGTGGCTCCTGCAATCCCAGCACTTTGGGAGACTGAGGTGGGAGGACTGCATGAGCTCAGGAGTTCAAGACCAGCCTAGGCAACATAGCAAGACCTCATTTCATTTTACAAAAAGAAAGACAGAAAGAAAAAGGAAGAAAGGAAGAAAAGAAGAAAGGAAGAAAGAAAGGAAGAAAGAAAGAAAGAAAGGAAGAAAGAAAGAAAGATGCAAGAGGTTGGAGGATGGAATGATGTAAGGAAGAGGTCATGGGCCACGGAATGATGGAAGCCCCTAGAAGCTAGAAAAGGCAAGGGAACATCATTCCTACAGTCTCCAAAAGAATCAACCTTGACTATAGCTGAGTGCTTTTGGACTTCTGACCCCAAACTATACGATAATAAGTTTGTGTTGTCTTAAGTAACCAATTTGATCATAATTTGTTATAGAAATCACTAGGAAATTAATACGTTTTGAGTGTCAGCTGAAACTAAAAACAGATATAGACCCATACTCCACAGGTTTCAGACATTGTAATTATTAGACACCTAGCATTTTAAAGAAAATTTAAAGATAAAAAAATTTACTTAGAAAATATGCATAGAAGAGATTATAAAGCGACCTGGAAAATCAGAAATGGCATTCATTTTCTGATTTGAAATAAAATGAAGAAATGAAAAATTATAACCTCTCTCTCTGTCTCTCTCTCTCTCTAATTATATATATGTATATATATAATTTTTGTAATTAAAAAAATAGAGATGAGGTCTCACTCTGTCACCCAGCCTGGAGTGCAGTGGTGTGATCACAGCTCTCTGCTGCCTTGAACTCTTGGGCTCAAGGGATCCTCCCACCCTAGCCTTCCTAGTTGGGACTACAGGCACACACTAGTCCACACCTGGCTAACTTTTTTAATTTTTTTGTAGAGATGAGGTTTTGCCATCTTGCCCAGGCTAGGTTCAAACCCCTGGGCTCAAGTGATCCTCCTACCTTGGCCTCTCAAAGTGCTGGGATTACAGGTATGAGCCACCACACCCAGCCATAACCTAGATATTAATAACACAAAGGATTGGTTAAACAACAGATTTGAAATAGCTGACAAGAAAATTGGTGAGCTATCGAAAAAAGTAGGATGAATTATTGTTAGTGCTAGATAAGGGCATAGGGAGATAAAAAGTATGGCGAGAAGTTAAGCAATACAAAAGATAAAATGAACAAATAGAGGAGAGACAATATTTGACATATCATGGATTATAATTTTCCAAATAAGATGACAGCCATGAATCCACAGCTATAGGAAGACCAACATATACTAAGCAAATTAAAATTCCACACCTAGGCACATTTTTGTATAATAGAACAAAACACTGAAGGTGAAAAGAACATCTTAAAAATAGCCAGAGAAAAGGATCACCTACAAAATAAAAACAAGTTGGCTGACAGGAGACTCCTTGACAAGGGAAACTAGAGAACAATAGAATAATATCTTCCAACTGATTAACATACTGTATTCCAGGAAAAGTACTTTCCCAGGAAAAGGGGCTAAATAAAGACATCTTTAGGGTAGCAAAGAATTAGATAATTTACATCCAATGGTTCTTAATTAAATGAAGTTCTAAAGGATGTAATTCAGGAAGAAGAATAATTATCCCATTAGGAAGTTAAGAAATATAAGCAAAAGTGAGGAACAGAAATGTTACTGAAATGCTAGGGGTTCGGTCTGGGTCCTGTTGCTCACTGCACAGAAAGCCAATCACTGAGACAACAAACACTGCCAGGGAAGAAAGTTTCATCAGGGTGCTGCAGCCAAGGAGAAGGGGAGGTAAGTCTTAAATCTGTCTTCTCAACTGACTAAAATTAGGGATTTGTATAGCAGGGAAGAAATGTAACTATGTGTGGGAAAACAGGAATTAGGGAGAAGTAAGGAAACAATCATGACAGATGAGGGGTCTGGTGTCTTATTGTATGGATGTGGTGATCTGGTAAGTTTCATTTCCTTGATACTATCTAGGAGGCCTGAGGACCAGTTTCCTGAGAAAGGAACTCAGATAAGACAAATGTAAATTTCAAGCTTAAAGACCAAGAGGGTCAATTTCTATGTCTATCCAAAGACCATAAGCATCAGTTATATGGGGATATTGGGCCACTTTCAGAAATAGCCAGTAAACATGAGGGTTAAACTGAGGTAAATGCAAACAAATATTGTCTGGATATGACTTACAGTAACAATAATAGTGTACAAATACAAATTGTAACCAAAGGAGATATCATTTTACTCCCACTAACTTAGCAAATACTAGAAAGCCTGACAATACCTATTGTTGGTGAGTATGTGGAGTAAGAAGGACTCTTAAAACATGACTGAAGAGTGTAAATGGGTATAAGCACTTTGGAAAATAATTTGACATTATCTCATAAAATTAAGCATGCTTTACCACCATGCAATACCCCAGGGAAATTCTTGCACATGTGCACCCATTAGCAAGTTCAAGAATGTTTATAGCATCATTGCTTGTAACAGCAAAAACTGAAAATAACCCAAATGCTCCTCAATGGGAGAATGTATAAATAAATTGTGGTCTATTTATACAAATGGACTCGGTGAAAATGATCAAAGTACAGCTAACTGATACAACATTGACAAATTTTAGGTAAATAACATTGAGTTAAAAAAAGGTAAGTCACAGAATTGTATATAGAAGATTGACCCCATTTTATAGAAGCTCAAAAAGCAAACTAAAACTAAAATGTTAAGGATATTTACCTATTTGGTAAAGCTATTTTATAAAACCAAGAGAATGATAAACACGAAATTCAAAATGATGGATCCTGCTAGGGGTCGAGAGGAGAGGGGATGAGTAGAGGCACACAAGTCACTTCAAAGGTATCAGACAAAGAGTGACAGTTCTTAAGTTGCATGATAGGTTCATGGGTGTTCATGTTATTACGATGCTGTATAACTGCTATGATTTAGATAAGGTTTGCTTGTCCCCACCAAACCTCATGCCCAATGTGGTACTGTTGAGAGGTGGGGCCTAATGGGAAGTGTTTGGGTCATAGGGGTGGATCTCTCATAAAAAGGTTAATGCCCTCCCTTGAGAGTGAGTGAGCTTTCACTCCATTAGTTTCCAAGAGAGCCGGTTGTTAAAAAGAGCCTGGCACCTCTCCTCCCTGCCACTCCCTTCAGCCTGCCACTGCTTCCTCCTGTTTTTCCGTGTGATCTCTGCACATGCTGGATCCCTTTCACCTTCTGCCACAAGTGGAAGCAGTCCAAGGCTTTCACCGGAAGCCAAGCAGGTACCAGTGCCATGCTTCTTGTACTCAGCCTTAGGTATTCTTTTATAGCAACACAAAACAGACTAAGACAATAACATATGTATCTTATATATACATTGTGTATTTATCAAGTATTACATACAAAATAATAAATAGTGGGAGTTGTGAGGCTGGCTTCCAAGTAGGAGTGTCTGATTTTCAGTCCGGGCACTACTACTTAAGTGGTTGTGCAACCTTGGGTAAATCACTTCATCTTTTTAAGTCTCAGTATTCTCATCCTTAAAATGGGAGCAATAGTAGTTCCCACTTCATAGTTATTATGAGGCTTATATAAAATAATACTCAGAGCACTTAGTAAGCATTCAGTAAATGTAAGGAGAAATTATTATTGTTATTATTATTACTTCTGAATTTACCCTCACAGTGGTCATTGTGTGTAATCAAGGCCATTGATTACCATCTGTCAGGGTGTCAATCTACTCATCTCCACCTTCACCTCCCCAGTGCATCTCACCTTTTTTGCCTTCATCTTTACCTTCTTCCCTCCACTCCCACCTCACAAGTAATCTCACAAATATAAACATGAACAGCATCCAGGGCTTGTCTGACAGACCATTAAAAGATGCTCTGTCTTTAAAGATGGTTGCCAAGAAGAGACTCCTAAGCACAAAAGGCCAGAATTTTCCTTGCTTTAGGCTCAGCAGATCTGGCTATTGCTTCAGAATATGTTTGGATGGCTTTCTTTGGTCCTTAATGAAACTCTGAGTGAGTAGTATCTAAGCAATGCATACTTAAGGGCTCCAACCGGGATATTCAACTGGATGAAATAAAATCAACAAATATCCCTCTAGGAAGATTTGGATGCTGATGGGATCTGAATGTGTTGTGAAAATGCCTCCTTTGGAACTTGGATTCCCAATAAATAATGAATGTATAGTTGGCTAGGGCATTGTGACAAATCCGGCTAGAATCCTGGCAGCAAAATCTTGAGCTGAAAGTGTCTGCTTTCATTGTACCCTTGGGACTGGAGAAAAATAAGTACAAAGTTGCGTTTTCCCCTACTTTTTATTTTCATTTTAGTTTCAGTACAGCACAGGCCAATTGCATTGGCCTTAGGGAACAGGCATTTTGCAGTATGTTTTGGAGTGCTTCTCTTTGTGTTCTTCAGAATTGCAGTTGGTTTCCTTGGCTAGAAACAAAGATGAAAGGAGATGCTTGTATCTAGCTGCCTCCATTCCCCGCCAAACCCCTAACTCTCTAATGAAATGCAATCTACAGCATCATGACAAATGTAGTTCTTCTGTCTGTAGCTGCTGGCTCCCAACAGCTGGCTCCCAACAGCTGTCTGTAGAAAAACCTGTAGCTTTCTCAGGTTTTTGTCTTCCCTGGATGCTGTCATTGGATCATGTAATAGATTGATTTGTGTCCCCCTAAGTAGATGTTGAACTTCAAACCCACAGTCACCTCAGAATGTGGTAACTGCTTGGAAATAGGGTCATGCATCTTAATAGGAAAAGGGCAGTCCACTTAAAATGAGGGAATTAGGCTAGGCCCTATTCAACATGACTGATGTCCTCATAAAAAAGGGAAATTCAGACATAGAGATAGGCATGCACAGAAGAAAGATAATGTGAAGACACACAGGCAGAAAATACCCATGTACAAATGGAAGATTGGAGCGATGAGCGTACAAGCCAAGGAATGCCTGAGGTTACAAGAAGCTAGCCTTAACCACAGAACCACATAACACTTATTGAACACTTGTTAACACCACTGTGTGATGGGCTTTTGTATGAACCACCTATGTTAGTCAGGGTTCTCTAGAAAAACAATCAATAGCTAAATGTGTGTGTGTGTGTGTGTATAAATTTATTATAAGAAATTGTAAGCAGTTGGCTCAGAACTGGATAAAATATGTTATAAAAACACATTCTTTTCCTCATACACATAAAGATATCTGTTGTCCTGGATCTAGCTTTTTTCACTTTACAAAATATCTTGGGGATCTTTCAACCTTAGTCTGGAACTGCCTCACTGATTTAAAAAAAAAAAAAACAACTGTCTTTGGGTGAACATTTAATTAACTTATAATATTTTACTATAATAAAAAGCACAGCAATAAATATCCTTGTGTGCATGTTTGTTAGTTTTTTTGTTTTTGTTTTTTGTTTTTTGAGATGAAGTCTCACTCTGTAACTCAAGTTGGAGTGCAGTGGCAGCATCTCAGCTCACTGCAACCTCTGCTTCCAAGGGTCAAGCAGAGTCTCACTCTGTTGCCCAGGCAGAGTGCAGCAGCGCTATCTTGGCTCACTGCAACCTCCGCCTCCTGGATTCAAGCGATTCTCTTGCCTCAGCCTCCCAAGTCGCTGGGATTACAGGCACCTGCCACCACACCCAGCTAAGTTTTGTATATTTAGTAGAGATGGGGTTTCACCATGTTGGCCAGGCTGGTCTCGAACTGACCTCAGGTGATCTGCCTGCCTCAGCTTCCCAAAGTGCTGGGATTACAGGTGTGAGCCACCATGCCCGGCCTGTATATTTGTATTTACTTAATATTGTATGGATATATTATTACATTTCGCACACATGTAGGTAAAACTCATCGCTTTTAGACTAAATAAAAAATGGTTTAAAAATTGATTTAATTATCCTTAAGCCATGAACCAAAATATTCTCTTTTCCTCGACCTGTCTCATTCCTCAATTTGTAGATGGACCACATCATCTGAAAATGGGCCAATTTTTGCACAGGCCCAAACACATACAAAAGTATTTCAAATCTTGGTTGATTGGTAGGAGGCATGACTAAAAATCAGACTGGTTAGATATGCTGGAGGAGATTTTAGAATGAGAAATCCCAGAGCCTCACAATGTTTTAGCTTAAAGGGATGTTAGGGTTCAGGTAGTTTTAGATGAGGCCCTGGAAGACCAACTTATCTATACTTGATCACTGAAAATAATCACTGGTCTACTGATTGATGGATAGATTTTTTTTTTTTTTTTTTTGAGACAGAGTTTCAGTTTTGTTGCCTAGGCTGGAGTGCAATGGCATGATCTCAGCTCACTGCAACCTCTGCCTCCTGGGTTCAAGTGATTCTCCTGCCTCAGTCTCCCGAGTAGCTGGGATTATAGGTGCCTGGCACCCTACCTAGCTATTTTTTTTTTTTTTTGTATTTTTAGTAGAGACAGGGTTTCACCATGTTGGCCGGGCTGGTCTTGAACTCCTGACCTCAGGTGATCCACCCACCTCAGTCCCCAAAGTGGTGGGATTACAGGCGTGAACCACTGTGCCAGGCAGACTGATGCATAGATTTTAAGTTTAAGTTAGTTGGAACTGTGCTGTCCAATACAGCAACACGAGCACTTGAAATGTAGTTTAAGTTGAGGTCTATTATAAGTGTAAACTACAAACAGGATTTTGAAGACTTAATACTGAAAAAAGTGATGTCTCAATACTTTTTTATATTGGTTGCATGTTGAATTGTTAATATTTTGGATCTATTTGGTTAAATAAAACATACTTTTAAAATTAATTTCACACCTTTATTTTGATTTTTAAAAATGTGACTTTCAGAAAATGTAAAATTACATAGGTGGCTTGCATTTTATTTCTATTGGACAGTTCCAGGTTGGACTATTTGGGAAGGGAAAACCTACTTATTTGAAGACTCAAAGGGAAGACTTAGGTCAGAACAGGGAATACGTTGATTTTCTCTACTTAAAATCTATTTTCCTGTTTAGGATGAGAAAGTTTATATTGAGACTATTAAATTTCATAATCTTCCCAGTATGTGTTCCTGTTTGAGGATGAATGTGGCATGCCCTTATTTTCACATTAGCTTTTACATTCCTTGCGTGAAGCTGTTGGTGACCCATTCATCAGACAATACTTCTGATTTAATATTTATCTGACCAGTTACTTCAGAAGACAAAGATAAAATAGAACATGTTCAAGAAATTGAGAGGTTATTGTGCCGTTGCCAGTCATTCAGCCTGAGTCACAGGCTCATTGAAAAAGTACAGGAGAAGTCCCCAGGTATACATTTAAAGATAAACAAACATTGCAATGTAAATGATTTTGTCACACAGCTACGGTGCAAAAAACTCACATTGCTTGTGTGTGTCTGTGTGTGTGTGTGTGTTTCTAACAGCTTTATTGAAATGTAATTCACATCCCATACAATTCACCCACTTAAAGTGTTTTTTTTAGTATTTTCAGAGTTGTGCAACCATCACTACAATCACATTTAGAACATTGTCATCACCCCAAAAAGAAACTTTGTAACTCATTATCTGTCACTCCACACTTCCTCCAAACCTCCCCAGCTGCTGGCAACCACTAATCAACTTTATGTCTCCATAGATTTATCTATTTTTGACATTTCAAGATCCATTCATGTTGTGTCCTTTCACGGTTTGTTGACGTTGTAGCACATGTCAATACTCCATTCTTTTTTGTCATTGCATAATATTTTGTGGGTATACCACATTTTATTTATCCATTCACCAGTTGATGGACTTTTGGGTTTTTTCTACTATGTGGCTATTATGAACAATGCTGCTATGAACATCATTCACCTACACACTTTTTTTTTTTTTTGTATCATTTCATATGTTTCATTTCTTTTGGGTACATGCCTAGGAGTGGAATCGCTGGGTCATATGGTAACTCTATAGGTAGTTTGTTGAGGAACTGTTGGACTGTTTTCCAAAGTGACTGCACCATTTTACATTCCTACAAGCAATGCTCGAGGGTTCCAGTTTCTCCACATGCTCGCCAACATTTGTTTTTTTCCTCTTGAGCATAGCCATCCTCATGGGTGTAAAGTGAAATCTCCTTGTGGTTTTGATTTGCATTTCCCTGATGGCTACACTTGTGTGTTTATAACACATTTTATCCAGTTCTGGAAGTCCACTCAGCAGCCTGATTATTCAGTATTAGTATTGGGGCTCCCTTCCCTCTGTCATTAGAGCATACCTTACTTCTAGATACAAATGGGGTGGTGGCCTACTGCTTAGTCCTTGTTGGCCACATCGTCAACAGCTTGTCTCCCACCGCGGACCATGTATTCTACTTTCACACCCATAGCTCTTACCATCGGCTTTCCCAGCATCCCTCAGCTAGTGCCCCCATCTGGCCATTGCATGCAAGTGGAGCACAGGACCCAGCTTCCTGCAGAGACTTGCAGCCCTCAGTCACTTCTGCTCCGGTGGGGAAATGAAACTACTTCATTATGTTCTCAGAACCCCTTTCCTTTTATGAAATTTAGGCTCACTGATGCTTCAAGCCAAACTTAAGAAAACATGACTACACTTTATCTCTAGAGTAAGGAAATCCAAGGTGTCCATGCATAAATGCTTACCCTTTGGTTCACAATAAGCTGAAAGCAATAGAGATGATGTCTTGGATAGAATTCCCTAGAAGCAGCGTCCACAACAGGGATTCAAATGCAGAAGATTTATTGAAGGAGTGTTCTTAAGAAACACAATTGAAAAACTTAAAGGGGGCGGTATGAAAGCTGGATAGGGAGAGGGAAACAACTGAGCAAGGACGTTGCTTCAGGGGAAGCCTCACATTGGTCTGATCCATAGGGGTAGACACTAAAGCAGTGCTGGCCATTAGAACTTACCGTGATGATGGAAATGTTCTATAGAATCTGCACTGTTCAGTAGAATTGTCACTGGCTACCTATGGCCATTGAGCACTTACAGTTTGGCTAGTATAACTGAGGGACTAAATGTTTAATTAAATTAAATGTAAATTTAAATAGTCAGTGTGGCTAATGGCTACCACATCAAGCAATGTAGTTATGGAATATAAACCTCAAGACAAAATGGAGGCAAGGGGGTTGGCCTCTTGTGCTCTCATTGGCTGTGGGCTGCCTTGGCCTTGGTGGGAGGGTGGGGCAGGGCATAATTTCTCTGGTAAGTGTGTTGACACTAGACATTCACACAGCTGGGGAGGGTGCACTGGGCCAAGTAAAGGCGGTGGGGGTGCACCACAGCACCTACTACAGGTTAGGTCTCAACAGGTCACCCTGACATCCTGTTTTAATCCCAGTTCACAGTTTAATTATAGCCATAGGGTAACCTGAGGCCAATAACTGGCCATGCACTTCATGCAGCAGAACAGCCTTCCCAATCTCCAAAGCTCAAATCTCTGGCAATTTTTCTGCTGGTTTGCTGGTCCTGAAAGGAGGGTCATGATGTTTTGCATAAGCATACAAAGGAATGCAGAGATAATTTTTCTGTGGACTTCTTAGTATTAGCTTTTTCAGCCATAGAGAGGAATTTATTTGAACCAACAATATTTACTACAATCTCTGAGATGACTAGCCTCAGAGCTCTAAAAAGAAGAAAAAAGAAGATGTTGCCCCTCCTGTGCTAAAGTATCATGGATTTGAAGTTATAAATGAGGAAACTCAAGTTCATGTTTTATTTATAGCTATTAGACTTGATTCATGGTGTTGAAAAAACACATTCAGCTTAATTTATGCAGGAATTAACTTTGGTGGAGATTAATTTTGAATCTGTAGCTCCTTCCTAATGTATATCATCTCTAGTCATAATTTTGGCTTGCAGACAGAGAAAATAGTGAAAACAGAAACAAAAGCAAAAAATTTCCGAAGAGAAATCTTTTGAATCCTTAAAATGAAAATAACAGGATGTTTTAAAAATTAGAATACTTTTGGAGTTAGAATTTGGAATTAATTTAATGGTCCTTTCCATTGAATTTGGACATTTGGTACAGAGTTTTACATGGCAATACCTAAAACGGGTCAGGTGCAGTGGCTCATGCCTATAATCCCAGCACTTTGGGAGGCCGAGACAGGCGGATCATTTGAGGTCAGGAGTGTGACCCAGCCTGGCCAACATGGTAAAACCCCATTTCTACTAAAAATACAAAAATTAACCAAGCATGGTGGCAGGCACCTATAATCCCAGCTACTTGGGAGGCTGAGGCAGGAGAATCGCTTGAACCCAGGAGGTGGAGGTTGCAGTGAGATGAGATCACGCCACTGTATTCCAGCCTAGGTGACAGTGAGACTCCATCTCCAAAACAAAACCAAAAACCTAAAACAGAGGAAAATAAAAAATAAGACATTAGCATATGTATGTGTGTGTGTGTGTTTTAGAGACAATGTTTTTCTCTGTTGCCTAGGCTGGAGTGCAGTGGCATGATCACAGCTCACTACAGCCTTGAACTCCTGAGCTCAAGTGGTCCTCCTTCCTCAGCCTCCCAAGTGGTGAGGACTACAGGCATGCATCATCGTGCCTGGCTAATTAAATTTTTTTTTTTTTTTTAGAAATGGTAGTTTTGCTATGTTGCCTAGGCTGATCTTCAACTCCTGGGCTCAAATGATCCTCCTGCCTCAGTCTCCCAAAGCACTGGGATTACAAGCGTGAGCCACCATGCTTGGCCAATTTGGCACATATTAATACAGGACTTGATAGTAAGGAATTAAGAACTCTGGAATGTTTAAACTAGTATTATACTTCTGTTAGCTATGCCACATCTGTGTCGACTACCAGGTGTGTGTGTGTGTGTGTGTCTGTGTGTGTGTGTGTGTGTGTGTGTGTGTGTGTGTGAGAGAGAGAGAGAGTGGGAGGAACAGGAGAGAGTGCTTCAAGGTGGTTAAAAAATAGGACTCCGGATTCTTCTATTTTGGGCTTTTTTCACCCAAGAGTGGGCAGAATCCTGTAGGTTTTGTCCTCCATACCACTGTAGGAACCAAGGGTGGAATCTGGTCTGTGTTTCTAGGTTGTTTGGATTCCTTGGCACCTAATGGTATGGTAGTCTGCTTAAAGAATTGGAAACATCAGCCTCCTGAGTGTAGAAAGCATTCGTTTTATTAATTTATTACTTTACACTGCATACTGTCATAAGGATTTGTGATAAAACTTACAATAAAGGGAAAAATGCCAGAGGTAAAAATAGAAGAGCCTATGATGCTCATATATGTGTGTGGCATATATATGTGTGTATATTATGTATGTGTGTATAAAGTGTGTGTGTACATTGGGAGAGGAGACAGGTGGGAATTAGAAAAAGACAGTTGTGTCCAAAAAAATCAAAGGGAAGCACAAAATATAGGCTTGAGCCTCTTGGAAGTCAAGGGAAAATGGGAACAATAGATCTCGTGCCTAATACAAGAAAGTATATCAGCTTGCCAAGAGGAATTAATTTTGTTTTTGTTTTGGAATATCATCTTTATTTTAATTTTTATTATTTTTATTTTTTATTTTTTTGAGGTAGAGTCTTGCTCTGTCTCCCAGGCTGGAGTGCAGTGGTGCAATCTTGGCCCATTGCAACCTCTGCCTCCTGGGTTCAAGCAATTCTGCTGCAGCTCCCGAGTAGCTGGGATTATAGGTGCCCACCTCCACGCCTGGCTAATTTTTGCATTTTTAGTAGAGATGGGGTTTCACCATATTGCTCAGGCTGGTCTCGAACTCCTGACCTCAAGTCATCCACCTGCCTCGGCCATCTTAATCTTTTTTTAAAAGAAATAAAACAGTCTTTATTTAAAAACAAAAACAAATAACATAGTAGATAATGTGTTCCTTCCTTTTCTTTTCTTAGACCTCACCCATTTTATTTGCTGATGTTACCTGCCAGACCCTGGCTGACACTTGCATTTATGGCTCCTGATGCAGGGAATGCTGTTCAGATCTCTTCACGCCTGCCTCTTCCTGTGCAAACCCTCAGGCCAGTCCAAGGGCCAGTAGGCAGGTAGAGAAAGAGACAGTGAGTTGGCCTCCACCCTTCCTTTGGCAGATGACATCGTCTCTCTGCAGTTTAAGATTTCCATGACTCTTCTTTCCTCAGCCGCCAGCACTGCTGTCACCCCAGCAGGCAGCGCCCAAGACTCCAGGTCATCTCTGGTGATGGGGCAAGGGAGGGTGTCTGGCAAGAGGGCAGCAAAAAAGTCTCCCCCATAGTCGTGGTCTTTTCTGCTAGTTTTTAATTTAAAAAATTGCAGGGGCATTCTACCTGGCCATGTGTTTTACTGGACAAAAGCAGAGAATCTAATATTAAGTTGTTGTCCTGTGGAGTATGTGTCCAAGTGAGTGACTGGGTTTGCTTCTAGCCTGTGTCCTTGGCAGTTGCATTTGTTCTGAAAGGGAAAACAAATCTCTCTCCCCTACCAGCGCTCCACAAAAAGCAAGGCGGGAAGCTCAGCCAAGTGCGCAGATCTCTACTGTGAACCTTTCTGCCGCATGTGGGGAATTACTGGCCCTTGAAAGCCATCGCAGACAGATAAGAAGCAAGGTTATAACATGATTCGACATGGAGTTTTGAAGAGTCTCACTTAGAAGTGTGGAAAGTACAGCTTTAGAACCACCGTTTCAGGAGATTAAGATTTGAAATTGTGTTGCTTTATCTTGCCGTTTTCTTTTCACAGGCTTTTCCTTAGTTTTTGCTGTGAAGTCCTTTTTTTCTTCCCTCCTTTCTTTCCCCAGTGTACACTCGAAGGTTTGCAACGCTTCACACTTGAAGACTTGAGAAAAACTGAGTCAATTCAATTTGACCGACTTCATAGTCACTGGCTTCATGTGCATTTGCTTGCTGTAAAAAGAAAAGCACGTGAAAAAAATACATTGCCACTGAATGAATGGATCTGTCTCAAATATAATTGCTCATTTTTACCTGTCCCTTATGTACAGACTCCTTCCAGCCACAGTTCTTCCGAATGGGCCGCACCCTCCAGGCCACTTCAGTACCACACCCGGCCACACCAGCAACATCTTTGCCAATGCCAGTGCCCTGGGTCTCTTCTCGATTCCCTGAGGTTCCTGGAGCTGCTCACAAGGCTTGAGGCCCTGGGCTCTTGGCAGCTGATACAAAACCTGAAAGAAACTCACTGGGCTTTGCAATCAATGTGCTGAAACGTCTCCAGCAAGTGGCCACATCATCCCATTTCCGGTCACACAGATGCTGGAGCTACTGGGCTCCTAGCCCTGAGTTGATGGTCTTAGAGAACTTGAGATCAGATTCTGGTCCAGAGGGAAAAGCAGATTCAGGTTCCTGAGAAGAAACCAGGAAGCAATGGCTAGCCTCAGATTTTCTGGAGCAATCCTGCTTTTGAGCATTCTTATTTTGTGGTCTACAAGAATTATTTTGTCCATATTAGAGCATGTGTTCTAACTGTGGCAGGGTGGGCATGGGGAGGTGGAGAGGTTGGGGAAGATGTAGGTGTAGCAACTGACAGAAACTGAGGTTGAGGAGCTGTTCTGGGGAGGCCACTGTCACTATCAGGATACTGTGTTATTAAGAGGGCCACTGACAGGAACGGAAGTTAAGTCTGGTTTATCTGTTTAGCCCATTCTCAGTCTTGTCAGCTAAACAGAAATCAGGGCTCTGGTGTATTGGTGGAGGAAGAAGAATGGGAGGATCTGGAGCTGGCAATACGCATGAGGGCCTAAAGCTTTGGCAGCATTGCAATGGGTGTGATGCATAGCCAGAGGCTTTCAGAAGGCACTGGGAAGCTGGGATGGAGGTTAAGGGGGAAAGGAAGACCCAACGAAGGAGCAGGAGAAACTTCACCTCTTCCACTGTTTTGTTTAGGCCAACCTTAATACCTGGGATTTAACTTCTGAATAATGAATTTAAAAAGAACAAATAAGATATGAAGATATTGATGCCAATAATGTGGCACATTGCTAGGGCCTTGGATCAGTTCCTAGCAGTTTTGCTAGCATGCATGCTAGCAGGTGACAGGATAACCACCGTGACCCCAGAGGGTTTTGACAATCTGGCCCTGATCTTTCTCAATTCATCTTTTTACTTTCCCATCAACCCATGCTCTTGTCTTTCTGAATTCTTCCCCATTCCCAGACACCATGCATTTATACCGCTGTGCTGGGAGTATTCTCACTGCTTGGTGGACAACCATCTCTCTTTATTCTCTGGAAAATTCTTGTTATCTATTCTTTGCTTTCCCTTTCGGGTTCCTTTTATTTGATTTTTCTAGCTCTCTAGATAAAATTAATCTTATCCTTCTCTGAACTTTTGTTTTTATTATATTATAACATACGTAGAATTATAACTATTTCATCCTTGGTGTCTCTCTGCTAGATCATGTATACTTTAAGGGAGGAGACCAAAGTTAAATCGAGTTGCCTTGCCTAGCATTAAACTAAATGAACGTCTGAGATATGCGGTACTCTCTTAGTATTTAGTAGGTGTTTATAAAAGGGAAAGAGAGTGGGAGTAGAGAAGCTCTGTCTCTGCTATCAATGTTGTGTGTTGGTATAAACGTGTTCATTTAAACACACATAGAAATATAGAAGCATTAATACTTACTATGTGCCATGTACTGTGCTAAGAAATTTTACATGGATGTTTTAAATACAAACATCCTCACAGGGATTTCTTTCTTTTTTTTTTTTTTTTTTTGAGACGGAGTCTCGCTCTGTGGCCCAGGCTGGAGTGCAGTGGCCAGATCTCAGCTCACTGCAAGCTCCGCCTCCCGGGTTTACGCCATTCTCCTGCCTCAGCCTCCCGAGTAGCTGGGACTACAGGCACCCGCCACATCGCCCGGCTAGTTTTTTTTTTTTTTGTATTTTTTAGTAGAGACGAGGTTTCACCGTGTTAGCCATGATGGTCTCGATCTCCTGACCTCGTGATCCGCCCATCTCGGCCTCCCAAAGTGCTGGGATTACAGGCTTGAGCCACCGCGTCCAGCCCCTCACAGGGATTTCTAATGCAGGTAATGGTATTGTCTGTATTTGAGAAGTGAGAAAATAGAAACAAAGTAAGGGTTTAAGTGATTTATCCAAGGTCACATAGGTCACATAGCATTGATTCAAATTCAGACAGTCTAACTCCAGAGCCCAAGACTTCATCTGTTATTATTAATTATCTCTGCTTATCGCATCTCACTGGAAACTGTCTCTCTTTTTTTAGCTGCTTGACTCCCACTTTAGGAGCTGAAAACTCCAGACATTTTTAAGCCTCCCTTGCAGCTAGGATGCAGGTATGTGACCCAGGCTTGACTAAATGGATGCACCTACTATTGCCTTTGAACTGGGAGCTGGTGACACATAGAGACAGAGACAGCAGCAAATCCAGAGGCACGGAAGTGCAGCAGCACCGTTCGAAGTCCTGTGTGTGCAGCTGCCAGTCAGCCTGTGATATGTATGTTCAGTGTGAGGGGAGCGATGGTTGTTTCCCCATTAGGTGGGTTAGGTGGCGTGATTTTAGTTGTCCACCTGCTGCCTAGCTTCCCTTGTCTGGCCTCCTTTTCTAAGCCTGGTTTCAACACTGTTGAAATGCCTTGAGCTATTCAACAACACAGCAACACATGCTTTTCTCTGCTTAAATCAGGTAGAGTTATTTTCTGTTGCTTGCAGTAAACAACTCTGACTGGTATAATATCCAAACTTATTATCTTGAAGATAAGACTCTCACATACATCATTCTCACCTGGAAGAAAAAAACACATAAGTAACCAGAATGTTGTGAATGTTCAACAGAGCAGAGGGTGAATGTGACAGATTGTGTATCATCAGGAACAATTTCTAGTTTATCCATCTGACTACTTACTTATGATTCATTTGGCAATTTGCATAGATGGTTATAGGACTTTTTAGTATATTCTTACAAAACTCGTGTCCAAAAATGGACTTTTACCTTCCAGTGTAATCTGACTCCGGGCTTTATAAATTTTATAATAAATTTTTCCTTTGAATGATCAGAAAGAAAAATGCTAAATACCTTTCTGGCTCATTATAGGCAAAATGGCTTCCTGAAATTGTAGTAGTTAAAAAGCTAAGATCACAGAGGAAGTTGAAGTGAATTGCTGAATTATTTAATATAAGCTGACTCATTAGAGCCTTAGCTTCTGAGATGGAAGAAAATATGATGGTTTACATAACGGTTACTGATAAATTCCAAGATGAAATTCACTTTGAAGGGAGTAAAATGTTGTTGGGGGTAACTAATCCCTGTGGCATAATGCAATGAAGGAGTTGAGTTTTCAGTTTGACAGGGGGTTATGATCACAAGACATTTCTGAATTGCAGGAGAGGCCACTGCTTCAGATGGTCAAGTGGCCTACTGAAATGTCAGATATTAGACAGGAATAAACTTTACAGAGGCCAAAGGTTTGACCTTAGGAAGTCTAGACATGCTAATGTAATTATCATCACTCTAATCAGATTATAAAGTAAACACATGCTCTACAAAGCAAAGAATCTCATGGGGTTGTTTAGAAGATGAAGAAAAGCTGCTTCCTCTCTCTCTTAGGAAAGCAATGGGAAGAAATGGGGTGGTTGCAGCATGAGGGGTGTTGGTTTGATCCGTGGTTCTTGACTGGGGACGATTTGGCAATATGTGGAGACATTTTTGGTCTAACCATTACAACTGTGGGAGCGGGGAGACATCTGGCATTGCTACTGGCATTGAGTGGGGAGATGCCAGGGTTGCTGCTGAATATCCTGTCATACACAGGACACCCCTGTAACCAAAGAATTATCTGGCCCCAAATGTCAAAGTGCTGAGGCTGGGAAACTCTGGGCTAGAAGTAAGAAATAACTTTTTGAATCTGAAGTGATGTAAATAGAAGAATAAGGTTATAGGCCCAGGACTACTATGGACCACGTGAAGCACCTGCTTCAGGGAACAAAATTTGAAAGAGTGCCCCATACCTCAGTAATAAAGAAAAATAATATTTAGAAACTCAAATTTAGTGCAAAAATATCCATGGTGTACAAGCTATCAAAATTTTAAATAAAGACAGGATTCAACAGAGATAGGATTATGGTAGGGAAGTTAAAATGTTATTTATCTTGATTACTGAAGCTGTGGGCACCCCCTACCTTACATTTTGTGCCCGAGGTAAGTGCCTCAGCTGCTTCACACTAGCCCTGGCCTATTGAATCATCAATGGTAGAACACCATTTTAGCTAAAAGGTAATTTGGCTTGATTATTACAAATGAGGGGTGTTCAAGCCTGGTGAAAGTAAGTGAAAAGATTCAGCTCTAGAATTTTAGACTTCATGAATATATTAAGTAAGGAAGCAACCCCCATATTGAGCTGCATGGAAATTCCCTAATATGGGTTTTTAATCTCTGTGATTTATAGCCTGGCTTTGATTATCTAAGATCATCTTCATTATGAGTGGTAATGTATGGCTGGCATCCCAAAGAAACATGTAGCATTAACTGTGGTCTTTATCAACATGTTTCTGTTGCAATTCAGCCTTCCAGAAAAATAGCCACTGTTATGACTCTTCCATTTTACTTACCAAGTAAACCATCACTTCTCATCCTCTCCTCTCCACGATCCCACTTCACCTCAAAACCAATTTAGCATTCTTTTCTGGGCCCTATTGATATTGACATTATTTTATATTACTTGCACCCTCCCCCACAAAAAAAATGCCTCAGATAGATTTTTTAAGGGGAGGATTTAAAATATTTTTCCTTCTAATAGGCTTGGGGAAATTGTCTATGTCTAAATTCTAAGTTTATGTATGTGGGATATAGAGTACTTACAAGATAATGCTGACCCCCTCAGAAACGCCAGATAAAACCTTCAAAGACAGTTTACTATTCTGGGCAGGGCAGCATAGACAGTTATAAAAAATTATGGTAATATTACTAATTAGGAGAAATGTAGTCTTGGATCTATACCAGAACAAACAGCCTAACCATTATAGATTGCCTTCCATTAATTTCCATATGTGAGTGTCTAGCCTATTAGAGTGCCTGCATTCAGTAAATGTGGTTGTACATAAAGTAACTAGATATGGGACCAGCCACTTACCACATCTGATCACTGAATCTAACTGACTTATGTACGATTGCTTTTGATCTATGCTAACTATCTTTATCTCAGGCAAATCTCAGCTTCCTATCTGTTATTTTAAAAAATGCTTTCATCAAAGAATAGCAACAGGTTGGGCTGAATTATAGGATTCGAGTTTAGTTTTTCTTTTTTAATTCTGTTAGAAACAAAGCAACATCAAACATGGGCTGCTTCTTTCAAACCAAATAGTCATTACTATCTTGATGAGCTAGTTTGTGCTTATTTCTTAAGAAAAAAGAGGAAGGGAAAAAGTGTTAGATGGGTAGATAAAGAATAATTCTAATTTAATGTATATTACCAAAGCTAGGCATATCCAACCGTTCTCTCTCTCTCTCTCTCTCCCTCCCCTGTCTCTCTCGGTACAGAGGTGAATGTGAGTCTGCCTAATCCTTAAGCAAAAAGTACACTTGATTGTTTCAGATTTAGGATTTTTCTGAGCTGCTTGGATGTACAAGGCCATAATTATCTTGCAGTGGAAAATTCAAATCCACCAGGATAGGCCAGTGTTGAGTATGGAGTGGAAAGAATGTTGCCCTGGGGTACAAGTCCTGCCCTTCCTTTGGGATTATGCATTTTGACCAAAGACAGGTCATAGAATATAAGTTACATTTTTCTAGGTTTTCCTATTCACAAAATGATGATAAAAATGCTTAGAAGTTCCTTTGAAATAAACTGTCCACATGAATATTAGATTTGTGGGCTACCTTTTTTTCTATGGCAGAAAAGAAATTATGTGCCCTGGAGAATTTTAGTTAGATCTTCAGAAAGAATGGATGGAAAATTGACACTAAATGGGGTGTCTTTTCTCTTTTCTATATTCATGTTCTCTGAACAAATGTTATAACACCTATTTTATTTAATCTTACGAATAGATACTGAACAAATGAAGAAGTCAGTGAATAAATCAAGAGAGCACTGCAAATACTAAGAATCATTTCATGAAACTTTGGTCTTAGTCATACATAAAGTCTAGGCCACGTGTATATCTTACTGCGGTCTATGCTAGTCACTGCTGATAAGAGAATGTCATGTAACAATTTGAATAGAAACATATAATTACTTAAATAAGCTATTCATCATGGAAGGCATAAGCATAGTGTTTAAATATTTTCTTTTTATCATTCTACTCCCTGCATTGCAATATAGCTTCAGGTTTTTTAAAACAACCCCCTCCATTGTACTATTTTGTTTGCTTTTGTGTGTATTTGAATTTTTTTATAATAAAAATGTTTTGAAAACCTCTTACCCCACTGCCCTATATTTTTGTTTATGTAAAGAAATCAGGGAGAGCCTCATCTTTACCTCTAACTCTTTAAGACAAACCATTTAAACAGAATCTGGACCGTCTCAGGGCTCCCAGAGGTCTGCGCCTGAAGTTGCATCTTCTGCTCAGGTCTCTGATTGAGATTAGGTCTATAGGATAGAAAACATTCGTTAACATATGTAGTAAGCCAGCACCTTCTGAACAGACAATTTCACTTGCAGTGTTCTCATAGAATGCTTCCATGAAAAGTATTTTTTTCGGTTGGGGGTGGGCAGCTATTTCAAGCAGCTCACACAAAAAATATTGGGCTCTAAGAAATGAGTTAGAGGTTGCTTGTTATAATGAACTGATTTTTTTCTTCTTTATCGGTATCGGTAGAAAATCAAAGTTGGGGGTGATATTCACGTTTGCACAACAGTTATGGAGCCATGAACAGGGCGTAGGTCTGGGTGCTTTCATTCATTACCTCGTTACTCTACACGGTTACCTGGGGTGGTTTGTATTATCAGCCCTACCTTACAAGAGAGAAGTCAGGCAGCTGAAATTCTAACCCTATCAATTCTGGTGCAGAGCACCACAGAGAAACCAAAATAAGGTTAAAAGCTTTGTGAGGAGCCAAGACAGCAGTATACTTATGACAGGTGACAGGATGACAGGAGTCACCGGCTCTGAGAGAACGCTTGTGAACCTTGAGCGCTCAGTTTGGCTAACCCCGGGGTAGAAGCTGCCTTTGTTATTCAAGGGCTCTGAGTTTCACACAAATGGCATGTCCTTTGGTGGGGGCTGAGAGCCCCATAGAAATGGATTATTACCGTCAGAAGTGATGCCTTAGCAGCCACATGTGCTAGATTCATTAGAATAACCTGCATCCCCCCAGTCCCTGCAAACTGAGATGGCTGGGTTCAAACACGGTTCTGTAAAAGTTAGTTGTTTCGGTCTGACAAACCATACTGATGCAAGTTTCATAAAATAAATCAACTCACTGAATAGACATCAACTATGTAAAGGAAGTAAGGTGTTGTGTTTACAATGACTCTTCTCCTAAAACATATATTAAGCTTCCATAAGTTTGCTGTGACAGTGGTAAAATCCAATTGCCAGAGTTTGAGCCGGCAAATCAATGTAATCTCTGTGCTCCTTTAAACACAAGGAATTGATCTTTTCATAGCTCAGCCCTGCTCCGATGACTTCACTATTCCCCTTTGAATGAATGTGTAAGCTAAACACATACAACCTAACTTTGTGTGATACACACTATTAGATAAGCACGGAGGGTCAGGATCTCATTAAGATGGGGTGGGATGGAGAAGCCATTTCCACTTGACATCTTAATAGCATTAGATTGGAAAAGTTATTCAGATCCATGCAGAGGACACAAGAACTTCATTCAACCCAGTAAGTCTGGCTGTTTGAAATAGATTTCTTTAAGAAGTCTATCTTGTTTGTTTATTTGGTATGTAGTACTACATATCAAACCCTAAGAAAGGAAAAAAACATTGGAAGTGTTTAGTAAAGTGGAGCCAAAAGGGAAAGAGCAGAAAACAAAAGGTGCACCATGATAAGAAAGGTAAAGACAGGGACAAAGAGTATGAGAATATAAAAAAAATTCTGTTTAAATATGTTAATTTATATTTTTAACCTATTCAGGCCTGAGGTTCTGCTATAGCCCAGAATATTTATTCCAAACAAGGATAAATGAGTAAGATTGACTTATTTATATAGTCTCTCTCTCTCTTTTTTTTTTTTTGAGACAGGGTCTGGCTCTGTTGCCCAGGCTGGAGTGCGGTGGCAGATCTCAGCTCATGGCAACTTCTGGACCTCCCGGGCTCAAGTGATCCTCCCACCTCAGCCTCCCTAGTAGCTGGGACTACAGTACTACAGGCATGAGCCACCATGCCTGGCTAATTTTTTTTTTTGTAGAGACAAGGTTTCACCGTGTTGCCCAGGCTAGTCTTGAACTTAGTTCAAGCAATTTGTGTGCCTCAGCCTCCTAAAATGCTGAGATTACAGGCATAAACCACTGCACTTGGCCTATAGTCTCATTTTAAAGACATGTTTTATAGTAGCTTATTCAACATTAGCTCTAGGTGTCATTTTCGTGTTTTTTTTTTTTTTTTGAGGCGGAGTCTCGCTCTGTGGCCCGGACTGGAGTGCAGTGGCCGGATCTCAGCTCACTGCAAGCTCCGCCTCCCGGGTTTACGCCATTCTCCTGCCTCAGCCTCCGGAGTAGCTGGGACTACAGGCGCCCGCCACCTCGCCCAGCTAGTTTTTGTATTTTTAGTAGAGACAGGGTTTCACCGTGTTAGCCAGGATGGTCTCGATCTCCTGACCTCGTGATCCTCCCGTCTCGGCCTCCCAAAGTGCTGGGATTACAGGCTTGAGCCACCGCGCCCGGCCAGGTGTCATTTTCATTATGATTGTTTATACTATGTGAAACCCAAATAGTAAGTTGATCTTCAAGCTTTAATAACTGATTTCAAATAATTTTCCAGATAGGCAATGATTTTTCCTACTGGAAACATTTCCTCCATTATTTTTAGTAGTGATCAATATCAAGGAGAGAACTTATCTACATCCTGAAACAAAAAAGAACTTAGGTCTGTTAAATTCTGATGATCAGCATAGATGGCCCTGGTTTATTTAAATACCATAGATCTTTGGGTCTCAAAGTGTTGTCCTGAACCAGCAGCATCACTGTCACCTGGGAACCTGTCAGAAGTGAAAATTCTCAGCAACCTGCCCCACACCTGATGAATCAGAAACTCTGGGGTGTCAGGGCAGCAAGCCGTGCTGCAGCAAGCCCTGCTGCAGCAAGCCCTGCAGGTGTTCTGGTGCATGCTGGAGTTTGAGAACCACTGCATTTGGGTGTTCTCAGTGGTGGTTTTATTTTCTAACCACGTTGTTTCACTGCATGGATAAGTGTACAAACCAGGTCAGCTGTATTCTAAGAAGTCCATCCATTCTGCAAAGGCTGAATATACCTTGGCCAGTGCTGCCTCTGATGGGCAGTGGACACCTGAAACCTGAGGAATATTTCTAGCATACAGGTCATATTTTCCATCCTTATTCAATATTTGCTTACTAAGGATGAATTTCCTTAACATTAATTTGAACAAATTCATTTTTTGAGATGGTAGATCCACTTAAAATGGTATAAATGACAGCGCCAACAACAATTAAAAGTACTTGCTTCACCTAACTAAAACATATGTGGTTTCCTGAAGCTAAAGCAGTCATTTTTAATGAGCTGAGTCTCTTCTTGGAATCACGGTATGATATAGAATAAAAATGTAAAAGGGTCTTTATTATGTCCTCACTCTCGTATGACAGAGTGTAATGAAGACACTTTCAAATAAAGGCTTTGAGAGTGTGCCATTCATAGACCCTCTCTGAAAGAGCTTCTAAAGGATGTACTTCATGAAGGCCACTGAATCCAGAAGGAAGAAAAGGGATAAAAGAAAGCATAACAATGTATACTACCACAGCTACAGCATTTTTGGAAAGACAACTGTCTTTCCCTTCTCAAATGTCTCTCCACAATCCCCATGGTGGAAGTTTAAATTTCAGACACAGAACAATGTGCTACCATTGATTGAACATCTACTCTGTACCAGGCTGTAAAGGATTGTGATATATATGTGAACATACTATGTGAATCCCCAAATAGTAAACTGATCTTATCTCATTCATGCTTCATAATCAATCCATGGGGTAGGTATTGTTTTATGTATTTGGAAGCTGAAGCTGAGAGAAGTTAAGGAACTGGCCCAAGATCACACAGCCAGGAGGCAGCAGGGTCAGGGTTTGACCCAGGCCTACCTGATGACATTGCTCAGGTGTTTAACTGTCAGTCTAGCAATCTCAAAGCTAACTAAGGTTCCAGATGCTAAGTAGCTTTTTGAAATAAGCTATAGAGCTCTTCTATTTTTACTTATTTATTTTTTTTAAGACAGGGTCTTGCTCTGTCTCCCAGGCTACAGTGTGTTGGTTCAATCTCGGCTCATTGTAGCCTCAACTTCCCAGGCTCAAGTGATCCTTCTGCCTCAGCCTCCCAAGTAGCTGGGACTACAGGTGCCCAACAACGCTGGGCTAATTTTTAATTTTTTTTGTAGAGACTGTGTTTTGCTAGGTAGCCCAAGCTGGTCTTGACCTCCTGAGTTCAAGCAATTTGCCAGGCTCAGCCTCCCAAAGCGCTGTGATTACAGGCGTGAGCCATTATACCCAGCCATGTAGAGCTATTCTTGACCTCATATTGCTTTATCAAAAAAAAAAAAAAAAAAAAAAAAAAAAAAAAGAAAAAGAAAAAGAAAAAGAAAAGAAAGAAAGAAAAGAAAAGTACCCTTAAAAATCTGATGACCTACAAACAGCCAGTAACACATGAAAATATTCTCAGCATCATTAGTCATCATGGAAATGCAAATTAAAGCCAAAATGAGATATCAGTATACACTCAATACAATGGCTAAAATCTGAAAACTGACCATGGCAAGTGTTGATGAAGGTGTGGTTGAAGGTTCTGATTTCTGTCAGATACCCAAACTACCAAGGTCAGTGGCAACAAGAACTGACGCAGGTGTCAGTCTCTCCTCATGGTCTTCAACTGGTGTGTAAAGTCCAGTCTATTCTTAACCTCCCCCACTGTACATCCATCTTCCCTCCTGATGGCCTGCCCTGTGAATTTCAAACTCCAGGACAAGATATAGAGAAAACAATCTTACAAAATAACAAAACTTTTAACCAGCTTCCAACAACTATGTAATGCCAAACTCTTGTAACAAATCCCTAATTCTATATATATCTTTTGGTAGTCCTGTTTTTCTGGTTGAACCCTGACTTGATACATAATTTTCATTGATGTCCTGAGCTCAGGTGATCTGCCTGCCTTGGCCTCCCAAAGTGCTGGAATTACAAGTATGAGGCACCATGCCAGGCCTTCAGGTTATTCTTGATGTGGGAATGGTAGGAGGCAGTTTTGGAATTACAGCACACAACTGCATGCAGTTTACAGGAAGAGTTTACTTGGAGTAATAAATAAATATATTTATTTTCATTATGCCTATAAACATTGATTTTTTCAAGGGGTTTTTAAAGGAGTATGGCAAACCAATTTCTTAAATAAACATTGCCTCTTCACAATTACCTTTTGAAATGGCAAATTCTAGCAAGGTTTTGAAACCTTGTCTTTAGTCCACTTTTTGATGTAAACCATTTGGGAAAATAAAGCACAGAGAGGTGAAAATGAGTGAACAAATACAACTTTGCAGAGTTTTTAGAATAGTTTTTGAGCTGACAACCTATCTTAAATTTTCCTACTCCACCAGAATGTTTCAAATGAATCAAATAGTCATGAACACCCAGACTAACAAAGAAACAAACAAAAAGTAGGAAAAAGAGGAAGAAGCCCATTGTATTAGCCTGTTTTCATGTTGCTGATAAAGACATACCTGAGAGTGGGTGATTCATAAAGAAAAAGAGGTTTCATCGACTCAAAGTTCCACGTGGCTGCGGAGGCCCCACAGTCATGGCAGAAGGCAAAAGGCATGTCTTACACGGATGGCAGTAGACAAAGAGAGGCTTGTGCAGGGAAACTCACCCTTATAAAACCATCTGATCTCATGAGACTTATTCACTATCATGAGAACAGCATGGGAAAGACCCACCCCATGATTCAATTGAGATTATTTAGACAAACCAAAGAGAGGGAACAGCATCAATTGCTCCTCTCATTCTTGGTTTCAAGATAGACAATTCTCATTACTGGGCTATCTTCCTAAGGATGTCATGGAACTTTAATCACTTCCATTGAACTTATTTGATACTAAACTGTTGTTCTCTGGAATTTTGCTAATTCTTAGAGGAAAAGTCAAATCAGATAGAGTGGATTTCCAATTGTCTTCTGAATAAGCAGGTCATAACACTTAGTGGGGCTAAGGCTTCATACAGGGATTTCCATCCCTCAGCTCCTGCCTGTGTGAGAAAAGTCTGCTCTCCTGCAAGGATAGAAGATGGAATGGGGTGAGGTGAGGTTGAGTGTTAAACCAGCTTTCACTTGTCTATTTACTCTTAATACCCAACTAGAGAAGGGTGGGGGAGAGTGATTCAGCTACATTTGGCTCAACAATTAATGAATGAAATTAGTTAATGAGTACCTGCTTCCAACAGGGTCATGCGGACCAGTTCAGAGTTATCTTTGAATTCATGTTACATAGAAACAAAGCTTGATATTGGAATTCTTAACATTAGTATGGCCTGTGCTTTTCTTTTTTAAAATTGGGGAGGATTATGGAGAGTGACCATGGAAAATATTCTGCAAAGTAATATTTTGAATACACAGGCTGTAACCTGTGGCACTTTTTTCACCCCAGGTCCTCAAGGTCAAAAAACCAAGACCAGAAGAAGTCTTGTACGCAAACTATCCATAAAGCTAAACAACTGTCTGTCAGCAGAGGCTCGCTCTGCCTCTCGTCTCCTGACTCCTCATGATTTTTATTTTTTAATTTTGTATTTCAAATGTATAGACAAGTTGCAAGAATAATAGGTTGGCACAAAAGTAATTGAGATTTTGGCCATTTTAATGGCAACCTAATATAATGAACTCTGACATACTCTTGACCTAGATTTGCCAATTATGAACCAAACATTTTGCCACATTTGATATCTCTCTCCACATATTACTATTATTAATATTACTATTAAAAATTTTCCTGAACAATTTGGGAGTAAATTGCAGACAATACCTCTCTATCACCAATCTAAATACTTCAGTTTGCATCTCCTACGAGCAAGACTATTCTCTAACATACCACAGTACAGTGATAGAATTCAGAAAATACTGATTTGAAACTATTATTCAATATGCAATCTATCTACAATTTTCTCCAATTGCTCCAATAATGTTATTTATTGTTTCTTTTTATTGATTTGAGATCCCATCCAGAACCACACATTGACTTTAGCTGCCATGTCTCTTACTTTTTAAATCTAGTTCTCTAGACTTTTTTTTTTCCTTTCATGACATTAACATTCTGAGATACATTCCAGTTTTTTTTTTTTTTGTTGTTGTTGTTGTTTAAAGAATATTCAGCTGGCCATGATGGCATACACCTGCAATTCCAGCACTTTGAGAGGCTGAGGCAGGAGGATCACTCACAGTACCAGGAGTTCAAGACTAGCCTGAGCAACATAGTGAGACTCCGGCTCTCTAAAAATCCAAAACAAAAACAAAAAATTAAAAAAAAAGCTGGGCATGGTAGCATACCCCTGTGGTCCCAGGTCCTCGGGAGGCTGAAACTGGAGGAGCGCTTTAGTCAAGGAGTTGTAAGCTGTAATGAGCTATAATAGCTTTTTGGAAGCTGTTTGGAAGCAATGTTGTAGTCTTTCCTGGCATATCACAAAAGGAGGCACATGACATCAGTTTGCCCCATTTTGTGTGATGTTAACATAGAACTTGGTTCTGTCTCATTGGTTCTATGTCTGTGTTAGAACTTGTTTCTATGTCTATGTTAACTAGCAGATTTATCTACTATAAAGTTAATTTGAAAATAATGTGTGACGGCCGGGCGCGGTGGCTCAAGCCTGTAATCCCAGCACTTTGGGAGGCCGAGACGGGCGGATCACGAGGTCAGGAGATCGAGACCATCCTGGCTAACACGGTGAAACCCCGTCTCTACTAAAAAAAATACAAAAACTAGCCGGGCGAGGCGGCGGGCGCCTGTAGTCCCAGCTCCTCGGGAGGCTGAGGCAGGAGAATGGCGTAAACCCAGGAGGCGGAGCTTGCAGTGAGCTGAGATCCGGCCACTGCACTACAGCCCGGGCGACAGAGCGAGACTCCGTCTCAAAAAAAAATAAAAAAAAAAAAAAAAGAAAATAATGTGTGATAATTTAAGGTGGTATAGATATCCTGTTCCCCATCAAACTTTCACACAATAATTTCAGAATCTATTGATGAGTCTCACCCAAGTCAATTATTGTTTGACAGCTGTAAAATGGTGATTTTCTTATGCTGTCACTCAGAAAACAAAAAGAATTCTCATATTTTACTCTGATGTTGTTTGGGAGTGAATTTTGTTGTTCATAATTTGAACACTAAGGTTTAACAAACTTCTGAAATTCGACATCAGAAGTTTCTAATTTCCTCCATTATAGTGATAACACAGTACCACTACTACTGTTACTCATAATGTTTATTAACGTTTATTAAGTGTTTACTCTGTGCCTTGCACTAGGATTAACATGGAAACACATTGTCTCATTTGGTCCTCATAGTACCTAAGAAATAGATATCATTATTGTTTTTATTTTCCAGAAGAGGAAACTGAGGATCAGAGAAGTAACATTTTATTTTTCAGAGACATGCCCCCTGCCCCTAACCTCTTGTACTCCTAATACCATTTCAGTGTTTTCTTCCTGAAGGACTCAAATGACACAAGGTGTGACAATTTGCATTAAAGCCTCATTATCAGGACAAACCGTCAGATTCTAAGTTATTTTGAGTGACATTTAAGTCTTCCCAGGTCTTTAGTCTTTGTGGTGAAGTTTGTACCTAACTCTTTAGGACAGCACTGCTCGAGGTATGGTCTATGGATAAGTGTCAGTCCATGAGCTATTTGTTATTACCTCTCCAGAAGGTGAGTGCAGAAATTGAAAAGAATCACTTAGAGAATTGTATAGCAATTGTACATTGCTAAAACGATGGTGATCAGTGAACCAGTTATCTTGAATACGACGTAAACTAGTTTGGATGTTGCTGAACTCATATGGTGAATCCCATGTCATATGAACTGAGGACTAGTCATGTGCAGTACGACCACATTAAAGTTTGTGATATTTTCAGCTTAGTTTAGTAATCGTGATCCTAACAATGTCTAAAATCTGGAATTGATTTATTTTATCAAAATACAATTTAAACATAATGACAACTTTAAAGGATAAATTGTTGGAAATGGCAACTGATGAAGAACTAAATATGAATTCTGAAAATATGACATGATTTGTTTCATTGTAGTTAAAAATGAACATCCTTGGCTTGCCAAAACAGCTTTAAAATGTTCCCTTTCATTCCTGTCAATGTAGTGATGGGAGACTGGTGCCCACTACAGTGTTAAAACGGAGGAGACATTTAAAATATATGCTACCCTCTGTAAGCTCTGCAAGAAGCGCTGTTTTTAATCCAACTATACAATCATCAGGAACAAGCTTATTTGCTACTCAAAAACTTTATTTTTTTTGCCTTTTAGAAATTTTATTGTGAAGTTTATATTTCATTTTATTATCTGATTTTAAAAATTGAAAAGTAAATAGCCCAAATAACAGTCTTGATTTTCATACATAATCAATAGTTTAGTTACCATACAATTGTAAGGTATTATTCAACAAAATCATGAAGTATATTTTCTCTTTTATGGTGGTATGAACGTGAAAACTTAATTATTTTTCCCAGTAAATTAGCAATTTAAAGCTCTTTGCCTTTCTTTTTTTTTTTCCAAGTGTAGTACATTTTATTATTTTCCAGTAAATCCTTATTTTCTGTGAACACTTGATATAATTGTAGTTTTTCATTCATTAGAGTACCAGAAATTTACCATGTTGATAAAGATTAAATATAAATACTTTTTTACATTGATATATTTCTACTTAAAAAAACAAAATGAAATCATTGTATTTTAAAACTTGCTTTTCTTTAACAATATACTACAGGATTTTTCTTTTATGCTGTTCTATTTTCTTTTAATAATTATGAATGGCTGCATAGATTCTCATCAATGAAACTATAGCTTATTAAGGCATCCACTCTATATATCATTAAACTGCATTTAACTCTATTTTTATTCCTAATCAATAAAATCACAATTAATAACTTTGAGTTTAAATCTTGGGCATACTTTTAATTTTTGTTTTTAATCTACATTTCTCTAAGTCCAATCAGAAGATCTACCGATATGACCATTATTTTCTTTTCTTTTCCCTTTCCTTTCCTTTTCCTTTTCTTTCTTTCTTTCCTTCCTTCTTTCTTTCATTTTTTATTTTATTTTATTTTTTATTATTATACTTTAAGTTCTAGGGTACATGTGCACAACGTGCAGGTTTGTTACATATGTCTACATGTGTCATGTTGGTGTGCTGCACCCATTAACTCCTCATTTACATTAGGTATATCTGCTAGTGCTATCCCTCCCCACTCCCGCCACCCCACAACAGGCCCCAGTGTATGATGCTCCCCACCTTTTGTACAAGTGTTCTCATTGTTCAATTCCCACCTATGAGTGAGAACATGCAGTGTTTGGTTTTCTGTCCTTGCGATAGTTTGCTCAGAATGATGGTTTCCAGCTTCATCCATGTCCCAACAAAGGACATGAACTCATCACTTTTTATGGCTGCATAGTATTCCATGGTGTATATGTGCCACATTTTCTTAATCCAGTCTATCATTGATGGACATTTGGGTTGGTTCCAAGTCTTTGCTATTGTGAATAGTGCTGCAATAAACATACATGTGCATGTGTCTTTATAGTAGCATGATTTATAATCCTTTGGGTATATACCCAGTAATGGGATGACTGGGTCAAATGGTATTTCTAGTTCTAGATCTTTGAGGAATCACCACACTGTCTTCCACAATGGTTGAACTAGTTTACAGTCCCACCAACAGTGTAAAAGTGTTCCTATTTCTCCACATCCTCTCCAGCACCTGTTGTTTCCTGACTTTTTAATGATCACCATTCTAATTGGTGTGAGATGGTATCTCATTGTGGTTTTGATTTGCATTTCTCTGATGGCCAGTGATGATGAGCATTTTTTCATGTGTCTGTTGGCTGCATAAATGTCTTCTTTTGAGAAGTGTCTATTCATATCCTTTGCCCACTTTTTGATGGGGTTGATTTTTTCTTGTAAATTTGTTTAAGTTATTTGTAGATTCTGGATATTAGCCCTTTGTCAGATGGGTAGATTGTACAAATTTTCTCCCATTCTGTAGGTTGCCTATTCACCCTGATGATAATTTCTTTTGCTGTGCAGAAGCTCTTTAGTTTAATTAGATCCCATTTGTCAATTTTGACTTGTGTTGCCATTGCTTTTTTTTTTTTATGGTTTTAGGTCTAATATTTAAGTCTCTAATCTGTCTTGAATTACTGTTTGTATAAGGTGTAAGGAAGGGATCCAGTTTCAGCTTTCCACATATGGCTAGCCAGTTTTACCAGCACCATTTATTAAATAGGGAATCCTTTCCTCATTTCTTGTTTTTGTCAGGTTTGTCAAAGATCAGATGGTTGTAGATGTGTGGTATTATTTCCAGGGGCTCTATTCTGTTCCATTGGTCTAGATCTCTGTTTTGGTACCAGTACCATGCTGTTTTGGTTACCGTAGCCTTGTAGTATAGTTTGAAGTCAGGTAGCATGATGCCTCCAGTTTTGTTCTTTTGGCTTAGGATTGTCTTGGCAATATGGGCTCTCTTTTCATTTCATATGAACCTTAAAGTAGTTTTTTCCAATTCTGTGAAGAAAGTCATTGGTAGCTTGATGGGGATGGCATTGAATCCATAAATTACCTTGGGCAGTATGGCCATTTTCACAATATTGATTCTTCCTATCCATGAGCATGGAATGTTCTTCCTTTTGTTTGTGTCCTCTTTTATTTCATTGAGCAGTGGTTTGTAGCTCTCCTTGAACCAGTCCTTCACATCCCTTGTTAGTTGGATTCCTAAGTATTTTATTCTCTTTAAAGCAATTGTGAATGGGAGTTCACTCATGATTTGGCTGTCTGTTTGTCTGCTGTTGGTGTGTAGGAATGCTTGTGATTTTTGCACATTGATTTTGTATCTGGAGACTTTGCTGAAGTTGCTTATCAGCTTAAGGAGATTTTGGGCTGAGACGATGGGGTTTTCTAAGTAACAGAGACAATTTGACTTTCTCTTTTCCTAATTGAATACCTTTATTTCTCTCTCTTGCCTGATTGCCCTGGCCAGAACTTCCAACACTATGTTGAATAGGAGTGGTAAGAAAGGGCATCCCTGTCTTGTGCCAGTTTTCAAAGGGAATGCTTTTAGTTTTTGCCCATTCAGTATGATATTGGCTGAGGGTTTGTCATAAATAGCTCTTATTATTTTGAGATACATCTCGGCCGGGCGCGGTGGCTCAAGCCTGTAATCCGAGCACTTTGGGAGGCCGAGACGGGCAGATCACGAGGTCAGGAGATCGAGACCATTCTGGCTAACACGGTGAAATCCCGTCTCTACTAAAAAATACAAAAAACAGCCGGGCGAGGTGGCGGGCGTCTGTTGTTCCAGCTACTCGGGAGGCTGAGGCAGGAGAATGGCGGGAACCTGGGAGGCGGAGCTTGCAGTGAGCTGAGATCCGGCCACTGCACTCCAGCCCGGGCAACAGAGCGAGACTCCGTCTCAAAAAAAAAAAAAAAAAAAAAAAAAAA
>NC_045448.1:68654926-68715426 GCF_002776525.5 Piliocolobus tephrosceles | reverse complement strand
AAAAAAAAAAAAAAAAAAAAAAAAAAAAAAAAAGAGATACATCTCATCAATATCTAGTTTATTGAGAGTTTTTAGCATGAAGGGCTGTTGAATTTTGCCAAGGCCTTTTCTGTATCTATTGAGATAATCATGTGGTTTTTGTGTTTGGTTCTGTTTATATGATGGATTACGTTTATTGATTTGTGTATGCTGAACCAGCTTTGCATCCCAGGGATCAAGCCAACTTGATTGTGGTGGATAAGCTTTTTGACGTGCTGCTGGATTCGGTTTGCCAGTATTTTACTGAGGATTTTTAACATCAATTGTTCATCAGGGATATTGGTCTAAAATTCTCTTATTTTTGTTGTGTCTCTGCTAGGCTTTGGTGTCAGAATGATGTTGGCCTCATAAAATGAATTAGGGAGGATTCCTTCTTTTTCTTTTTCTTTTTTTTTTGAGATGGAGTCTGGCTCTGTGGCCCAGGCTGGAGTGCAGTGGCGTGATCTTGGCTCACTGCAAGCTCCGCCTCCCGGGTTCACGCCATTCTCCTGCCTCAGCCTCCCATGTAGCTGGGACTACAGGTGCCCGCCACCGCACCCGGCTAATTTTTTGTATTTTTAGTAGAGACGGGGTTTCACCGTGTTAGCCAGGATGGCCTCGATCTCCCGACCTTGTGATCCTCCCGTCTCGGCCTCCCAAAGTGCTGGGATTACAGGCGTGAGCCACCACGCCCGGCCACATTCCTTCTTTTTCTATTGATGGGAATAGTTTCAGAAGGAATGGTACCAGCTCCTGTTTGTACCTCTGGTAGAATCCGGCTGTTAATCTGTCTGGTCCTGGATTTTTTTGGTTGGTAGGCATTAATTATTGCCTCAACTTCAGAACATGTTATTGGTCTATTCAGGGATTCAACTTCTTCCTGGTTTAGTCTTGAGAGGGTATATGCATCCAGGAATTTATCCATTTCTTCTAGACTCTCTAGTTTATTTGCATAGAGGTGTTTATAATATTCTCTGATGGTAGTTTGTATTTCTGTGGGATTGGTGGTGATATCCCCTTTATCATTTTTTATTGCGTCTATTTGATTCTTCTCCGTTTTTTTCTTTATTAGTCTTGATAGCAATCTATCAATTTTGTTGATCTTTTCAAAAAACCAGCTCCTGGATTGACTGATTTTTTGAAGGGTTTTTTGTGTCTCTATCTCCTTCAGTTCTGCTCTGATCTTAGTTATTTCTTGCCTTCTGCTAGCTTTTGAATTTGTTTGCTCTTGCTTCTCTAGTTCTTTTAAGTGTGATGTTAGGGGGTCAATTTTAGATCTTTCCAGCCTTCTCTTGTGGGCATTTAGTGCTATAAATTTCCCTCTACACACTGCTTTAAATGTGTCCCAGAGATTCTGGTATGTTGTGTCTTTGTTCTCATTGGTTTCAAATAACATCTTTATTTCTGCCTTCATTTTGTTATGTACCCAGTAGTCATCCAGGAGCAGGTTGTTCAGTTTCCATGTAGTTGTGTGGTTTTGAGGGAGTTTTTTAATCCTGAGTTCTAGTTTGATTGCACTGTGGTCTGAGAGACACTTTGTTATAATTTCTGTTCTTTTACATTTGCTGAGGAGTGCTTTACTTCCAACTATGTGGTCAGTTTTGGAATAAATGTGATGTGGTGCTGAGAAGAATGTATATTTTGTTGATTTGGGGTGGAGAGCTCTGTAGATGTCTATTAGGTCTGCTTGGTGCAGAGCTGAGTTCAATTCCTGGATATCCTTGTTAACTTTCTGTCTCGTTGATCTGTTTAATATTGACAGTGGGGTGTTAAACTCTCCCAGTATTATTGTGTGGGAGTCTAAGTCTCTTTATAGGTCTCTAAGGACTTGCTTTATGAATCTGGGTGCTCCTGTATTGGGTGCATATATATTTAGGATAGTTAGCTCTTCTTGTTGAATTGATCCATTTAGCATTATGTAATGGCCTTCTTTGTCTCTTTTGATTTTTGTTGGTTTAAAGTCTGTTTTATCAGCGATTAGAATTGCAACCCCTGCTTTTTTTTGTTTTCCATTTGCTTGGTAGATCTTCCTCCATCCCTTTAGTTTGAGCCTATGTGTGTCTCTGCACGTGAGATGGGTCTCCTGAATACCGCACCTGATGGGTCTTGACTCTTTATCCAATCTGCCAGTCTGTGTCTTTTAATTGGAGCATTTAGCCCATTTACATTTAAGGTTAATATTGTTATGTGTGAATTTAATCTTGTCATTATGATGTTAGCTGGTTATTTTGCTTGTTAGTTGATGCAGTTTCTTCCTAGCATTGACGGTCTTTACAATTTGGCATATTTTTGCAGTGGTTGGTACCGGTTGTTCCTTTCCATGTTTAGTGCTTCTTTCAGGAGCTCTTGTAAGGCAGGCCTGGCGGTGACAAAATCTCTCAGCATTTGTTTGTCTGTAAAGGATTTTATTTCTCCTTCCTTTATGAAGCTTAGTTTGGCTGAATATGATATTCTGGGTTGAAAATTCTTTTCTTTAAGAATGTTGACTATTGGCCCCCACTCTCTTCTGGTTTGTAGAGTTTCTGCCGAGAGATCCGCTGTTAGTCTGATGGGCTTCCCTTTGTGGGTAACCCAACCTTTCTCTCTGGCTGCCCTTAACATTTTTTCCTTCATTTCAACTTTGGTGAATCTGATAATGATGTGTCTTGGAGTTGCTCTTCTCAAGGAGTGTCTTTGTGGTGTTCTCTGTATTTCCTGAATTTGCATGCTGGCCAGCTTTGCTAGGTTGGGGAAGTTCTTCTGAATAATGTCCTGAAGAGTGTTTTCCAACTTGATTCCATTCTCCCCATCACTTTCAGGTACACAAATCAGATGTAGATTTGGTTGTTTCACATAGTCCCATATTTCTTGGAGGCTTTGTTCATTTCTTTTTACTCTTTTTTCTCTAAACTTCTCATTTCATTTCATTCATTTGATCTTCAATCACTGATACCATTTCTTCCATTTGATCAAATTGGCTACTGAAGCTTGTGCATGTGTCACGTCGTTCTTGTGCCATGGTTTCCAGCTCCATCAGGTCATTTAAGGACTTCTCTACATTGTTTTTTCTAGTTAGTCATTCATCTAATCTTTTTTCAAGGTTTTTAGCTCTTTGCGATGGGTTTGAACATCCTCCTTTAGCTTGGAGAAGTTTGTTATTACTGGTCATCTGAAGCCTTCTTCTCTCAGCTTTTCAAAGTCATTTGCCATCCAGCTTTGTTCCGTTGCTGGCGAGGGCTGTGTTCCTTTGGAAGAGAAGAGGCACTCTGATTTTTAGAATTTTCAGTTTTTCTGCTCTGATTTCTCCCCATCTTTGTGGTTTTTATCTACCTTTGGTCTTTGATGATGGTGACATACAGATGGGGTTTTGGTGTGGATGTCGTTTTTGTTTGTTAGTTTTCCTTTTAACAGTCAGGACCCTCAGCTGCAGGTCTGTCAGAGTTTGCTGGAGGTCCACTCCAGACCCTGTTTGCCTGGAAATCACCAGCGGAGGCTGCAGAACAGCAAATATTGCAGAACGGCAAATGTTGCTGCCTGATCCTTCCCCTGGAAGCTTCATCTCAGAGGGGTACCCAGCTGTATGAGTTGTCAGTTGGCCCCTACAGGGAGGTGTCTCCAGTTAGGCTACTCAAGGTTCAGCGACCCACTTGAGGCAGTCTGTCCGTTCTCAGATCTCAAACTCTGTGCTGGGAGAAGCAGTACTCTCTTCAAAGCTGTCAGACAGGGACGTTTAAGTCTGCAGAAGTTTCTGCTGCCTTTTTTTTGGTTATGCCTCATCCCCAAAGCTGGAGTCTACGAGGCAGGCAGGCCTCCTTGAGCTGAGGTGGGCTCCACCCAGTTCCAGCTTCCCAGCCACTTTGTTTACCTACTGAAGCCACAGTAATGGCGGACGCCCCTCCCAGAGCCTCACTGCTGCCTTGAAGTTCGATCTCAGACTGCTGTGCTAGCAGTGAGCGAGGCTCTGTGGGTGTGGGACTCTCCAATCCAGGCACCGGATATAATCTCCTGGTGTGCCGTTTGCTAAGACTGTTGGAAAAATACAGTATTAGGGTGGGAGTGTACCGATTTTCCAGGTACCCTCTCTCACAGCTTCCCTTTGCCGGGAAACGGAATTCCCCAACCCCTTGTGCTTCCCAGGTGAGGTCATGCCCCGCCCTGCTCTGTGGGCTGCACCCACTGTCTGAGAAGCCCCAGTGAGATGAACCTGGTACCTCAGTTGGAAATGCAGAAATCACCTGTCTTCTGCTTCACTCACACTGGGAGCTGCAGACTGGAGCTGTTCCTATTCGGCCATCTTGTAACCTCCTCCAAAACTTTAAATATTACATACAGGGTACTTGTTCAAAATGCTTTTACGTGCATTTAATATACGGACAACTCTTTCAGGCATAAATTTTTATCAAATTACGACTGTGGAATGACAAGTTACAAATGTTAAGACAATGCTCAAGCGCTTATACTAAACTTTCAATGAACAGTATGTGCATTTTCTGTTAATGACTTTATTTTATATTATGTTTCTTCTGATTGCATACATTGAAATGCAATTTTACATTTATTGAAACTAATAATAAAAAATTTGGGCTTGTATTTTGCACATATTTTCCCCATTTTTGTACTAATTCATTTTTACTGTATTTTATAGAATTATCTTTTACTGACAGATTGGAAAAATAACCCATTCTTCCCCACGGATAATCTGGGAAGCTGCTCTAGGAGGCTGATCTTGAGGCAGACAATAAAAGCCTAGGAACAGTGAGGGCCCTGGAAAAGCTTCCGGGAAAGTAAAAACCCAAACAAAGTTTCAGTAACTAAGATTTCTTTCCTGGTTAAATACACTCAACCTGTATTTGGGGTGAGTGTTGGCCGTGTACAAATGTAGACAAAGGTTCCAGAGTGCCACGCAATCCTCTCCCACAACATGGCTCTGAACTACTCGATTTGAGATCTGCCTTTAGAGAAGAGTGAAGGAGCGGGGGCGTGGCGAGCAGCGTGAGATCATCAGAAAGCGCCTCTCGCGGCGCGTGCACAGCCGGCGCGTGAATGTCGTCATCGTTGCCGGACCGCTTTCCGGGAGACTGTAGTCGAAGGCCGTGAGGTATTTTTCAAAGTTGTACTTTCAGTTTGTCTCCTGCTCCTGTTTAACTGCGCTTTTCCTCTCCTGGGATTCCCCTGTAATCCTCTGGGCAGACTGAGAGAATCGGAGTTTGGCTGCATAGCCTTCCAGGAATGCAGTCTCTCACAGCTCTTCGTTGGGGCAGCGTTGCTGCAGGTCCCCCACTTCCGCTTGTTTTGGGGCTGCTTGCAGGCTTTGGCTTACCCCGGCCCCTCATTTCTCTCTCTTGCTCCAGTCTTTCTCTTTTTCTTAGTTTGTTAACCACCCCCTTCTCAAATCTTGGAAGACGAAGAAATTAAAAACAAAAATAAAAAAACATGACTTCACAATTTTCAGCTGTCTTCAAATCTTGCTTAGGGAGAGAGGCTAAAGTGGGACGTCTAGGGGAGTAACTTTACTGTGTTAGCTCCGTTTATCATTCACATTCACAGACTGCTTGCCGCTGCAGTATTAGCCCATCTGAGATAGTGGGCTAATTTCGACCTTGAGCTGAAATCTGTAGTGGGTAATCCAAGAGAGCAGTTTTTCTTGATGACCCGGGAAAGTTCAGTGTAACTAAAACTTGTTTGAAAATAGCTTTAATGTCTTCATGTTTGCTGAATACAATTCAGTTTTGGCTTGATACAGACGTATTTGTCGCAATGAGATGTCTGCTATCCACTTATTAACCCATTAGGACTGCCTGATGGTAGACTGAACCAAGACTTAACCGTGATTTTTTAAAAAATTAAATTTAAAATTTTTGTGCTTACATAGTAGGTGTATGTATTTATGGGGTACACGAGATGTTTTGATACAGGCATGCAATGTGTAATAATCACATGGAAAATGGGGTATCCATCCCTTCAGGCACTTACCCTTTGTGTTACAAACAATCCAATTATACTTTTAGTTATTTAACCCTGTATTTTTGATTCAGAAATAACAGATTAGCCCTACTGAAGTACAGAGAAATGGTTGTGTTTAGTGGAAATGATAGAACTCATTGTTTTTTTTGAAAGGTAATGATAAGTGTGAATAATGATTTTTCAAAATAAAACAAAATTCTCAGTCAAAAGATACTGCAGCTGCCTTCAGTTAGCTGTGTTGTATGTATCACAGTTCAGAAGTAATGCAATTTTTTTCTTAACTGCTTTTACCTTTTCAAATGGCTCTTCGTATATATTATCTCAACTACTGTTTCCAACCAGTTGACCCTTCAAGCATGGCTCTACATAGTCCACAATGGATTAGAGTATTTGATAACTTTCACTTTTAGTAAAATACTATCTAATGTATTGAGTGCTGAGCCAGGCCCTGTTCTGATGGCTTTTATCTATATTATTTATTTAATCTATGCAGCAACCCCATATACTGTTATTTCAGAAATGAGGTGATTGTAATAAGCCACTTCCATATGTTTTGGAAGGTAATTTTGCTGCTTGATCGATGTAATTTTGGAAATGCTTTGATTTGAACATTGAATAGAAGTAAATTTAATCAAATGTAGTTATTCATCTCAATCTTGAGCAATATCCCATAATTTATATACTCCTCTATTATTAGACCTCTGGATAAATTTATTTTTAGATGTTAATATCTTTTTTAGAAAAGGAAGAAGTCTGTATGTACTCAGGAATTGTACTGTGATACTGAAGGAGAGTCACAGACAATACTAACATGGAGTCACTGTTTGCCCAAGACAGCAATATTTATTGAGAACTTGTGTGTACATTTCATTGTTATTTTCTCCTGAGATAATGCAGTGCAAAAAAGCCATTCCAGTAATTCATTACGAGTGATAGAATCCTGGTGCAGCAACAGCAAGTGGCTCTCAAGTTCCAAAACACAATCATGTTGGATTTATTCCCGGGCTTAGTTCATACCTGTGTATAATTATTTGGTGTAGAGATGGGAAGAGCCCCAGAACGTACATGATCATATGTTTGTTTGGATCCATGTGGTGACTTTCTAGTATCTGTAAGCTCAAACTGTAATGTGATATTAAGAGTTTCCAAAATTAGGTCTTAGGTTACCTAGGTTGGTTTTAGTTAGTTAACAAATAGTTGCTAAATACCTAATACATGACAAGACATTATGTTAGTGATGTGGAGTTCAAAATGTACCTCGACATGAATCTTACCTTGAGGAATAGCCCAGTGAGTAAATAACCAATGGAAAGGTAAGAGCAGAGGAGTGACATGATCTGACTTAGGTTTTTTCTATTTTACTTTATTTTTTATTTTGTTTTACTTTACTTTATTGTCTGTTCTTTTGTTTTCTTTTGTTTCCTTTCCTGCCCTGCCCCGCCCCGTGCTGCCCCACCCCACCCCACCCCACCCTCCTCTTTTCGTTCGGAGTCTGGGTCTGTTGCCCGGGCTGGAGTGCAGTGGTGCAATCCCAACTCGCTGCAACCTCCACCTCCTGGGTTCCAACGATTCTCCTGCCTCAGCCTCCTAAGTAGCTGGGATTACAGGCACGTGTCACCACGCCCGGCTAATTTTTTGTATTTTTAGTAGAGATGGAGTTTCACCATGTTGGCCAGGCTGGTCTCAAACTCGTGACCTCAGGTGATCTGCCTGTCTCGGCCTCCCAAAGTGCTGGGATTACAGGCGTCAGCCACTGCACCTGGCCTGACTTAGGTTTTAATAGAATCTTCTCTGGCTTCTGTGTTAAGAATAGTTTGTTGTGGGGTGGGGTAGGTGAAAACCAGGAGACTAATCATGGAGGTGTTGTAGTTCAGATGATAACATCTTAATTGGAAAGAAGTGAAGATGGAGAAGCAGTTTAATTTCAGATGTATTTTCTAGGAAAAGTCAACAGAATTGCTTACAGATTGAAAATGAATTGTAAGAATAAGCTTATTGTCAAAGTTTGGGGCGTGAGCAACTAGAAGAATGAAATTGCCATTAACTGAGAAGTAGAAAACTGTGGGAGGGGCAGGTTTGTGGGAAGATTCGGAGTTCAGTTAAGGACATGATAAGTTTGTGATGTCTGTTAGTCATCTAAGCGGAGATATTGAGTAGGCAGTTAAGTATGTTCATTCTGGACTTCAGAGTGGTCATTGCTGGAAACAGACATTTGGGAGTTGTCAGTGAACAGATGGTATTTAAAGTTGTGAGACCGGAGACAGTCGTTAAAAGAGTAAATGTAGACAGAAAAGAGAAGGGGCACAAGGCCTGAGTCCTTAGGCATTTTAACATTAACAAGTTAGGAAAATGAGGAATAACCACCAAATGAGACAGCCTGAGCAGCCAGTGAGGGACAAGGACAATTTTGAGTCTGGTGTTGTGGAATTTAGAGTAGAGTAATATGTTCAGTTTTGTCAGGTGCAGCTGATGGATCGGGTGAAATGAGGATTGACACCTTTGGATTTATCAAGAACTTGAGTGTTATTGATAGATATGTGATTACGTTAAGTCAAGCAGATAGTTGCACGGCAGTGTGATAACTGTATTACAGTTATATTCAGAGAAACTTGGGAGCAAAGAGGAAGAAGAGACTACCTTTGTTTGGGAGGTATGGACACCTTTATAGAGGAGGGACCATTTGATGTGGGTTTTAAAGGATTGATAGGCCAAGAAAATGGAGACAGTTATGAAGAGGAGGTTGATATGATTTGGGCGTGTGTCTCCTCCAGATCTCTTGTTGAAATGTGACTTCCAGTGTTGGAGGTAGGCCTAGTGGGAGATATTTGGGTCTTGGAGGCAGATTGAATGTCTTGGTTTTGTCCTTGAGGTAATGAGTTGAGTTCTCACTCTGTTAGTTCACTCCTAGCGCAGGTTGTTTAAAAGAGCATGGAAACTCCTCTGTCTCGCCGCTTCTCCTGCCATGTCACATGTCTGCTCCCCTTTATCTCACCAAAAGCGGATGCTGGCACCATGCTTGTTGTGAAGCCTGCAGAACCGGGAGCCAAATCTAACCTGTTTTCTTCATTAAATTACCCAGCCTCAGGTATTCCTGCATAGCAATGCAAAACGGAGGAACACGGGTATTCCAAGTAGAGGGAAAGGACTATGACAGCACCTCAGTTCCCTTCCTTCATGGTCACATCTCCTAGTTAGCTGTTATAAAGATGCTTTTGCCAGTCCTCTTTCCTCTGTGGCCACTTGCTAATGCCCCATGTTCAGTAGCTCCAGGCCTACTGAACATTGCTAAGGAAGTTGGAGATTCTAGTCACGTGGAGTAGTGACAGGAACAGAAGTTGAGTGTAACGTTGCTCCAGGCCTCCTGAACATTGCTAAGGAAATTGGAGATTCTGGTCACGTGGAGTAGTGACAGGAACAGAAGTTGAATGTGACGTTGGGGAATAGGGTAAAGATGGGAGTTAAGGCTGGAAGGGTTACAGGAATAGACTTTCAGGGAGGAACAAACCTTTTACATTGTATAAAAGATTTTGTCCAGAGAGCATCCCACACAAATCCACTGATGAGATTTGTGAGGGATGCTCCTCCTCCATTCGATTTGAGTTCCATTCTGCCGAGCTTTACCACTTACCAGCCCTGTGACCTGTTTCTGTTGTGCCATCTGTAAAGTGAAGCTAATTTTAGTGCCCAGTCGTAGAGTTGTGAGAACTCTCCTCGCCCGCACTACAGTTTTTGTCTGCTTAACTTGTCTCTGTCATCGAGTGCTTTCTTGAGGAAGCATTCTGTCTTCCCTCAGATTAAGTCATGTCCACTATCTCATAGCACAATTTATTTCTTCATATTACTGTTGTAATTTTATATTTCCGTGATTCTTTGATTAGTGTCTATCATCCACACTAAACAGTAAGTGCAGAGCATTCAAGTTTTTGCTTACTATTATCTTCCAAGTATCAGGGCTGCCTGTCATAGAGGCTAATTAAATATCTGTTGAATAAGAGAGTCCTTAGTGACTGGCATGTGGTAAATGCTCAGTAAATATTATTCATAAGACATTGTGCGGTAAGTGCTGAGGAGGTATCAGGGATAAATAAAGGAACTGTCAGGCAACTGACAGAGGACCTGTTGAGGTTGGGTAGCATTAATTTATGTCTTTTGTGAATTTCGTTAGGAATGAATGTTCAGTAGGCCTAGAGCCAGAATGTTTGGCTAGGGGGCGGGAAGAGAAGATGAGAACTTGCAAAAGCATCTTTAAACCAGTTGACTGGGATGTTTAGCCATGTAGCAAGCAGGCCAGAGGAGGCTTTTGTACCATGAGAATAGAGGAAAATAGCCACTTGGTGGCTAGACAATTTAGGGGTAGAAAAAACATTTATATGGTTCTTTGAATGTAATAGTGGTAAAGAACGTAGGTTTAATTGTTGCTGCTAAGTAGGGGGAAATGACATTTTTATCTGGTATGTTTGAGAATAAAGTAAATTTCAAAATTTGAGATGATTGAAGTTTTTATTTATAAACTTAAGTATTATGTTACATATTTTTTTCTTTAAAAATTGTAATTCAGAGAGTGTAACAAAATGTACTTCCTCACTTTCTTGCGTTTTGTTTCCCAGAAGTGACCACAGTTAACAGCTTCTTTTGGATCCTTTAAGAAAACTTGTATGCATATACCATACAAATATGCCTCCATACTCATATATCTTATTTTCTTCAAAATAAATAGGATGGGCTGGGTATGGTGGCTCACACCACTAATCCCAGCACTGTGGGAGGCTGAGGCGGGCAGATCACCTGAGGTCAGGAGTTTGAGACCAGCCTGGCCAACGTGGTGAAACCTCATCTCTACTAAAAATACAAAAAAAAAAAAAAAAAAAAAGTAGCCAGGCGTGGTGGTGGATGCCTGAAATCCCACCTACTTGGGAGGCTGAGTCAGGAGAATCACTTGAACCCAGTAGGGGAGGTTGCAGTGAGTTGAGATCGTACCACTGAACTCCAGCCTGGGTAACAGAAACGAAACTTCATCTCAAATAAATAAATAAATAGGATGTATTATACATGATGTTCTTCAACTTTTGTTCACTTAATATATCTTAGGAATCTTTCTAAGCTGTACCTCGTACCTTTTCACTACTCCATAGTATTTTAATAGGTGGGCATACCATAATTTATTTAACCAGGTTCTAATAATGGATGTGTGGGTTGTTCTGTTTTAAAGTTTACTGTTTTAAAGATCATTGCAGTGGAAGTCCTTAAACATTATCTTGCATTAAAATATACTTTGAGAAGTAAAATTGCTAGGTCAAAGGAGGTGTACATAGGTGATTTTGAAGCATAGTGCAGATTACCCCACAAAAATGCTAAACTAATTTATACCCTGACTAATAGTGAATGGGAGGCTGTTCTCAGCTCACCTTTGTCCATTTTAGTACTATTAATCTCTTTAATTTTTAAAATGGCATCATATTCTAGCAATTTATGTTTCCTTAATTATCAGTAAGGTTGAATAGCTTTCTTTATGCTTATTGGTCATCTGGATTATTTGTGAACTGTTGATTTTCTTTGCCCATTTTTCTTTTCGATTGTGTGTACTTTTTTTTGTTATTGTTAAATTGATTCATAGAGGCTTAAAAAATCTTTGTGTTGCATATGTCTTCTTTTAGTTTTTTATTTGGCATTACTCTTGGGTGTTTATTTATTTGTTTATTTTGCACACATTTTTAAGGGACAGGTAAAAATATAAGAAATTAGGATTTTTTTTTTTTAAAAAGGGTATTTGCTGGGATCAGTGTCTCACACCTGTAATCCCAGAACTTTGGGAGGCTGAGGTGGGCGGATCACAAGGTCAGGATTTCGAGACAGCCTGGCCAACATGGTGAAACCCTGTCTCTCCTAAAAAAATACAAAAATTAGCTGGGCGTGGTGGTGTGCACCTGTAATCCCAGCTACTTGGGAGGCTGAGGCAGGAGAATTGCTTGAACTTGGGAGGCAGAGGTTGCAGTGAACTGAGATTGAGCCACTGCCTGGGCAAGAGAGCAAGACTCTACCTCAAAAAAAAAATAAGGAATTTGTGATACTCTTGAAATAAATAGACACTTTAGAATGTCAGCCTTTTGTTGGAAGTGTTAGTAATACAAACTTCATTTGAGACTATATGTTCAGCAAGTATCACAGATATAGTGAGCACCCAGTAACCTTCCTCTTCCTCACCCTAGTTATGTCTGGAATTGAAATGAGATATAATGGAGCTGCTTAAATATTCTGGATGACACCTTCTCTTTAGTTATTCCCCTATATATGAACTGAGTTGTATTCTAAAGGCTAGTTTGTGAGTTAGCCATCTAATTTCACTATAGAGATAATGTACATAGGTTCTTATCTTTTCTCTCAAAAGTTGTAATAATTCGTGGAGGCTACTTTTTTTTTTTTTTTTTTTAAAGCAAATTCAAAATGTTACGTAATTTTACCCCTCTATACTTCAGTGTGCATCCTCAAAAGACAGGGAAATTTTCTTATATAACTGTATTACTATTATCATAGATGACAGAATTATCAATAATTTGTTGGTGTCATCTAATACTTGGTCCATGTTCAGATTTCTTTCTCACAGAACTATCTTTTTACACTTGGTTTATTTGAATCAAGATCCAAACAAGGTCTGCGTATTTCATTTGGTTGTTATGTCTCTTAAATCTCTTCAATCTCTTCTTCCTCTTTCTTCCCCCATTTTTTTTTTGCTTCATGCCATTGACTTGTTATAGAAACCTGATCAGTTGTCCTATAGAGTACCGTATTTCTCACTCCATATTTGTTTGCTTTCTTGTGGTGTTAATTTGTTCCTCTATCCTTTATATTTCCTGTAAAATGGAAGTTAGCTCTGTAGGCTTAATTGTTCAGATTCAGCTTTTTTGGGAGCTGGGAATACTTTGCAGATGGTGCTGTGTGTGTTATATTGCCTCGTATCAGGAGGTTCATAATATATGTGTTTCACCTACTTTTAGTGATCTATTGGTGGTCATTGCCTAAACCTATAATTTCATTAGGGGTTGCAAAGTCATGATTCTTTTTTAAGTTGTCATGTCTTCTACATTTGTTAGCTAGAATTTGAAGTCAGTTCTGTTACTTGGGAACCTGATAATCAAAATAACAAGCTTATTGTGGGAAAGTATTGTCAGAGCAATAGTATTTGTGATGCCAGGAATATATCTTAGTGAAATAGTCTTTTTTTTTTTTTTTAAAGGGGTGCAGGCGTTGCTTCGTTGCCCAGGCTGGAGTGCAGTAGTTAATCATAGCTTACTGCAGCCTCGAACTCCTGGACTCAAGTGATTCTCTCACCTCAGCCTCCTGAGTAGCTAGGACTACAGGTGCATGCCATCATGCCCAGCTAATTAAAAATATTTTCTTTTTTAGAGATGGATCTGTCTGTGTTTCCCAGGTTGGTCTTGAACTCCTGAGCTCAAGTGATCCTCCTGTCAGTCTCCCAAAGTGTTGGAATTACAGGTGTGAGCCATGGTTCCTGGCTGTGATTGTCTTTTTAATGTTTCAACTTGGTTTGGCTGTAGCCCGCAGATAGTCAGTCAAACATGAATGTAGGTGTTGCTGTGAAAGTATTTCGAAGCTATGATTAAAATCTATAATCAGTTAAGTAAGGGAGATTATTCTAGATAATCTGGGTGGGCCTCATTCAATGAGTTGAAAGGCTTTAGAAGCAGAGCTGAGGTTTCCCTGACCCAAAAGAAGAAATTTCACTTGTAGACAGCAGTTTCAGCTAGTAGCCAAGAGGTCCAGCATGAGTTCCTTCCTTGATAGCTTGCCGTATGTAAACCAGTTTCTTGCCTTAACTCTGTTAATACATATCTCCTACTGGTTCTGCTTCTCTAGTTGAAACCTGACTGGTGCAAAGGGTAACTCCTCTGATGCTCCTATTCTCCAGCTAAATGGGGTGGGAAGTGGTCAGAGAACCTACGTTGTTTAGGGTAACCATATAATTTTTTGTTCAAACTGGGACTTCGGAGAAAGGAGCCGAGTTGATGGTAAGCTGAAACAACAGGCATAAGGTGGAACTGTCTTGGGCAAATTGAGAGATACAGTCACCTTGTGTGTCAGCCACTGGGGATACAATATGAACATGACACAGCCCCTCAAGGAACTTGTAGTCAAAAAGGAAGTCAAGTAAATAAAAATACATTAAGAGATAGTGTTTTAAGTGACATGACAGCTTATAGTTGTTATATTTGTCCAGACAGAGCATAGGAGAGCATGCAGAGAAGTCTTCATTGGCCGAACTGAAACCTATTTTTTACCTCCAAAGATAAGCAGGATTTGAACAAAGTGGAGTTGGAAGGGCATTTCAGGCTTAGAGTGTCACACAGGTGCAAGTTGAGAGTGAGAGAGCATGGCACATTTGGAAAACTGCCATCATGGCCACAGCTCTAGGATTCAAAGAGGGGAGCCATGAGAGATGAGGTTAGGCAGACAAGCAAGGGCCACGTCATAATGGGCCTTGCTTGTATGCTGAGAGGTTTGGAACTATCTTCCATGTGGTAGGGAACTGTTGCAGAATTTTAAACAGAGGAGTACCATTACCAGACTATTTAAAGCATGTTTTGTAATATTCTAAAACTGGGAGTGGAGAAAAATTGATAATAGGGACACTACTCAAGGGCTGTTGAAATAATCTAGTCAGTGAGAATGGAGGAAAGCTTGTGGTGTGAGGAGATTAAGGAAGCCATATTGCCAGGACTGATTGGATTTGGGGTGCCTCCCAGGTTTCTGCCTCGATTGGCCACCCTAAAGTGGAGAATTGAAGAAAAGAGGTAGCTGATGACTTCGGTTCTGTATGTGATGCTATGCACTCTTCTTTTCTGCTATCGGTACTTTGGCTTCTGTATAACCAGTGAGAGGAGGGACTGAGTGGCAGTAACATCTGTTAGGGTTACTGGGCAGCCTCCCCCCAACCCAGGTCCTTAGTCTCAGCCACACTCTCCTGAGTGGTGAAGAGAAGCAAGTTTTCTCACGCCTTCTCCGTCTGTCTCTACCTCTGCAGCCAGTGTTTTAGAAGGAGTCTGTGGAAGGGCGAGGAGTACCTATAGAACCCAGGAGGAAGGTGAGGAGCAGAGCTGGGTGAGTTATTTTCTTCTTTGGAAGTTTTAACATGTACAGCTTTAGGCATGTTCTTTAACTTCATTGTGGCTCAGTTTCTTCATCTGTGAGGGTTAGATGAACAAGTGCATGTGGAATGCTTAGAATAGTGCCTGGCACATAATCAGTGCTATTCAGGTGTTTGCTGCTGATACCGTAGAGTCATTGCTTGATCCTGGGGTCAGAGTAGCTAAGGGGATGGAGGGAAATTTCTGCACTTTTTCTGTGGAAGGAATAAATATTCAGCAACTGCCTATATAAAATATTAGTAGAAATCGCTTGAATTAGGAGGAATTTCTCATAATAGAAGAGCCTTTATTTTTTAGTCCCCCTTGCCTTTTCTAACAACAAATAACTGCTTGTTTATTGGGGCTTAGGGACAGGGAATAATTGCAGGAAAAATCTCTACTATGTTCTTGTGAAGAAAAGAAATGTTTTCTAATAGGAAAATTTGATGAAAAAATTCACATTTAAATAAAGACCTTTTGTGTTTTTAAAAAATACATACAGTAATTGTTAAAAGCCAAAATACTTTATTGTGCCTTTATTTAAATGTTTTTTATTAAAAATTTAATATGTGCTTTTTGAAATAAAATATAAACAATGAAGAATGAAGAGTTAAAAAAATGAGTCTGCTTTGAACCTATTCCCTAATCCTTGTCTCTTTTCAGAAAAAAATGTCTATTTTTTGTATGCTCCTTCCAGACTTTTTTCTACATGTATGTATATAGTTTTTTTTTTTTTAAAGCCAAATGGCATATATTAGGCACATTATGTGTTATATACAATGTTCTCTGTTCTCTGACTTTTTCCTTCTCATTGTGTGTCACTATATATAGATTTACTTCTTTATTTTTAGAAGACAGGTAATATTCTCAAGGATGAATATGCTGTAATTCATTTAACTGTTTCCCTGTCGATGAATATCTAGATTATTTCCAATATTTTGTTATAGTTTATTTCAACAAACGTTTATTGACTGTCAGGCAGTGCTTGTGAACAAATCACAAAAATTCCTGCTCTCATGTAGTTGCCTTTTGGAGGTAGACTGGCAACAAGTAAGTACATGTTAGTTGATATTGAGGAATGTAAGGTGGGGAAGGAGATAGGGAGTGAGGGGGAGTGGTGTGCATTTTAAAATGGGGTGGTTGGGAGGGAGATACCAATAGATACCATTTGAGTGGAGATCTGGTGAAGGTAACATAATAAGCTCTGAAGGTGTTGGTAAGGGAGGAAGAGAGGAATAGGTTATCCTAGGAAGGAGAGAAGTCCAAAGGGAGGTAGGCATGTGCCTGATGTCATGGGGGAAGAACAATGAGGCTATTGTGGCTGGAGTGAAATAAGCAAGGGAGAGTGGGAGATGCAGTCACAGAAGGTGATAGAGAGTCAGGGCAAATTGTATTGAGCTTTTTGAACCCGCTGTAAGGATTTTTAAAAGATAAATTTTTTTTTTTTTTTAAATTTAAAAAATAGAATTGGAGTCCCGCTGTGTTGCCCAAGCTGGTCTTGAACTCCTAGGCTCAAACAGTCCTTCCACCTTCACCTCCCAAAGTGCTGGGATTACAGCCATAAGCCACCGCACCCAACCTATAAATATATATTTTAATTATAGGTATGGGGTCTTGCCATGTTGCCCAGGTTGGTCTCGAATTCCTGGGCTCGAGGAATTGGCCTCCCAAAGTGCTGGGTTTACAGGCATGAGCCACCTTGCCGGGCGCACTGTAAGCATTTTTGTCTTATTTCGAATGAGGTGACAAGCCTTTGGAAGTTTTTGAGCAGAAGCATGGCGTAATCTGATTTACATTTTTAATGATCTCTCTATATTCTTGATAATAGACTTCGGCCAGAAGCAAGAAAGCTATTTAGGAGGGCATTCAGGCATGGTTTGATGGTGGTTTGGACCAGGATAGTAGCAGTAGAGGTGGTAGGACATGGTTAAATTCTGGGTGTGTATTAAAGATGAAGTGAGAGAGAGTAGTCAAGGATCACTCTGAAATTTTGGGACTGAACAATTGGAAAGTTGGAGTTGCCATGAAATGAAATGATGAAAACTGCAGTAGGCAAGGTTAGGAATTTGGCTTTGGGCAGGTTCCATTCGAGAATTTATTAGACATCCTACCAGAGACACTGAGTATCTCTGCAGCTGGAAATGTAAATATGAATTTCAATGGAGAGGTCAGGGTTGGAGAAACAAATGTTGGAGCCTTCAGTTTACTAAAGCAATTTAAAATCCTCAGCTCACCTAGGAGTGAATTAGAGAAGAAAGAGTCAGGAACAGCCTCTGGGCACTTCAAGCTTGGTTAAGGGGCTGAGAATGTGAGAAGGCTGCATCTAAGAGACCAAGAAAGGAGCCAGTGAGATAGAAGGGAAACCAAGAAAACCAAGAGAAGGGAGTCAACAGTGTCACTCAAGGAGAATTGAGAATTGACCATTGAATTTAACCATGTGGCAGTGTGGGTGACCTTGCTAAGTACAGTTTTGAGAGAAAAGTAAGGTCTTATGTTTGTAAGAGATTTGAGAAAGGATGGAAGGAGGGGAATTAGAGACTTCGTATAAGCACCTCTTTTGAGGAGTTTGTTGTAAAAGGGAGAAAATGGGGCCTTAGCTGGGGGGTGATATGAAGTCAAGATTTATTTTTTTTTTTGGTTTCTTTCTTAGATGGAGAAGTAAAACATTTAAACTTACGGGTAATAGTCCAGCAAAGGGACAATTTGATACAAGACAAACTGGAGGAAATTCAGAGACAAGTTTAAGGAGGACATTTTAATTTATATGCATATGTGCAAGGATTTTTATAGGCTAGATTCTTAAAAGGATTTCCTGAGTCAAAGGGTATGTGCATTTTAAAAACCTGTACCAATTTATATTCCACTTTCAGTGTATAACCTTTCTAACACTGAACATTCTTAATCTTCAAAATTATTGCCAATCTGATAGGTGATGATATCTTCATTATTTTAATTTGTTTTATTGCTTTCTAGGAACTGTTTATTTAGTCTGTCTAATTCTTTGTGATATTTTGTCAGATACTTTCTCCTAGCTGTCTCTTGCCTTTTAACTTTGCTTATGGTATCCTTTTACCATGTACGACTTTTCAAAAAAGTTTTTATGTAGTTTGTCAGCCATTTCCTTTTATAGCATTTGGGTTTCATTTAGATATAAATATTTGATATAATCTAATATGTTTATACATTTACATTTTTAATTCATTTGGAGTTTATTTTTGTGTATGTTAAGAAAAAAGTTTTCCATCTTTCTCTATATTCTTAAACAGCTAAATACCATAGGAGTTAACTGTTTCTTGAAGGTTTGAAAGAAATTACCTATAAAATCTTCTAGGACTAGAGCCTCTTTGGAGGGTAGGTCTTTGACTACTGTGTAATTCTTTTTCTGTGGTTAATGATCTGTATGGTTTTTATGTACTTCTTTTTAGTTTTGGTAATTGATATCTTCCCAAGAACGTCATTTTTTTCATTTACATTTTCAAATTTATTGGTTCAAAATTCTACATAAAGTGAGGAAATATCTAGGCAATAAATGCTGGAGCTGTCCTTTCACAGATCTGGAGATTAGGTTAGCTATTTTCAGCCCTTAATGGCTCTGTTCTTAGGGATATTTCTAAATTCTCATTCTCTTTTGTTTGTAAGGTTTCTTGGCTTTGTTTCCTGTTTCCAGTCTGATCCCATTTGCTCTTTTTTTTTTTTTGAGAGACAGTCTAGCTCTGTTGCCCAGGCTGGAGTGTAGTGGCCCAGGCTGGAGTGTAGTGGCACAGTCTTGGCTCACTGCAACCTCTGCCTCCCAGGATCAAGCAATTCTCCTGCCTCAGACTCCCAAGTAGCTGGGATTACAGGCGTGCGCCACCATGCCTGGCTAATTTTTTAGTAGAGACGGGATTTCACCATGTTGGCCAGGCTGGTCTCGAACTCCTGACCTCAGGTGATCTGCCCGCCTCAGCCTCCCAAAGTGCTGGGATTACAGCATGAGCCACCATGTCCAGCCCAGTTTGCTCTTTAGCTTACACAGTTTCTACTGTTGAAGTCTGCTGGTAGATCTGTGCTTTTCTTGGTTTCCAGCATTTTTATTTTCATGTTTTTATATTTCTTCTGTCATATTGTAGGGATTTGGGGAGGGATGAGAGGCAAATGCATATGTTCAGTTAACCTTTTGAAATTGGAAATCAATTCTTTTCTGTGTAGTTTTCTTATTGCCTTGTTTAATTGCTGGTTGCACAATAGTTGGATAGTAACTTCACAACTCAAGTAGTAATAGATAGACTTCACTTTATTTTTTTAATGAAACCAGATGTCTTAGTGGAATATACTCATTCAGAAGAAATGTTGATATGTTGTCACTGAATACTCAAATAGTACTTTTCAAACTTAAAAGTAATCGTGACATTTAGAACTGTAAGGGACTTTACAGATCGTTAGAACAACTGCCTTATTTTATAGATGAGGAATTTGAGGCCGAGAGAGATTCAATGATTTATCTCAGGTGACAAAGTCGGTGATCAAGACGGAAAGCCCGAGTCTCTTTACTTCCATTCTGCTATGCTATTTGCTGTCATACACATTCATGCTGTTCTCCTTACCTATGTGATAAAGAGGTATTTCTGTTAATACAATTTCTTTTTTATTCTAAAGATGTTACCTGTGGCTTAGAATTGCTTCTAAAATTTGGACTTAGATACTTTAATAATACATTGATATAGGTGAATTTTTAAAGTATGGGCTGTCAGAGTATACACTAGCACAAATGAAAACCATATTGTTTATTTGCCTCAAGTTTCCTCTTTTCTGCTTATGGGCTTTATATGATTTATGGACTCTTTGGATTTCTTATTAATATTTTAAAGAAGCTTAAGGAATATAAATATGTATAGGCTTGAAAAATGATTTCTGTGATACATATTTTAGACCTAGTATTTTTACTTTTTTTGTTTAATATAACATGCTCTTAGATCGACACCTGTATTTAGAAGGACTGAAATACATATTTTTCTTAAAAAAGTGCTTTGCTTGCCATTTCTTCAGCAATCATTAGGAGATCTGTTTATCAAACTTTAATTGCTTTGCTAATTCAACAGTCTTTAAAATGTAGGATTTTGATTATTGCTATCTCATGTTTGGTAATCATGTCTTTAGTTCTTTAAAAGTTCTTTAAAAATACAAAAAAATTAGCTGGGCATGGTGGCAATGGGCCTGTAGTCCAGCAACCCGGGAGGCTGAGGTGGGGGGAATCCCTTGGGCCCGGCAGGTGGAAGTTGCAGTGAGTAGTGATTGCATTATCCTGGGCGACAGAGGGAGACCCCATCTCAAAACAAAACAAAACAAAACAAAACAAAAATGTTGAGAGTTTGGTGTGCATAGCATTAGTGGGCTTCGGTTGGTTCTTCTTCCACAGCGGGAAACTTAAGAAGGGGACAAATTGGAATGTATTTAATCTAGAATTAAATTCTAAAAAGATTTGTTTATCTTCAGGTTTTAACTCTTAGTGCCTTTGAAATACATGATATGACCTATTGATTTTTTTTTTTAAATAAACTAAAGAACAAGCTCTGTCTCTAATACGAATTCAAAGAATTTAATTTTTTCCAGTCAGCCATAATGGCAGGTGAAGAAATTAATGAAGACTATCCAGTAGAAATTCACGAGTATTTGTCAGCGTTTGAGAATTCCATTGGTGCTGTGGATGAGATGCTGAAGACCATGATGTCTGTTTCTAGAAATGAGTTGTTGCAGAAGGTATTTTAAAAATGTAATTTCCTAAAAATGAATTTCATAAAACAGAGTGCTATTTTATGAAACATGTGGAAGAAGAAACAGATTAATGACCTATGCCCCTTTTCCCCTTTATTTCAATTTTATTAGTGTTTGGGTATTTTTAGGGGGGAAACAAAACACAACTCCAGCCTTAGGAAATAACCTCCTGACTGTGTTTTTAACTTGGTTTTGGAAAAAAAAGGAGCACTCACAGTATTCTTTTTGACAGACTCTGTCTTTGACCTTTTAAGTATTACAATGATGTGATCAGGGTTTCTGGAAACCCTATAGGACAAAAACAGTAAATTGACTTTGACAGTCTAAAACAAATCTCATTATGTTTCTTCTGTCTTTGGTATTGCCTAAGCATCTTAGCCTGCTTCTTATACATAAATGCATCATGTACAATGTTTATATTGATAAATTACTTTTGACATACAAAACCCAGATCGTAACTCTCGAAATTAAAATAATTCAAAAGAATTTTTCTTGGGTTGTACACTTTCCTTGTCTAACTAAAGATGATACCCTAAGGTGAAAATTTGTGGGCAAAAGTCACTCATTAAGAAAACTTCTTTTTACAAATTATTTTCAGGTCATTTGGTTATTGGATTATATGAAGTGAAAAAAATTCTTTGATACGTCGTACTTGGTAAAAGTTTAAAATGTTATCAGATGGTGTTCCAAGTTTGTGTATTTTGTTTCTGTCTCACTTTCTGTCTTTCCTTCTCTCTCTTTTTCTTTTTTAACAGTTGGACCCACTTGAACAAGCGAAAGTGGATTTGGTTTCTGCATACACATTAAATTCAATGTTTTGGGGTATGTGTGTTACTTTGGAATTCATTAGAAAGCAAATTACTTATTGTGTGAAAGATGATTTATTTTTAAAATGCTAACAATTTACATACAATTATACTTCATAACAATTTTAATAGATATTTATTTTTAAATCTGGATGCCAGTGAGCTACACATAGATTTAGCATTACATGGAGATTGAATAATTTAAAGTTTAATTGTTTGTAGGACTTTCCTTTTTTGTGAACAACTAGTTTCTTTAATTGGAATGTTTTAAATTAATACATTCACCATTTTATTCCATGAAATTTTTCTATTTTAGTTTATTTGGCAACTCAAGGAGTTAATCCTAAGGAACATCCAGTAAAACAGGAATTGGTAAGATTTTATTTATTTTTATTTTATGTGTTTGCTGTTGTATTCCTGAAGTTTGTCACACTACCTTTGTCACACAAATTAGGGAGAACAGAATTCGAGTTGAAATTATGAAAGTGAGCCAGACCTTACTATCTTTGAGATTTTTTTTCTCTTACCTTTTTCAGATAATTGGTATTCCATATATTATATAAATCTCAGAATGGGAAAATGTTATGATTCTAGTAATTATTTATAACTTACATATTATTTTTCGTATACATTCTTGAAATCCTGTTTATCTCTAGAACTACTTTAAAAAAAAAAACTTCTATATAGTTCTTAAAAGTATATTCTAGTTGATTTACTAGCAAAGACGGGAAAGTTTCTCCCCCCACCTTTTCAATTCCTCCATTAATTCATTTTCTCAGCAGTAAAGAATCCAGTTCAGCAACAAAGCTAAAAGCTTTTTTGGCACCAGCTGTATGTGTACTGTCCAGTAATTCTGCATTAGACATATTTACAACCTGTAATAAATCTTCTAGGTTTGTCTTTGTATTCCATTTAGATGTATAAGTACAGTATGTAAGATCTGGTATCTTGGAGTTTTTGCTGACTTCAAAAATTAAATCAAATCATTCAATTTGAAGAGAAAAATTAGAAATCAAACTTACAGTTACCTTCTTGACTTGGTTTTATGAATAAGAATATTAATAAATTGATTCTTTGTGTTTATAAAATATAAGGCAGATATAGATATGAAATACACTTGACATTGTATTCTTGTTCTCAAGTCTTAGGGTAATTGATATGTATGTTATTTACAACTTAGTGAAGCACTTGGTCATTTATTTTTTAAAAATGAGTAAACCAGATCTGTTGTGTTCAGTTTTTCAACATGTAGTCTAAGACATTTCCTTCTTTTAAAGTTTTTGCAGGGGGAAATAAATTTATTTTTAAATAAAACAATTGTGAAAAAATATTTAAAGCAAAAGCGTAAAGCAATATGATATACAGATCTGAAAATAATGGCTTGTATCATCTGTTTTCAACTTCATAATATGGACTTTACATGCAGTTTCTCTTTTTTCCATTAATATGAAGTTATTTGGAGTACTTGATACTGTTTTGTGAACAGACAAGGTCATTTGTTTTCTTTCTACCTCAGAATCTACTTTACGAAGTAGTACGTTAATATTCTAGATAAGGGTTGGCGAATAAAAAGCATGCATAAACCTGTTCCCCTTTTCTGACCTTGTGTAAATGATACTAATTGATCAGACTTAGTGTGTGATAAGAAACTTATTTGCCATATATATCACAAATGGGAAAAGTCAGTTTACTCATTCAACAAATATTTGAGGGCTTACTGGGAGGTAGGCATTATTTCCAAGTGAGATGATTCCTCTGTGAATAATGCTGATCCCTGCCCTTGTGGCAGACACCAGACTGTATCTAATGGAGACAAACAATAAACATAATAAAGTAAACAAATAAGAAATATATATGAATATGTAGTATGTTGGAAAGTTATGGGAACAAAGAAAAAGAGTAGGGTAAGGGGAACTGGAGTGCTTTAATAGGACTGCAGTTTTAAATGCTGAAGTCAGGGCCTCAATGACAAGGTTAACATTTGAGTAGACTAGAAGGAAGAGAGGGAGTGACTGTATGGGTATTGAGGAAATATCCTTCTAGGCAGAAGAATAAGCAGAGCAAAGACCCCAAGGCAGGGTTGATGTGTGTGTGCTGCAGCTAGTATCTACCATTGTAAGCACTGTGCCTTTATTCAGACAGAAATGGGGCGTCACTAGAGAGTGTGGAGCAGAGTTGCCAGTCTTTCACAATGAAAACATTATCAGATTCTGCATTTTTCTGTATATGTTTATGTAACTGTTGATTATTTTAATGATGCTTGTTTTTAAGCAGTGATCAGTCTTTTACTTTGCTATTTTATGGCTCGCCTCAACTTTATTTCTCCATTTGAAGCATAAGAGCCATTTATGCTGATTAATGGTCTCAGAAGCTTCAGTGAAACAGCAACAGATTATGTTTCTCATCTTGTAAAGTCTGATTAGAACTGTATATTTTAGTAGAAAATTTCTTGTATTTACCAATCAAAATTATAAAATTGAATAATTTGTATTTTCATTCTTCCTAATTGTTACACTAGATGGTAGCATGAAAAGATAGTTAAGTACTACCTCATGTATTTCCTGTTTAGAAAAATTTCAGGATAATTTAGTTTGTATTTTGCAAGTATGTGAAAGCTCCGGTTTTTTACTTTAGATTCAAAACAGTTAATATATAGATTTGTGTTAATGGTGATTTTAAAAAATGTATAACCACCTAGAAACTTTCAATTCAATGTTTATTTGTGGAGTCATGTCTTAGTGTGATTCTTCCTCTTTGGAAACAGAAGACTTCTGAAATGACTTTTTAACATCTGTCTTTCCCCACCCTCCAACTGTGAACTTTAGGCAAGCAGGGAGCATATTTATCCTATTCATTTGCATTTCCTAGCACCATGCACTTTAATAGGCAATAAATACATATATGTTGAATTTAACCGAGGTGTACAGCATAATAAAATCTAGTGGTGGCGAACAGCTTAGTAAATCTATTGCCTTTCTTTTTTATCTTTAAGGAAAGAATCAGAGTATATATGAACAGAGTCAAGGAAATAACAGACAAGAAAAAGGCTGGCAAGCTGGACAGAGGTGCAGCTTCAAGATTTGTGAAAAATGCCCTCTGGGAACCAAAACCAAGAAATGCATCAAAAGTTGCCAATAAAGGAAAAAGTAAAAGTTAACTTTTTGGTTTTGATGTACACATATTCAAAAAGTACATCTTTTTTTTCCCCCCCCACAAAATAATTCTGTGGCAGGACAAGGTTTAAATGTATTTCTTATTGAATTAATGTGTAAAAATTTACAGTAAATATGTAAAGCTAAATACTTCCCTTTCCAAAGATTGTTATCTTTATTGATTTGCACTGAGGATTTTAACATTGTGATATATTATATATTTATAATTTATCATCTCTTTTGATGAGACTCTTATTTCTTTATATAGGTCAATCTTGCAAATACCATTTTATAAGCAGCTGTGAAATTTAAGTGAAATGTTCTTTGTAAACATTTGTACTATTTTAAATGAATAATGACCTTATGATGTATGCTATCTGTAGGCCGAAATTATAGGTTTATCTGTTCTCACTATATGACATTAAGAAAGCATGAAATGACTTAAATGTTCATTTTTTTCTGTAGTTATTTTATCATGTTTTCATGATTTTAGGAATTACTGCTTTGTTGATACTCAAAGTGTGAAACTAAAACTTTATGGTTGTACTTTAATTCTTGGCATGTTGCCTCTATGTCCCATTTAAAATAAAATACATTCTCATTAACTTTAGATGGGAAATAAGGTTGTATGTTGATGGACGAATTTTGGCATGATGACCATACTCTCTCAATAAAGGCTGAAAATGTTGTATAACTGACCTGTGTATTTTTATCTTTTGAGTAAATTTGCCTTCCAAATTAGGAAGATAGGTTTTAGAAGTCACCACAAATAGAGAAATTCATGAGTTTTTGTTCCTGATGCGTGGTGTCCGCAGTTCTTTTTCATCTCATTTTTTTCAGATTTTTTTATTTCATGTTTTTGAGGCTGTATCAAGTACATACAAGTGTTTTGGAACAACGTCTTATGTTACATAATGCCACTTAAGCAGATGAGAAGTCCAAAGGAGATTACATCGTGTTTATATTGTGCTTTATTTTTCTGGAATATTAGTTACAGAGAGTACTACATAGTAAAGCTTTTTTTAAATGTCTAAGTGCATGAATTTTTATTACATACCCTTAATGCTTTCAGTGTTTGAATCCATATCATTATGTGTAGGAATGCCAAGTATAGTAAAGTACTTTAATTTTTGAAAAAGGAGTTGTTAAAATTTTCTGTGTGATTAATTCTCCATAAGTAACCTTGAATAAATGGATTTCTTGATTTATGATAGCAGATATTGGAAATGGTCTTAAAATGTAATGGATTTTGTAAAACATGTTGAACTCTTTCTATGACACATGAAGAGGAAGTCACTGATAGATGCAGAAAGTCTTTTCTAGCTCTGATGTCAGACAGTTTTTGAAGTGGAAGAACATTAATGAACATTTATAGTTATTTTACTCCTTTTTTTGCCTTTGTCTCCAAATTTCTAGCTATTTTAAAAAATAACTTCTACATGAGTAATGTGTTACTGTTAAGATCAAGTGTAGTGTACACGTCTTTGTGTTATTGCAAAGAAATGTATTTGGATTTCTGTATATTTTCTATTTTATAAAAGAAAAACAGCTTAAATGAAAAATGTCATACAGTTGCAGAAAATCGTTATTGGTTTTAGCTGAGTTATTGGTTTATGGAAGTCCAACTCTACATTCTATTAAATTGTGTATTCTTAAGTGAGTAATTCTTTCATTATTAGTAGAAATAAAAGTTTGAGTATATTCCATTTTATTATGTATAATTTTAAATACTTAGCACATAAGAAGGAGCTGAATGGCTGTAGTGCATTGGGTTGCTTATTTGCTTGTTTGTTCATTCTTTTGACAAATATACTTGATGACATTTATATTGCCAGATACAGTGCTAGGTGCAAGGTTCCAAAGATGATAACTACAGGCTTTATCCTTTTTTTATAAGGTGTTAAGAAAAAAATAGTCTTTTTATTCAATTCAGTTTCTTAGAGTTATGGAAAATTTTATGACAAATTGTGCTCATTAACCTTATTCAGAACCATAAAGGATGATGTGTGTGGTTGATCTATTTGACTATGGTGCAGTTATTGTTAACAGTTTGTTCCACATGATAGTCTGCTCTAAGTTTAGGTGTTAATTACATCTTTTATTAATCTCTTTGGGAATTAACAAGTTGGAGAAGTTGCATCTATAGATATTTTTAAGATTAGAATTATAGTCTATTAATCTTGTACTAAATAATGAGATCTTGCATTTTAATATTATTTTAAGTACAATTTTTTTCTTGTTCATAGTTGTAAGGTAGGAAATCCTTTTAGTAAAACAGAGTATGTTACGTGAAAAATTGAAGCTTGAATTATGTTACATTCCTGGAATTAGGAGGTTATGTCAGGTTGATTAGTTTTTAAGACGCGCTATAGATTAAAGAATCCTTCTACTTAGCGATTAGAAATGGATTGGCATGGCCGGGCGCGGTGCCTCACGCCTGTAATCCCAGCACTTTGGGAGGCCGAGGCGGGCGGATCACGAGGTCAGGAGATCGAGACCATCCTGGCTAACACAGTGAAACCCCGTCTCTACTAAAAATACAAAAAAATTAGCCGGGCGTAGTGGCGGGCGCCTGTAGTCCCAGCTACTTGGGAGGCTGAGGCAGGAGAATGGCGTGAACCCGGGAGGCGGAGCTTGCAGTGAGCCGAGATCGCGCCACTGCACTCCAGCCTGGGCGGCAGAGCGAGACTCCGTCTCAAAAAAAAAAAAAGAAAAAGAAAAAAAGAAGAAATGGATTGGCATTATTTCTAAATAAGGTATTTAAAATTGACCAGAAGTGTAGGAAAGACTTCAAAAATGGACAGTGTATTGAACGTAAATACTTTTTTCTTAAGTAGGTCACTGGAGAAAAAGATGGGAATCACTCAGTTTATCATACAGTAAAATTATAATTTTATTCAATAAATTACTAGAAATTCTGGCTTTGCAAAGTGACATTAACTGAGAAAGATGTGAACAGTGACTCTGAGCTTCATGTAATAGTTAAATTTGGTATATAAAGGGAAGAAAAATCACTGACATCTCATTTTCTCCCTTAATGGCATAGTTAGAAAACCTGCTCAGATAAATTCAGTGACTCTTTTCCTGAATGATCTTGGTAGCAACCTATTTTATATCAATGTGTTGTGAATATAATTTACAAATATAAACATTTATCTTTCCCTATATTCTGATCTCCAGTTTTGGAAATACAAGCCATATTTTGTTTAGTTTATATATTAGCATTTTATAGTTGTCATTAACAATTATATTGGCAGAAAGTATACAGAATTTTATAATGGAATTCTGCAGATATGTTTCATTTGAATAATTTGCTATTATATTACCTGTTAGCGGGATTTCAAGAAAATGGTTTGAATGTTTTTTGGTTTGCAGATTGATTTTCCTATCAAAGTGGGCATACAGCCATATAGACTACTCTTTGGAATAGCCACCCTCTGACTTGATGTGCCTTTTTAAAGTGCTTATTTATGGCATAACTTTTTATTATTCCCTCAAGAAGTCTGAGATTATGGCGTAATTTTTAACACAGCCAGAAAGATTAGTAAAGTGTTCAGAAAAGAGAGCTATAGTGATAGCTACTGGCAATTGAGGTTTAATTTTTAACTTTATATCTCCCTAATCCCTGCCCAGGTAGAAACCTAAAGCAACCAGCTCCGTGTTAGTCATCTGTTCTTAAAAGGTTGAAACGAGATGCTAGTTTTTACTCCCCCTCCCCACAATAAGCCTTGAAGTTTAGCAAATCTATCATAGCAGAATAACTGCATGCAAGATGTCAATTTTGTAAAGTGATATATTTCAGACAGTATACAAAATTTGATGTTGGGAAAAATAAGCTTTTATAAATGAAACATTTAAGAGACTTTTATTATTTGCTTTTCAGTTTAGTGTTGCCTTTAAGGTGTACAATTTCAGTTTGGCAGCTGCAATAAATGACAAAAAAATTGAAGATGATAATTCAGCATTTCAAGATGCTTCTGCTGAAATGAATGTAGACCTATCCAGAGCTTGAATTTCAAGTTTATTGTAATACAATATTTTAAAGCCAAGTACCCAGGCAATTCATAGTGATATGATTTGAATGAGATTATTAGGAGGAATAGGAAAGAATGCCTTCAATTTCTTGTTATGTAGGTATTATCTATTGAGATGCTATGTTGAAAAATATTACTGTAAAAAGAGTAGAAGCTTGTTATACCCAATTCGTTATAGAGTACAATTTGTCTTGGACCTTATTCAAAAAACTTTAGTTATTAAAATAGCAAAATTATAACAAGGAATCACCTCTGATTTAGTGCTAGAGCCTATAGACCATCTTCTAATGTGTGTCTGGTATTTTATTCATTTGCTGGCCTTTAATTTCACTAATAATTCATTCCTTGACTTATTTAAACAAATGATTTGCTTCCCTAGTTTTGATACTTTATTGTTTTTCCTTAAGAAAGAGATAATTATTTAAAAGTTGCTGGATTTTGTGGGTTTTGACATTTGTGACTTTTAACACTTGTGATTTTTACTATTTGTGAGTGACTTTTAGAGGTCCATGGAGTATACAGTTATTTTGTAATTTTGCCAAGACACAATCTTAATTCCTGCTAAATTCCATGCAAGAAGGCATAGTCAGCTAATGATTTAGCTTGGCTAACCTCTTAGCATCCACAGTTTTTTTTTCCCCTGATTCATTTATTCACTCATTCATTCAACAAATATTTATTGGACTCCTCCTGTGTACTACGTTCTGTTTTAGGCATAGGAGATTTCAGCAGTTACCCAAACATGGTTGTAGTGGTTGGGAGTTGTCAAACTTTGTATCATGTGATAAATGGCTTCTATGGCTTGAATTGTGTTCCCCTAAAATTGATACATGGAAGTCCTAAGCCTCAATATCTCTTAATGTGTCCTTATTTAGAAATAGGGCCATAGTAGATGTTATTAGTAAAGATGAGGTCATTAGGGTGGATCTTAATCCAATATGCCTTTATAAAACTGGGAAATTGGGACACAAATAACATGCACACAGGGAGAATACCCTGTGAAGGTTAAGGCAGAGGTTGGAATTATGCTTCTGTAAGCCAAGGAACACCAGAGATTGCCAGCAACCACCAGAAGCTAGGTGAGAGGCTTGGAGCAGATTCTCATAATCCTCCGACGGAACCAACTTTGCTGATCCTGTGACTTTGGACTGCTAGCCTTCAGAACTGCAAGACAGCACATTTCTGTTGTATAAGCCACCCACTTATTGATACTTTGTTATGGCAGCCCTAGGAAACACACAATGGCCATTAGATGAGTTGACACTATTGAGAAGATTAATAATTTGGGTGTGAAAATATGTGTAAAAACCTTTGGCACAAGATGAAAGTGTAATTCTGAAGACAACCAGGGACCTGGGTAAAGTTATTGAAGAATACTTTTGAACTTGGGCAAAGATCTTAGAACTTACACCTTGAAATGTCAAGGGTCTGTTATACTCTTTCTGAAGCCAAAATGTTCAGTCCTTTCTGACAGATATTGTCAGTTATGATTGAGTGTTGAGTATGCCATCTCTTAATCTTTATCGTGCTTGAAGAAATGTACTTAAAGAAAATCCTGTCAGGTTTCCATGGAGAGGAGATTTTCACCAAGCCTGTTATCATCATCTGCCATGTGATCTTTCCCTAATGTAATGCAACAGTCAGGTTCAAATAACGAAAATCCTGAAAAAATCTGCCAGAAGTGTGAAATTTGTCCTCTTGCATGCGCACACACCACTTAAAAAATCTCGTATTGGATTCATCCAGATAAGAGATTTCTTTAAAAATGTGTATGTGTATATAAATTCTTAACTGTACAGTGTGGTATTCAGTTTTCTTTATTTTTTATTTTTTTGGTTTTTGAGATGGAGTCTCACTCTGTCACCCAAGCTGGAGTGCAGCGGTGGGATCTCAGCTGGCTGCAACCTCCGCCTTCCAGGTTCAAGCAATTATCTCCTGCCTCAGCTTCCTGAGTAGCTGGGATTATGGGCGTGTCACCACGCCCAGCTAATTTTTGTATTTTTAGTAGAGATGGGTGATTTGTTTTTCTAAGACAGCCCAGAGCGGGCGCAAAAGAACCAGCGACCAGGCAAGGGTAGGAGCAAAACTGCAAGTTTATTTTTGGTAACCTAAGGTGTGGGGGATAAGTCTGTGGCAGAGTCCCCCTGTGGGGCTCTCCGACGGACTTCCCACAGTCTGGACATCCCGACAGGAGTAGGGCTGTGAGAAGGCCGTGTGGCTCACTGGCCAAAGAGTGGCTTTTCTAGGAGTGGGAGGGCAATAGGCGGGGCACGGGCCTGTCGGGGGGCGTTCAGCAGGTGCGACCAGGTAAATCTTGGTCTCTTCGGATTGACGTCACCTGGCGCATGCCCAGTTGATCTGCACCTTCCCGGGTCGCCGGTTGCATTTTTCGCGGGCACAGGAAAAGTTGGGGGGGGGCGATGAAGAACCCGGAAGTGCACCATCTTGCCTCCCTTCGTCCAAACAGTGGGGTTTCACCATGTTGGCCAGGCTTGTCTCAAACTCCTGACCTCAAGTGATACACCCACCTCGGCCTCCCAAAGTGCTGGGATTAGAGGCGTGAGCCACGGCGCCTGTCCTAGTTTTCTTTCTTTAAAGTTAGGTATTAGAAAAAATTAGTAGCCTGGCGTGATGGCGCATGCCCATAATCCCAGCTACTCTGGAGGCTGAGGCAGGAGAATCGCTTAAACCCAGGAGGCGGAGGTTGCGGTGAGCTGAGATTGCGTCATTGCATTCCAGCCTGGGCAACAAGAGCAAAACTCCGTCTTAAAAAAAAAAGAAAGAAAGAAAAAAAAAGTAAGTTAGGTATTAGAGAACTCAGAGGCTTGGTGCGGTGGCTCATGTCTGTAATCCCAGCACTGTGGGTGGCCAAGGAGGGAGGATTGCTTGAGTTTAGGAGTTTGAGACCAGCCTGGGCAACATAGGAAGACTCCATCTCTATTTAAAAAAAAGAAAGCGAGAACTCAGAAGTGGGCTCTTACCCTTAATGATTTAGGGTCAAAGTGGGTTCATACTCTTAATAGTTTGGGCCCAGTTTAAGTTTATTTTTTTGTATTGTAAATGTTGCTTTATTGGTTTTCAGCGTTTAGAATCAAATGATAGATAAAACAAGAAAGTAAATGAAATTGGCCTTGCCAGTATAGAAGTAAAGTATAGAATAGGCAGAAGTGAGTTAGAAATAGAGAATAGATTAGAGGGGCATCCTTACGTGGTAAGAAACACAGATGCTGTACAAAACCGGTGGATGAATACAGTTTTACGATTATTTAAGTTTCAAAGGTAATGGTGATTTATTCTTTTTAATTCTTCTATCAAAAATTGGAAGGAGTTGGGAGAAAGTAGTATAAATTAAATCCTGAGTTTTCAGACTGGGGAGCTAGTAGATGATATCCTAGTGATACAGCAAATGTAGGTGAGTGTTAGGAAGACTCACAGAACTAAAGACAGGAAAGGTTTACAAGTGAGAGTCCCTCACACCAGGAGGAGTGAAGTAGGTCGTTTTGTTTCTATTTTTTTGTTTCTATTTTTTTTCCCCCATCAGATTCTCATGGTGGATGTTTTTGTTTTTGTCATAAACATAATTTCTTTGGTAAAACGAAAGAGAAAAAAAGTTGTACTGACCAGCAACAAAATTCATTCAAAGAAGCAGCATGACAATGAGGTACTCCCCTGAATAAGAGTTATTTAGCTACTGAAATTTTAAGCAATACAACATTTAAATGATGGGGAAATAATATAAGAATACTTAAATGTGGTAGCAAATATTTCATTATCATATATATGTGTGTGTATATATATATATATAGTCTGTAGGCATTTAATATGTTGCCTAAATTTAGGCTCAGTTTACTTTTAGACAAGTTGCATTCCAGATAAAGTTAGAGAATAAGAACTCTTATTTGGAAGTAGGTCTCTTTCAAATCTGCCTTCCATGGTATTTTGAAACTTCTAAATCTTACCAAGGTAAGTTTAGACACGGCAAACGTAGGGTTATCATATGTAAGTGATAGTGTGATCTTTGCTTGAATGTCTTAATAATGCTAAATTGAAAGGGATTTTTATTGTACCTAATTTTCATCAGGGGAGGTTAGTTTGTAGGAAATGTGTTTATAATCTGTTGTCTCATTGGAACGTAACTGGATTATAATGGAAATTGAATATTACTAAATATTATACCTCATCAGAGATGTGGCAAAATGTAACATCATTTTAGAATTTGTCCTAAGAACAATTGAAATTTGGGTTTATATAATCGGAATTGCCAGATTTTATCTATCGCCTTTTAAAATTTGTAGACAACACTAATAAAGGCTAACCTAATACTTTCTTAGTTATTGATACCACTTAAAATTTTATTTTAGCAAGGCCGGGCGCAGTGGCTCACGCCTATAACCCCAGCACTTTGGGAGGCTGAGGAGGGCGAATCATGAGGTCAGGAGATCGAGACCATCCTGGCTAACACGGTAAAACCCCGTCTCTACTAAAAATACAAAAAATTAGCCAGGCTATGTGGCATGCACCTGTAGTCCCAGCTACTCGGGAGGCTGAGGCAGGAGAACGGCGTGAACCTGGGAGGCAGAGGTTGCAGTGAGCTGAGATCCCACCACTGCACTCCAGCCTGGGTGACAGAAGGAGAACGTATCTCAAAAAAAAAAAAAAAAAAAAAAAAAAAAAAAAAAAAAAAAATTATTTTAGCAAAAGTTGTTATTTGAGGTTTCCCAGCTATGTGATGTTGCCTAAATACGTAACATTAGAAATACCTGTAATTAAATTTCATTCTTTCAGCTAGGCACTTACAGTAACTTAACATATTTAAAATACATACTTTTTTTTTTCTTTTTGAGATGGAGTCTCACTCTGTTTCCCAGGCTAGAATGCAGCTCACTGCAACCTCTACCTCCCGTTTTAAGTGATTCTCCTGCCTCAGCCTCCTGAATAGCTGGGATTACAGGCGCCCACCACTGTGCATGGCTAAGTTTTGTATTTTCAGTAGAGACAAGGTTTCACCATGTTGGTCAGGCTGGTCTCGAACTCCTGACCTCAGGTGATCCGCCTGCCTTGGCCTCCCAAAGTGCTGGGATTACAGGCGTGAGCCACCGCACCCAGCCTAAAATATGTAACATTGAAAAGAGATATTAAAAGCATCTTTTGGAAATAGTGGTAATGTACGTGTTAATTCTTTTGTGGTAGGTACTATGTACAGCTTAATACATCTTAAAGCTTGGTTTGTTAAGCTTAATTGTTACATGCTGCCTTGACATTTACAGAAACCATTCTATAATTGTGTGGGATTTTTTGTTTTTGCCTGTGTTCCTCTTCCCTTTTGTATATAATTTTAAAAATTAATTAGTAAACTTTATTTTTAGGGCAATTTTAGATTCACAGAAAGTTCCTATAGACCCCAGTCCCCACACAGCCACAACCTTCTCCGGTAACAACATCATGTACCATAATGGCACATTTATTACAACTGATGAACCTACATTGACACATCATAATCATCCAAAGTTTATCATTTACATTAGGGTTCACTCTCAGTGTTGTATGTTCCATCATTTGGACAAATACATAATGACATGTACCCACCGTTGTAGTATCACATAGTATTTTCACTGAGCTCCACCTATTCATCCCTCTCCCCACTCCCACCTCTGCCAACCACTGACCTTTTTACTGTCTTCATAATTTTTCCTTTTCTAGAATGTCATATGGAATCATACAGTGTGTAACTTTTTCAGATTGGCTTCTTTCAGTTAATAATTGCATTTCAGTTTCCTCCATGTCTTTTCATGACTTGATAGCTCATTTCTTTTTAGCACTAAGAAGTATTCCATTGTCCAGGTATTTATTTATCCTTCACTTACAGAAAGCACCTTGGTTCCTTCTAAGATTTGGCAAATATGAATAAAGCTGCTGTAAATATCATGTGTAGGTTTTTGTGTGGACATAAGTTTTCAGTTCATTTGGGCAAATACTAAGGAGTGTAACTGCTAGATTCTATGTTAAGAGTATATTCAGTTTTGTAACTGCCAAACTGCCCTTCAATGTCGCTATACCATTTTGCATTCCCAGCAGCAGTGAATGCGAGTTGCCATTGCACCCCCTCCTCACCAGCATTCAGTGGTGGTGTAATTTGCTTTTCAAGCTTTTGTTTATGGGTTCTGCCATACATTTTTGTAGAGATTAAAAAATATGATGTAAATAATCAAATGAGATGTAGAAAAATCTTAAATTTCATAATGAGAAAATTGGAAAGGAGCTAGGGTCTGGCTCCTGAGATGCTGGGAAATAGAATATTTCATTTGGAATAAGACTCGGACTTTAACTTAAAATGCATCTTGAAATTCCTTGAATTCTCTGGCGCATTGGAAGACATTTTCAATATATTCAACTTCCTAAAAGGCAGAGTAAGAATCCTCTTCCACGGATAGATATTTTTGTCAGAGATATATAAGAAATGCTTGTTAACATGTGAGTTGGGAAGTAAAATTGAATTTACTGAGGTCTTGTTTTTGATACCCTTCTCAATTGTTTTAAATTTTTGCCTTTTATTATGATAAAGTGAATAAAGTGGAATAAGTGAGATCTTAAAATTCCCACTGGATTGTCATTTTCACATCTGGAATCCAGGCACAATGTTTTTTTTTTTTTGTACTAGTCTCTGTAACTAAAGTACAGGTTATTAAATTTAATAAATGATTTACAACGGAGTAGAAAGATTCTCCAATCATTCCCTCTGCTCTGAATAGTATCTGTTCTATGTATGTGTCTGTTAAGGCCATGTATGTGTGCATGTGGTATATATGCATTTATGGCAGCTAACACTGAGTTTGCCAGGCACTGTGTTCCTCATTTGTGATCTACACAAGAAGCCAATTGAGGTGGGTATTATTTTCTGTTTACAGGTAAAGTTATCAAGACTCAGGTTAGGCCTTGTCCAAGATTATGCAGTTAGTGAGCCTAGGATGTGGGGCCATTCTGGAGGCTGCGCCTTAACCACTGTTGTCTTCCCTTTAAGCCTAATTACTGGCCGAGGAGCTACATGGCGGAGGTTTTACCGGAGGAGAGGACCTAGGTCAGTCATGAATTCTATTTGCTGATTGGTCAAACTTGCACTGAATTTTCAAACACTTGTCTTGCTGGTTTCAGTTTGGGTTGGAGTGGTGTCAGTGTTACACTTGCATACCGACTACATAATTTGGAGCCACATCACATTTTTGATGGTGTGCTCTATTGCTAGTGTCAGCAATAGAAAAATTCCAACTAGCTTTTTTTTTTGTTAGTTTCTTTGTAAATTTTGAGACAGAGTCTCACTCTGTCGCCCAGGTTGGAGTGCAGTGGCCTGATCTCCGCTTACCGCAACCTCCGCCTCCTGGGCTCCAGCGATTCTCGTGCCTCAGTCTCATGAGTAGCTGGGATTACAGGCACGCACCACCACGGCAGGTTAAGTCTTGTGTTTTTAGTAGAGATTGCGTTTCACCATGTTGGCCAGGCTGGTCTTGAACTCCTGGCCCCAAGTAATCTGTCCACCTCTGCCTTCCAAAGTCCTTGGGTTACAGGCATGAGCCACCCTGCCCGGCCCTGAATAGCCATTTTTGATAATGTTTGGCAGTTTGTCCTCCAGCTTAGACCATCTTAAAACTATTCAAGAAATATAGTATTGATACACCTGGTTATATTTCTTAAAAATAATTCTTTCCTTAAACTTACAAACTCTCTCTCCCCCTCCAATTCCTGCTCGCCGCTATGTAAAACTGCTCTGTATAGAAAGTAAGAAATCCCCACACCAGGAGACAATTGGCTAAATTACACTCAACTGCAAAAATCTTTGCATTGTGCTTCCCCCGCTCGTGATTATAATTAGCATTTTAATGAATCAGTTAAGAGAAAAGCTGTGGTAAGCAAGTGTTTCTTGAGTGCCTACTAAGTGCTGATGCCCTGCTAGTCTGTGACAATGGGAGAGCGAAGTTCAGTGTTCCCACTCTTGCTTGAACTTACAATCTAGGGGAGGTTTTCCCTCAATCTTCATGCAACACAGAGGAACATTTTATAATGTAACTATCCCATTGAAAATGTATCACTTTTAACAATTTGGATTTTCATGCTTTAGGCTTTCTTGAAGGTGTATGTGTGTCTCTTTCAGACTCATATTTTTCCATCTCATGTTAGATTTATCATCATTGCATTTATCAATCAGAACCACTGGATGGCAGCAAAAGAACATAGAAGATTTTCTATCATGCTTTTGTGTACACAAAAATGAAGTGAAAGCTATTCCTTGTATTTCATGGGTGGTGGAAAGAAAACGATACAGTGATTAAAACTTGACTGCTATCTACAGCAGATGAGACCCCAGCAGATCTCATGACTAAATATTAATATGTTACCCTAAGTATGAAAAGTTAAATTTATGCTTTATTATTACCAAAGCCACACTGTAAATTTCTCCTTTTTCAGTTTCTTTTGGTCACAAAAATATCTTCCAAGATTTCTATGCAATAATGGTATTTATAATGGTAAAAAAAAAAAATCCAAGTCAGATACTAAGTAAAACTAGTTAGTGAGAACTTGTGAAGAGAGATTTTTAATGACAAGGGACAATGGAAAAAGAGTCTCTTCCTTTGATAGCCTGTTTGAAAGAGCATTCTTAGAGAAGAATCAGAGTTTGGAGAGACCCTGTTCATAGACAAGAATTTTTCATTTTTCTTCTAAAAAATCACTTAGCAAGCAGATTTTAAGTAATGTGAGCCTCTTTGAAGATTTCATACCATTTCTATAAATGTACAATAGCTTAGTTCCGAAGTGAGTACTGTATATATCTCAATACATATAATAAATCTCTCAAACTACAAAGGGGAAATAGTCATGAAGCAGCAATGAGGTAAAAAACTTTTTAGTTTGATTTTAGTACAGAAATTTGAAATCTGTTTAGTTGAAAATAGAGCTTCCTATTTCTCCCAAGTATTTTTCAAGCTTATTTGCTTACTTTAAAAGAATCTTTTAATTTTTGGAAAAAAAATATATTTAGCCTAACTTTAAACCTCTGAATGAGTTACAAAAAATAAGTGCGGAATGGAAAAGTTGCTTTTGTCCAGAGAGCTGAGTTTTGAACGCAGCCAAGGTATTATCATTCTGGGGCTTATTCTCAGAGGGTTATGGAAGAGCGGAGTTTGTGTTTCTTCCCCTGTTGAGCTTGGGGCCTTCTGGGTTACTTGGAGCCTGAACACTTCTTGATTTATTTCTTGTTGGCAACGTTATCATTGCTTTTTGATGTATGTATGATATGGATCAGTGGGCTTTATGTTATTTGACTCTTAATGGAAATAAAGTTTGGGAAAAGAGGTAAGTCCTCCCCCAATGCCCTGCAATAAGGTATATGGCCACCAGAGCCTCGATGTTCACTTTCACTTAATAGTACTCAAGACACTTCAGCAGTATTTATAGGTACTGAGACCTGGACCCGCAATCTGAAACTATAGTTGAACATCTTCCTGGGCTTGGACTACATAGTTTCTGCAGAAGAAACTAATGTAGTCCATCAGTATCTACTAAAACCAAGAATGAGGAGAGATAAATAATTATTCTCACCATTCCTTCTGTTTGGATTTTTTTTTTTTTTTTGAGGGAGGGCTAGGAGGAGGAACATTTTTATTGTCTTAATGCAAGATAGATTGTGTGAAGCGTATTTAGTTTCTTCTCCAGAAACGATGTAGAGTTACTATGCTGAAAGAGTCTAATTTGCTGTCTCTATTAGTTCAGAGTATTTGGGGACAGAAGTCTGTAAATCCTCTTGGAAATTTTCTAGAAAATAAATTTCGATGCCCTTCTTCAGTAATAATCACTTGTAATTCCCCTCATACTTATCATTTTGTCACATTATTTCTATTAGCTATCTGTTAAGAGAAATTATAAATATAATGAGACAAAATTCATTTTGAAAGTCAGTGATGGTAAAACTAAAGGGTAAAACCACATATAATTTGTATGTGTCTTTACAGACCATAGAGGCCTATCCATCAAGTTGCAGGATTTATTTTGTTCCAGATTTATTCTTTTTATGGCTCTTTTAAATTTCACTGAATTTTGTGATCTAGCCTTAAATCATGATTCCTAAAATACATCTTCAGGTAAATATCTTGGTAGAATATTTTTTAGTATGAATTGTAGAACATCAGAAAGAACATAGCTTTGACTTTTTCATTCTGTCGGTGACTGGTGACTTTGAATAGATCACAGAAACTAGGTGTACATTTCTCCATCTATAAAGTGGATACAACCATGCTAATTTTCCTTCATTGCCTATGCAAACTCAAATGAAAAGAAGTCATGTTTTCAGAAGAAAATGGTATTTAAAATGTTAGGTTGGTAGTAGTAAAATTAGGTGACATTTTACATCAAAACTGGGCAAATTGAATGAAAGTTTCTCTTCTAGTTTGTTCTCTATTTTGTTTTGTCCTGAATAAGATTTCTGAGCTAATAGATGAAAGGGTCGTTTGGGGGAAGTTAGAGTTCTCAGACCTTGCATTTGTAAGTTTCTTTGGCTGAAACCTGACCCTAGAGTCTTACCAATTCTGCTTGGACAGCTAAGGTTTTGCTAGGTGGTTTGAGACCATGGACCAATCTTTGAAGGAGTCAGGTAGTGAAAAATTTCTAACAAAAGAAAAGGACTTTATCTTATATGAGAGAGTATCAGCCCTTCTGTAATTCATTTAGAGAAAGAAGCCCACACTATAAAGAACAGTTTCCCTGTTTTTGCTACTAATGGAAATTGTCCCTCTTGACTAGAGCAACGCAGAGAGCAGTAGCTGTCAGCTCCAGCTCCACATCACTGCGGGAGCTTAAAAAAAAAAAAATCCCCATGACCAGGCCCCACTCCAGACCAAGAAATCGGGCTTCTTGGGGATGGCCCAGGCATCAGCATTCCTTAAAGCTCCTCAGCATATGTTATTGTGCTTCTGAGGTTGAGAACCACTGATCTAGAGACTGCAGTAGAGAATAACTTGGCAAAAGGCTTACACAACAGAAACGTTTTTTAACATCCATTACTTTGTCCTTATTTGTGTTATCTTACTTTTCCAAAAGGGGACCTGTAATTTGAAGACAAACGAAAAATACAGTAGGAAAGAAGTGCTGAAAATCTTGTCAGCTAGCCATGGTCTTCTCTGGGACAATCCTAACTTTGCTGCACCACTGTGAAGGAAGGGATGCTTCCCTCTTTCCTCCCAGCCTATTTATTATGCTATTAAAGAAACATAAAAATGAACATAAGGTTCATCTGAACCATCTCAGATACTGCTGAATTTCTTATAGACACAAAATGATAAAAATAGTCTTCCCAACTTGAACACGAGCCTACTTGATGATTATAGGTCTTCAGAAATTGGTGTTTTCTCTATTCTGTCTGAAATGATAAAAAGAAAAGAACCCCCAGACCTCAAAACATTCAAAAAATTTAACAAAATTATTTGTATATACACATCAGTGAAAACACATTCAGAAGCCATCAGTTATAGAATCAACATGCTCAATTTCATTGTGTGCTACAAAAAAGATTGATCTGGGAGATAGAAATGGATTCTGGACTTGAGTTGGCCTTAGCTAGCTGGGACCTTAAAACTTTCCTAACATTCATTCAACTTTCATTTCCTCAATTAAAAGGGCATCTATGACTCTGGCAAGCCAGATACCTAATCTGTTACTTCTACAATCCTTATCCACTTCTCAAATGAACCCTGCTGTAGAGACAAGTTCCAATTAGCTATAGACTTGCTTTAGAAATATTCCAACCACAGGTCATAATTTTTGCTGGGTGAGTAGAAAAGAATGTTGATGTCATTTACTATCAATTGCATTTGTCCCCTTTTATGAGGAAGGTAATGCAGACATTGGATTAAATTTCAAGGCTGTCTTAAAAAGACACATTACACAGAGAACTGGGAAATATTCTTTTCACTGATTGTGTTACAGACAGTAATGTTTAACATGGCACATAAATCAGCAAAGTAAATGAGCAAGAGTCTGATATATTTTTAAAAGGAATTTTGTAATATACTTGTGTGTTTGACATATAGTTGGTGTTCAACAAATGTTTGTTAAATGGTGAATGAATTTGAAAGATTAAAAAGCAATTTCTTAGTCTCAAATGCTAACTTGAAGAGGTTCTAAAGATCAAAGTTTTCTGATCATAAAATGTGTTTTTTGTTTAAATCAGCTTTTCTTAAATGGTTAAAATTTGAGTAGAGTAAAATTGGAAAAACTCATTATTGGACAGGAATGGCAATTTCGAATTAGATAGTGCTTGAGCTACTATACTTATGTAATTATTTTGAAAAGTTTAAAATAGTTACACAAGCTTTGAAATATCTTTAATTGGTTTTATTAAAATCGTAATCTCAAATCCCCGCACTTTGGGAGGCCGAGACAGGTGGATCACAAGGTCAGGAGATCGAGATCATCCTGGCTAACATGGTGAAACCCTGTCTCTACTAAAAAATACAAAACACTAGTGGGGCGAGGTGGCGGGCGCCTGTAGTCCCAGCTACTCGGGAGGCTGAGGCAGGAGAATGGCGTGAACCCGGGAGGCGGAGCTTGCAGTGAGCTGAGATCCGGCCACTGCACTCCAGCCTGGGCGACAGAGCGAGACTCCATCTCAAAAAAAAAAAAAAAAAAAAAAAAAAAAAATCATAATCTCAATGAACAACTTAAAGTTAAATTTTTCTTATGGGGTGTATATCTAGTATTCTTATGGTTATATCAGCAATGAGAAACTTTGTGGCTATGAAGCACAGTTTTGATTGAAGTGAAAGTCACATTAGTATTCTGACACGACCACTTGTTTGAATTAATGCGTTATAAAAGAAATTAATTTGGTCAAATGAGTATTTAGTTCCTCTAGATTAAGTAATTACAAATTGAGGAACCATTTGGGAATAGGAAGAATTAGGAAGCTTTTTGTTTTCCTAGCTCCTCTTATTTAAAATTAAAAATAAAGAAGATAATTATATTTAAGTGCATTCTGCCTTCAGTAATGGTAGAGAAAGTAACTCTGGTTGACCCTTCTGCTCAGTACAATTTGAAAACAAGCCAACAAACAAATGAAGCACATCTTTCTGCTTAAAGATCCCAGAGAGCTAACAAGATAGTGACTATCCCAAGGCCAGGATCTAGAGATGGGGCAAGGCTCAGAGAGATGATCCTGTAGCTGGGGCTTCTTTTCCTCTTTTCCTGGGAATAGAGTCTGAGAGGTCAAGTGGGTGTGTAATGGTTTTTTTGGGGGTGGACAGAGTCACTCTGTTGCCCAGGCTGGAGTGCAGTGGCGTGATCTCGGTTCACTGCAACCTCTGTGCCTCCAGGGTTCGGGCGATTCTCTTGTCTCAGCCTCCCTAGTAGCTGGGATTATGGGATTACAGGTGTGCACCACCATGCCTGGCTAAGTTTTCTATTTTTAGTAGAGATGGGGTTTCGCTATGTTGGCCAGGCTGGTCTCGAACTCCTGACCTCAAATGATCTGCCTGCCTTGACCTCCAAAGGGCTGAGATTACAGGCAGTGTGTAATGGTTTTGATGCCCTATGAAGGTAAAGCAACAGGGATTGGTGTTCAGGGCCCACTAAAGTTGAGAAAGAGTTCTAGTAGTTCTTTTCCCCAGTTTGAGTTGGAACCACAAAGGGTTGCACTCTAGAAGCATGGAAAGGCAAATGAGAAGTTGATCCTTGCAGGTGATCCCCAGGCACCAGCTAAGGAAAATTAAATCTCTCCTGGAGAAACATTGTATCATCATTTAAGGCCTTAAGTTACTTCTACAAGGAATTTTGTAAATACAATATTCAGGGCATACAAAAAAAAAAAAAAAAAATCTAGATAGGAGGCATGAGTGAAAGCTGACAAAGACAGCACAATGGAAATAGATTCACAAAGGCTCCAGATGTTGACATGATCAGATATAGAATTTTAAATAAATGTACTTTGGTGAAGATGGCAAAGAATGAGATTGAGAATTTCTTCAGATGTGGAAACTATAAATAAAAAATCAAACAGAAAATCTGGTAGAGAAAATTTAATGATAGAAATAGGAAAATCTCAGTTGTCAGGTTTAAGAGCAGATTGACACAACTGATAAGGGAATTAGGAACAGGCTGATGGGTTAAAAAAAATATCCAGAAGGAAATACGGAGGTACAAAAAGGATGGAAAATGAGAATGGGGGGAAAACCATGAGGATGAAGTGAAAAGTTCTACCTTATGAGTAGTTATAGTTACATAAAAAGAGGAGAAAGGGGATGGAGTGGAAGCAAAATCTGAATAAATTAGAGATAAGAATTTCCCATAAGTAATGAAATTCATCAAGCCACAAGAAGCCCTATAAATCCAAAACAAGATAAATATAAATAAAATCATTTAGGTATATCATGACAATATTACCAAAAACCAAAGTTTAAAAACAAATCAGGTTAAAAAAAAGATTGCCTTCGAAGAAGGAACAATTTAACTCACAATTGACAGGAATGGTGGAAACCAGAAGACAACGGGATCATATTTTGAAGTGCTGTAAAAGAAAATGGCCAACCTTAAGTTCTAAGCCTAGTGAAAATATTTTCTTTTAATGAGAGTAAAGACCTTTCAAGCAAGCACTAACTTTGGAAAATTTGTCATTAGCAGACTCACACAAATGAAAATTCTAAAGGTTGTTCTTTAGAAAGAAGGAAAATTATTCTAGATAGAAGATTTTCATTCTGTCTAAAGAATACCCAAATAGATACATTGCACAGCAAAAACTGAAAGCCTTTCCTCTAAGATCTGGAACAAGACAAGGATGCCCATTTTCACCACTGTTATTCAACATAGTACTGGAAGTCCTAGCTAGAGTAATCAGACAAGAGAAAAAAATAAAGGGAATCCAATCTTGAAAGGAAGAAGTGAAATTATTCCTGTTGGCAGATGATATGATCTTGTATTTGAAAAAACTAAAAAAATACATCCCCAAACTATTAGAACTAATAAATAAATTCAGTAAAGTTGCAGGATACAAAAATCAACGCACAAAAAAATAGTAGCATTTCTATATGCTGACAGCAAACAGTCTGAAAACAAAATCAAGAAAGTAATCCCATTTACAATAGCAACAAATAAAAATGAAATAACTAGGAATAAACTTAACCGAAGAAGTAAAAGAGCTCTACAATGAAACCTATGAAACCCTGATGCAAGAAATTGAAGAGGACACAATAAAAGGAAGTATATTCCATGTTCATGGATTGGAAGAAGCAGTGTTTTTAAAATGTCCAAGCTACAAAGCAATCTACAGATTCAGTGCAGTCCCTATCAAAATACCAATGACATTCTTCACAGAAATAGAAAAAAACATCCTGTGAAACCACATATGAAACCACAAAAGACCCAGAATAGCCAAAGCTATCCTGAGAAAAAGAACAACACTGGAGGAATCATATTATCTGACTTCATATTATACTGATCTAGTGTAACCCAAAGGGCACAGTAGTGGCATCAACACAGACACAGCACGAGAGATCTTTTCTTACCTCCTGGTCTGGGACCAGATCCCCCTCTCCTCCTTCGGGGGACGGGGCGGGGTGGGGGCGGGGAAGGCCAGGCAGAGGGCGCACCTGGTACCTGGAGATGCGGGTCCCCCGGGGGCCTGGGTCGTTCTCACCGCAGATCCCTTTCCTCAGGGCCTGTCACCGCTGCTGGTGGACGACGGTGGCTGTGGCGACACGTCGACCTTACGCTCTACACGGTGCGATTTAAAGTCATGCGGCACCTGCTTGGCAGGTACATGGCATCCTGGCTCCATTCCCTGCAGATGGGCGGCTACCTGTTCTCTGGCTCCAGGCCCCCCAGTTGTCTCCTCTCCTGATGAGAGCCCTGGGCCAGAAGTGCCCCAACCTGAAGCTCCTCTGCCTGCATGCGGCCGACCTGAGCACGGTGCCCATCACCAGCCTGCCCAGCGCCCTGAGAACTCTGGAGCTGCACAGCTGCGAGATATCCATGGCCTGGCTCCTCAGGCAGCCAGATCCCACCGTGCTGCCCCTGCTCGAATGCATCATGCTGAACTGCGTCCCTGCCTTCAGCGACGAGCACCAGCAGAACCTGTCACGCTTCCAGGCCCTGCGCTCCCTGGTGGGGCGGCACCTACCGCGTGACGGAGCAGTGGCTGGACGCCGGCCTGCAGGAGCTCAGCTACCTGCAGGGGCTTAAGGTGCTGGGCTGTACCCTCTCTGCGACAGCACCCTGCTGGCCATCAGCCGCTACCCCTGAGACATGCGCAAGATCACGCTGATCTTAAGGGGCCTCTCTTCCCCTGGCCTGGCTGTCCCGGAGGGAGTATCAGCTCTTGGAGAGTCTGTGCCGGCAGGGTCTCCTCATCACCCTGGAAATGCCCTCCTCCACAGAAATTCTCTCCTCCTGCCTCACCATGTCCAAGTTCAGAGTCCTTGAGCTGCAGTGGCTGGGGTGGGAGAGTCAGGAGGCCAAGAGGACCCTGGGTAAGGGTCTGCTTCACTGTAGGGTCATCGTCAGGGCTTGTCCCAAAGAGTCCATGGACTGGTGGGTGTGACCACCTCATCTATCCCTGGGAGGCATCCCACCTTTTATTGTTGAGCCCCAGACCCTCTGAGCAGCACTTTGAAGAGGGCAGATAATCAGGCTTGAGGGAACTGAAAGCCCCAGGTAGAGAGAACGAGGCCTAGGGAGCCCCAGACCATTGGAATCATTGTTTACCAGCTGTGTGGCATTGGTCGTGAGTTAGCCTCTTGGAAGCCTAGTTCCTAGTGGAAACAAGTAAGACCACAGCTACCTCCTGCTACATTGCAAAGCCTTGCTCTAAAAGCTCCCAACCTCCAGAAGGCGCTCAATGAAGACTCATCTTCAGGGTTATCCTCAGGAACAAGACGATGCACAAGGGTGACATTAAGAGCTAAGGCACCCGAGGAACTGAGCCCCCCTAAGAGTATCCCAGAAAGACTGCCTGTGCATGACACCAACAAGCCCATACACCATTTATATACCTACATGCATACAAGAGACAGAGAGAGACAGGGCAACTGCGACTTGTAGTTTGATGATCAAAATGCTCATAAAGCTCAATTGTATTTTCTGTATTTTCTATCCTGCATTTTCCATGTTTTTCAAGACATATATTATTTTGCTATTAAGGAAAAAAATCATAAAAAAACCAGACTCATACACCAATGGAACAGAATAGAGATCCCGGAAATAAATCCATACATCTACAGTGAACTCATTTTCAACAAAGGTGCCAAGAACATGTATTGGAGAAAGGACAGTTTCTTCGATAAATGGTGCCGGGAAAACTGTATATCCATATGCAGAAGAATGAAATCAGACCACTCTCTCTCACCATATATAAAAATCAAATCAAAATGTATTAAAGACTTAAATCTAAGACCTAAAATCATGAAACTACTAAAAGAAAACATGGAGAAAATTCTCCAGGACACTGGTCTGGGCAAATATTTCCACAAGCACAGGCAACCAGAGAAAAAATGGACAAGTGGGATCACATCAAGTTAAAAAGCTTCCACGCAGCAAAGGAAACAATCAACAAAGCAAAGAGACAACTAACAGAATGGGAGAAAATATTTGCAAAACATCTATCTGACAAGGGATGAATAACCAGAATACATAAGGAGCTCAACCCAATAAGAAAAAATCCGATAACCTGATTTAAAAATTGGCAAAAGATCTGAATAGATATTTTTCAAAAGCAGATATGCAAATGGCAAACAGGCATGTGGAAAGGTGCTCAACAGCACTGATCATCAGAGAAATGCAAATCAAAACTACAAAGAGATATCTCACCCCAGTTAAATTGGTTTTTAACCAAAAGACAGAATAACAAATACTGCTGAGGATGTAGAGAAAAGGGAACGCTTGTACACTGTTGGTGGGAATGTAAATTGGTACAGCCACTGTGGAGAACAGTGTGGAGGTTCCTCAAAAAACTAAAAACAGAACTACCATATGATCCAGCACTCCCAATGTTAGGCATATACCCAAAAGAAAGTAAATCAGTATGTCAAAGAGATATCTACACTCCCATGTTGCAGCACTGTTCACAGTAGCCAAGATTTGGAAGCAACCTAAGTGTCTATCAACAGATGAATGCACAAAGAAAATGCAATACTTGTACACAATGGAATACTGTTCAGCCATAAAAAAGAATGAGACCCTGTCATTTGTAACAACGTGGATGGAACTGGAGGAGATTAAGTGAAATAAGCCAGGCACGGAAGGACAAACTTTGCATGTTCTCACTCACTGGTGGGAGCTAAAAATTAAAACAATTGAATTCATGGAGATAGAGAGTGGAATGATTGTTAGCAGAGGCTGGGAGAAGTGTGGGGGGTGGGGAGAAGTGTAGGGGGGATAATGGGTACAAAAATATAGTTAGATAGAATGAATATGATCTAGTATTTGTTACCACAACAGAGTGACTACAGTCAACGATAATTTATTGTACATTTAAAAATAACTAAAAGAGTATAACTGGAATGTTTGTAACACAAAGAAATGATACATGCTTGAAGTGATGTATACCTCGTTTATCATAATGTGATTATTACACGTTGTATGTCTGTATCAAAATAGCTCACATACCCCATAAATATATACACCTATTATGTACCCATGTAAATTAAAAATAAAGAATACCCAGATGAAGGGTTGGAGATAAAGAGAAGAATGAAGATCAAAAGAAAAAACAGGAAAACATACGGGTAAATTTAAATAAATATTAATTGAATACAATAGTAATAATATCTTGTGGGGCTTTAATAAACAAATAAAAATGTATAAAGTATATAAAAAAGCCATGTACATTTTTAAGGGCAGATATATGGAGTTAAAGTATTCTAAAGTCTTATCTATCAGAGGGTAAAAGCAGAAATTAGTATTAAATTTTGTTCAGCCAAAGGATGCATATTGCTATCAAAAGACACAACTAGAAGGACACAAAACTTCTAAATGAATAGAAGAAAAGCTGGAATAATAGAATTTTCAATTTTTCAATTGAATTTGGAAAGTGGAAAAGAAGAGAAAAAGAACTATGGAACAGGTAGGTTGAGCGAAAATTATTGAGTAAGATTCCAGACTTAAAATTTAAAATAATCAGTCATTACATTAAATCTAAAAGAATCAGTCATCACATCAAATGTAAATGAACTAAAATTGTCAATTGTGTAATAATTTAAACCCAAATAGATGGTTGTGAGTTAAACAACATCAGTGGCATCACATCAACAAGTAGGAATTTATTGTAAAGATTCAGAGAAGGAAAAGAACATGAAAGAAGTTGCATGGTGTTTGCAGTTGACAGACTGGTCTCTTTTTGGGCCTCCCCAAAATTGTTTAGAGGCTGTGTGTGTGTGTGTGTGTGTGTGTGTAGGTATGCGCATATCTGTCTTGAAAAGTTTGTTTTACAGGAGTGGAGGTTTAGACTATTGGGCATTAAAAAAAAAGTGAAAAAGGTTAAAAATAAAATATTTGATGTCTGACAAGGACTAAACTTCCTGGTTATGTTGTATATGTCCAACGTTGAGTGAAATCAGTTAATTTCCCTGTAACAGTCTTGTCTCTGCTTGAAACTTGCAGTTTTTTTTTTTTTTTTTTGAGACGGAGTCTCACTCTGTCGTCCAGGCTGGAGTGCAGTGGTGCAATCTTGGCTCACTGCAACCTCTGCTTCCCGGTTCAAGCGATTCTCCAGCCTCAGCTTCTCGAGTAGCTGGGATTACAGGCATGCACCACTGCGCCCAGCTCATTTTTGTGTGTGTGTTTTTAGATACAGGGTTTCACCATGTTGGTCAGGCTGGTCTCAAACTCCTGACCATGACGTGATCTGCCCACCTCAGCCTCCCAAAGTGCTGGGATTACAGGCATGAGCCACCGTGCCCAGCACAGTAATACTTTTTAATAAGTGTTCAAATTTTTCAAATTTTCTGGAGAGGTGATCCAAAGCCAGGTATGAAAGGCCCCTGCCTTTGTTTCCTGTTGCCAGGAGCATGCATATAGCCACCAGGAACATGACTGAGAAGATCCTCCCCCACGGCCCCCACACACACCATTTGAAACTTCATGGCACATGAGTGACAGATCCACAGTGACCGTGCTTCCAACACCACATGGTGGGTAACCTCTATTTCAAGTTGGGCGAAATATGATTCTGAACTTGTTTGTTCTTAGTTTTGTATTAGGCAGTTTAAGTGATATTATGAGCAACATTTCATCCTATCTTTTAATTTTGCTTTTTACTTTTCCCTCTGGTATTTTTAGTCATGAATGTTTTATTCTTGATATTAGCGTAATAAATGAAATTGTAAATGTTCAAACATGAGAGAAATACAATTTATCAAATGAATGTGCCCCGAAATCCCATTGTAGCAGATGCTATTGGTACCCTCATCTGTAGATACTCACAGTTATCAGTTCCATTTACACCAGTCTGACTTTCAACCACCTGCACCTGAGATGCTTTGCCTGCAGGCTTTCTTGGAGATCCCCACTCTACCTGTTTGGGCCAGCTGGAAGTACTGGGGAATTAATATCCCTTGGGGCCAGCCCTCAATGAATGACTGATGAGATGTGTGAGTGCATACCTCAGCTTCCTTGGGTCTTGTTTGGGATAACTGAAGATAATGTTCTATATTCTCTCCTGACCTTCCCTAGTGGGATAAAGCTTCATTTGCCTGCAGTATTAACTTGCTTGATAACATACCCTCTAATGCCTTCCTTCCCTTCCTGGTCTCTCTTTTCCACTCTCCCACTGAGGTTTCTTCTTCTTTTTTAAATTTTTTTCTTCGGGATACATGTGCAGAACGTGCAGGTTTGTTACATAGGTGTACGTCTGCCATGGTGATTTGCTGCCCCTATTGACCCATCCTAAGTTCCCTCCCCTCACCCCCCACCCCCCCAACAGGCCCTGGTGTGTGTTGTTCCCCTCACTGTGTCCATGTGTTCTTACTGTTCAACTCCCACTTCTGAGTGAGAACATGCGGTGTTTGGTTTTCTGTTCCTGTGTTAGTTTGCTGAGGGTGACGGCTTCCAGCTTCATGATCTCATTCCTTTTTATGGCTGCATAGTATTCCATGGTGTATATGTGCCACATTTTATTTATCCAGTTTATCATTGATGGGCATTTGGGTTGGTTCCATGACTTTGCTATTGTAAATAGTGCTGCAATAAACATACGTGTGCATGTGTCTTTATAGTAGAATGATTTATAATCTTTTGGGTATATACCCAGTAATGGGATTACTGGGTCAAATAGTATTTCTGGTTCTAGGTCCTTGAGAAATTGCCATGCTGTCTTCCAAAATGGTTGAACTAATTTACACTCCCACCAACAGTGTAAAAGCATTCCTATTTCTCCACAGCCTTGCCAGCATCTATTGTTTCAGAATTCCATGTTTGCTGTGTATGCTTCCTCCGGGTCAGCCATAGAACATGCTTATATTCTCATTTTAGAGTTTGAGTTAGTCATCTCAACAAGTCATTTTGTCTTTCTTAAGTTTTGGCTTAGAGGATTCTTCTAGATCATGTTTATCTGTAGATTCTTAGATGGGGAAACCTATGTATCTGGTGTGGGTAACAAACAAAGCAAGAGCCAGGAAAAAACATCTCCTCAGAACTCTGTCTCATGAGGTGTATTTTTGTTGGTATGTGCTTTACTTGACAATTATGTATCCAATATTTTAAGTTCTCAAGTGGTACTGCAGAAATAATCCACTCACAGTTTGTTTTTAAAGAATCCTTTTATTTAGCTTACATTAACTATTGAATAGTTAATATTTCAAGAGGATGAGTGGTTTTAGTTAAAATGATATATATTTTATGCTGAATGAAAGTGTCTAAAATATGATCTAAAAAGACAAATATGTGTGTGTGTGTGTGTGTGTGGTGTTTGAAGTATTCTTTTACCCCATCTCTACAAAAAATAAAAAAATTAGCCAGGCATAGTGGTGCACAGCTGTAGTCCTAGCTGCCCAGGAGGCAGAGATGGGAGAATCACTTGAGCCTACGAGTTCAAGGTTACAGTGAACTGAAATCACACACCACTGCACCCTAGCCTGGGTGACAGAGGGAAATCCTGTCTCAAATATATATAATAAAGTTTTATATGTGTGTGTGTGTGTGTGTGTGTGTATATATATATATATATATATTTTTTTTTTTTTTTAGAGATAAGGTGTCTCTCTGTCACCCAGCCTGGAATGCAGTGATGTGAGCCTCCCCAGTAGCTGAGACTACAGGTGTGTGCCATCATGCCCAGCTAATTTTTAAATTTTTTGTAGAGACAGGGTCTCCCCATGTTGCCCAGGCTGGTCTTGAACTCCTGGGCTCAAGCATTCCACAAGCCTTGGCCTCCCAAAGTTCTGGGATTACAGATAGATAGATAAATGGATAGATAGATAGATAGATAGATAGATAGATAGATAGATAGTATATCACTGTGGTTTTGATTTGCATTTCTCTAATGATTAGTGATGTTGAGCTTGTTTTCATGTTTGTTGGCCATGTAAATGTCGTCTTTTGAGAATTGGCTGCACATGTCTTTTGCTCACTTTTTGATGGGGTTGTTTTTTTCTTGTAAATTTGTTTAAGTTCCTTGTAAATTCTGGATATTAGACCTTTGTTGGATGGGTAGATTGCAAAAATGTTCTCCTATTCTGCAGGTCGCCTGTTCACTCTGATGATAGTTTATTTTGCTGTGCAGAAGCTTTTTAGTTTAATTTAGATCCCATTTGTCAATTCTGGCTTTCGTAGCAATTGCTTTTCGTGTTTTTGTCATGAAGTCTTTGCCCATGCCTATGTCCTGAATGGTATTGCCTAGGTTTTCTTCTAGGGATTTAATGGTTTTGGGATTTACATTTAACTCTTTAATCCATCTCAAGTTAATTTTTGAATAAGATGTAAGGAAGGGGTCCAATTTCAGCTTTCTGCATATGGCTAGTCAGTTACCGCAGCACCATTTATTCAATAGGAGATCCTGTTGCCATTGCTTGTTTTTGTCAGGTTTGTTGAAGATCAGGTGGCTGTAGATATGTGGTGTTATTTCTGAGGTCTGTGTTCTGTTTTACTGGTGTATTGTCTGTTTTGGTACTAGTACCATGCTGTTTTGGTTTCTGTAGTCTTGTAGTATAGTTTGAAGTCAAGTAGCATGACGCCTCCACCTTTGTTCTTTTTGCTTAGGATTGTCTTGGCTATATGGGGTCTTCTTTGATTTCATATAAAATTTAAAGTTTTTTTTTCTAGTTCTGTGAAGAATGTCAATGGTAGTTTAATAGGAATAGCATTGAATCTATAAATTATCTTGGGCAGTATGGCCATTTTCATGACATTGATTCTTTCTATCCATGAGGATGGAAAGTTTATCTGTTTGTTTGTGTCCTCTCTTGTTTCCTTGAGCAGTGGTTAGGTAGTTGTCCTTGAAGAGGTTCTTCACATCCCTTGTTAGGTGTATTCCTAGGTATTTTATTCTTTTTGTAGCAATTGTGAGTGGGAGTTTATTCATGATTTGGCTGTCTGCTTATCTATTGTGGGTGTAAAGGAATGCTTGTGATTTTTGCACATTGATTTTGTATCCTGAGACTTTGCTGAAGTTGCTTATCAGTGTAAGGAGTTTTTGGGCTGAGATGATGGTTTTTTTCTAAATATAAAATCATGTTGTCTGCAAACAGAGACAATTTGACCTCCTCTCTTCCTATTTGAATACCTTTATTGCTCTCTGTTGTCTGATTGCCCTGGCCAAAGCTTCCAATACTATGTTGAATACGAGTGGTGAAAGAGGGCATCCTTGTCTTGTACTGGTTTTCAAAGAGAATGCTTCCAGTTTTTGTCCATCCAATATGATATTGGCTGTGGGTTTGTCATAAATAGCTCTTATTATTTTGAGATATGTTCCATCAATACCTAGTTTATTAAGAGGTTTTTTTTTTTTTTTTTAACATGAAGGGATGTTGAATTTTATCAATGTCCTTTCTGCACCTATTGAGATAATCATGTCTTTGGTTTTGTTTATATGATGAATTACATGTATTGATTTGTGTATATTGAACCAGCCTTGCATCCCAAGAAAGAAGCCTACTTGATCATGGTGGGTAAGTTTTTTGATGTGCTGCTGGATTCAGTTTGCCAGTGTTTCACTGAGGATTTTAACATCGATGGTCATCGGGGATATTGGCCACAAGTTTTCCTTTTTTGTTGTGTCTCTGCCCAGTTTTGGTATCAGGATGAAGCTGGCTTCATAAAATGAGTTAGGGAGGAGTCCTTCCTTTTCAATTGTTTGGAATAGTTTCAGAAGGAATGGTACCAGCTCCTCCTTGTACCTCTGGTAGAATTTGGCTGTGAATCTGTCTGGTCCTGGGCTTTTTTTGGTTGGTAGGCTATCAATTACTGCCTCAATTTCAGAACTCATTATTGGTCTATTCAAGGATTCAACATCTTCCTGATTTAGTTTTGTAAGGGTGTGTGTGTCCAGGAATTTATCAATTTCTTCTAGATTTTCTAGTTTATTTGCATACAGGTGTTTATAGTATTCTCTGACGGTAGTTTGTATTTCTGTGGGGTCAGTGGTGATGTCCTTTTTCTCATTTTTTTATTGTGTCTATTTATTTCTTCTCTCTTTCCTTCTTTATTAATCTAGCTAGTGGTCCATCTAGTTTGTTAATCTTTTCAAAAAGCCAGCTCCTGGATTCACTGATTTTTTTGGAGGGTTTTTTTCTTGTCTCTATCTCCTTTGATTCTGCTCTGATCTTAGTTATTTCTTGCCTTCTGCTAGCTTTTGGATTAGTTTGCTCTCGCCTCTCTAGCTCTTTTAATTGTGATGTTAGGGTGTTGACTTGAGATCTTTCTAGCCTTCTGATGTGGGCATTTAGTGGTATAAGTTTCCCTCTTAGCAGTGCTTTCCCTCATAGCAGAGATTCTGGTATGTTGACTCTTTGTTCTTTTTTCTTTTTTAGATGGAGTCTCACTCTATTGCCAGGCTGGAGTGCAGTCTCACGACCTTTGATCTTGGCTCACTGCAATCTCTGCCTCCCACGTTCAAGTGATTCTGCCTTAGCCTCCTGAGTAGCTGGGACTACAGGCACACACTACCATGCCGGGCTAATTTTTTTGTATTTTAGTAGAGATGGGGTTTCACCATTCCCTGACCCCGTGATCCACCTGCCTTGGCCTCCCAAAGTGCTGGGATTACAGGTGTGAGCCACTGCGCCCTGCGACTCTTTGTTCTTGTTGGTTTCAAAGAACATCTTGATTCTGCCTTAATTTCATTATTTACCCAGGAGTCATTCAGGAGCAGGTTGTTCAATTTCCATGTAATTGTGTGGTTTTGAATGAGTTTCTTAATCCTGAGTTTTAATTTCATTGCACTGTGGTCTGAGAGACTGTTTCTTATTATTTCATTTCTTTTGCATTTGCTGAGGAGTGTTTACTTCCAATTATGTGGTCAATTTTAGAATAAGTGCCATGTGGCACTGAGAAGAATGTATATTCTGTTGATTTGGGGTAGATGTCTATTAGGTCCACTTGATTCAGAGCTGAGTTCAAGTCCTGAATATCTTTGTTAATTTTCTGTCTTGTTGATCTGTCAGTTGATTGACAGTGGCATTTTAAAGTCTCCCACTATTATTGTGTGGGAGTCTAAGTCTCTTTGTAGGTCTCTAAGAACTTGTTTTATGAATCTGGGTGCTCCTATATTGGGTGCATATATATTTAGAATAGTTAGCTCTTCTTGTTAAATTGTTCTCTTTACTATTATGTAATCTCTTTCTTTGTGTTGTTTTGGTTTTTGTTGGTTTAAAGTCTGTTTTGTCAGAGACTAGGATTGTAACCCCTGCTTTTTTTTTGCTTTCCATTTGCTTGGTAAATTTTCCTCCATTCCTTTATTTTGAGCCTATGTGTGTCTTTGCACATGAGATGGGTCTCCTGAATACAACATACCCATGGGTCTTGACTCATTATCCAATTTGCCAGTGTGTGTCCTTTAAATGGGGGCATTTAGCTTTATGTTTAAGGTTAGTATTGTTATAGGTAAATTTGGTCCTGTCATCATGATGCTAGTTGGTTATTTTGCACACTAGTTAATGCAGTTTCTTTATAGTGTCATTGGTCTTTATATTTTGGTTTGTTTTTGCAGTGACTGGTGCTGGTTTTTCCTTTCCATATTTAGTGCTTCTTTCAGCAGCTCTTGCAAGGCAGGCCTGGTGGTAACAAAATCCCTCAGCATTTGCTTATCTGGAAAGGATTTTATTTCTCCTTTGCCTATGAAGCTTAGTTTGGCTGGATATGAAATTCTGGGTTGAAAATTATTCTCTTTAAGAATGTTGAATATTGGCACCCAATCTCTTCTGGCTTATAGAGTTTCTGCTGAGAGGACTGCTGTTAGTCTGATGGGCTTCCTTTTGTAGGTGACCTGGCCTTTCTCTCTGGCTGCCCTTAATTTTGTTTCCTTCATTTTGACCTTGGAGAATCTGATGATTATGTGTTTTGGGGTTGATCTTCTCATGGAGTATCTTAGTGGTGTTCTGTGTATTTCCTGAATTAGCATGTTGGCCTAGGTTTTATCTCCTGGATAAAATTATCTCCTGGATAATATCATGAAGTGTGTTTTCCATTCTTCCTGTCTCCTTCAGCTACTCCAATAGGCTTGGTTTTTTATGAAGTTCCATATTTCTTGGAGTATTTATTCATTCCTTTTCATTCTTTTTTGTCTAGTCTTGTCTTCATGCCTTATTTCAGCAAGGTGGTCTTCAAACTCTGATATCCTTTCTTCAGCTTGGTTGATTCAGCTATTGATATTTGTGTATGCTTCATGAAGTTCTTCTGCTGTGTTTTTCAGCTCCATCAGGTCATTTATTTTCCTCTCTAAACTGGCTATTCTAGTTAGCAGCTCCTCTAACCTTTTACCAAGGTTCTTAGCTTCTTTGCACTAGGTTAGAACATGCTCCTTTAGCTCGGTGTAGTTTTTTTTTTTTTTTTTTTTAACCCGTCTTCTGAAGCCCACTCCCGTCAATTCATCCATCTCATCCTCTGTCCAGTTCTGTGGCCTTGCTGGAGAGACACTGTGATCATATGGGGGAGAAGAGGCACTCTAGCCTTTCAGGTTTTCAGCATTTTTTCATTGATTCTTTCTCATCTTTGTGAGTTTGTCTAGTTTGGATATTTCAGACTGCTGACCCTTGGATGGAGTTTTTGTGGGGGTTTTTTGTTGTTGTTGATGATGCTGTTGTTGTTGCTTTCTGTTTGTTTGTTTTCCTTTCAATGGTCAGGTCCCTCTTCTGTAGGGCTGCTGCAGTTTGCTGGGGATTTGCTTCAGGCCCTATTCATCTGGTTCACTCCTGCACCTGGAGATGTCATGCAAGGAGGCTGGAGAACAGCAATAATGCTTGTTCCTTCTTCTGGGATCTTTGACCTTGATGGGCACCATACTGATGCTAGTAGGATCGCTCCTGTATAGGTTGTCTGACAACCCCTGTTAGAGGGCCCCAGCCAGTTGAGTGGGATGGGGAACAGAACCTATTTAATGAAGTGCTTTGTTCCTTGGTGGACGGGGTATACCTTACTGGGGGGAAACCCACTCATCTAGGCTGCCAGATTCCTCAGAACTACCAGGAGAAAGGCTAAGTCTGCTGGTCTACAGAGATTGCAGCCACCCTTCTCCTAGGTGCTCAAGCCCAGAGAGATCTGGGTTCTGTCCCTGAACCTCTGGCTGGAGTTACTGGAGTTCCTGCAGAAAAGCCCTACCCAGTGAGGAAGGATGAGTCAGGGTCAGGCCTGAAGAGGCGCTCTGGCCACAGTCTGCCACAGCTGGTGTGTTGGGCTGTGGGGGACATGTCTTAGGACCAAGCCGTACAGCCTCCCTTGCTTCAGCAGGGGAAAAGTGTGGCCTGGAGCTATAGAAATGGGTGCTGTCCTTCCCTTGCCCAGGGAGCTTAGCGTGTTAGGCAGTTGTGAGCCCCAATGCTGGCTGCTGCCCCTCCCACAAGGAGCTCAAATGGCTTAGACAGCAGGCAGCCACAGCTATGGTGCTGGTCGCCCCTCTCCCCAGGAGCTTGGTAGGTTAAAGTAGATTCCAGCTGAGAGGCTGCTGAGAATCTGTGCAGCTCTGGGGTTGGGACAGTAGGTCCTGGTGGCGTTGGTTCATGAGTAGGATCTTCCAATCCATGGGTTTTATGAAACTGTTTGACTGTCATAGGAAGTGAGCTACTACATCCCCTGCTTTACCTTCTATGTTAGTGGTTCTCAAAGTGTAGTTCCAAAACCAGTGGCAATACCATCCCCTGGAAACTTGTTAGATATGCAAATTCTTGGGCCGCAGCCCAGACCTACTGAATCAGAAACTCTGGAGATAGGCCCAGCAACCCGGGATGGAACAAACCCTCCAGGTTATTCTGGTTTACATTCAAGTTTGAGAACCACTGGTCCATGTTCTGGTGGAAAAGACCAAGTGAGAATGCTTCCATCTCCAGTCACAGGCTCCTGGTTGCCAAGGATGCCCTGATACTAGTCCCTAAAGGAAGACTGCTCCTCTCTGTAACTCAGACCTCTCTATAGAACCTAGGACATAGATACTGGGAAGGAGGGTTCTGGGGACCAGGGAGCAAGGACTGGCTACCTTCAGGTAAAAGGCAACAAACTCTTTTGTTGGAAATGTCATTGAAACCACTTGCCCAAACATAGCTCTGATGGGGTGAACAGGGATGCTGACCTGTAGACATGCTTCCTCTGCTCACTCCCTAAAACAAATAAGAACAAGAAAAACAGCCACCTTCAATGTATTCCAAGGATGGGCCAGGCACTGTACTACATAAGCTCTGTCTGAGCCGTGATATAATGGTATTTGGAGGTGGGGTCTTTGGGAAGTGAATGGGTTTAGATGGGGTCATAAGGGTGGCACCCCATGATGGGATTGATGATTTTATAAGAAGAGGCAGTGATGAGAGCTGTGTGCCATGTGAGGACACAGTCAGAGAAGGCAGCCATCTGCAAGCCAGTAAGAGGGCCCTCACCAGAACCCACCTTGCTGGGAACTGACCTCAGACTTCCAGCCTCCAGAACTGTGAGAAATAAGTTTCTGTTGTCTAAGCCTCCCAGTCTATTGTATTTGTTACAGCAGCCTGAGCTAACTAATACAATACAATTATTATCCCATTTTATCAGTGAGAAAATAGATTCAAAAAGACCAAGAGCCAACTGTGTGATGAGACCAAGGAACTTGTCCTGCTTCACCAAACTAGTGAGCATCAGAGTAGATTTGGTTATGGCCTGGGTGCCTTGTCAACCTGAAGGCCCTTGATTTCCTGGTTGGCTGAGGGTTTAAATTTCTCCTTTTATTTGGAATCTTAGTAGCGTGGACCTCTTACTCAAGGGACTTGGCCTTTGAGCCTTCCTCAATGATCCAGGCTTCAAATTTTCTGGATGTCACCTCCTGACTCCACAAAATCCAATTTTGAAGGAGTCATATTATCCTGCTCAGTTCAGGGGTGCTCTGAAGCTCTTGCACGGCTCTCAGTTTCCTCCTTCTCTATTTAGAGCTTGTGCCAGCCCCATGAACCCACCCTTTCTCCAGGAATTGCTCAGGCACCACATCGCAGACACTCTGCTCTAGGGAGGTAGCTCTCCCTCACCTTTCAAAACTGTTCTGTCTCATCTTGAGGCTGCTTTTATTCTCTCTAATCAGATGGAAGCCACCTGGTCTGTCCCTTAAATGCCAATTACCATTGCTTTGCATGTGTGAATTTTGCTCACTCTGTGTTGTGGTGAACCCCTATTCACCCCAATAGGGAAGGCGCCAAGTTCAAGAGGCCAAAGAAGAGACCCTGAGCCAGCAAACAAGGCATGGAGTTTTATTAAGGGCTTACAAACAGGGGAGATAATTCAGCAGCAGCGGACTGGGCATGAGAACCACAACCACCTGCAAACAGCATGCAGTCTATATAGCATTTTCACCTAAAACCCTCCTCCTAACGACCTACACCTGGCAACCTTCATTTAACCCAAACTCGGGGCCTCAATCCCCTGAATGGTCTATCTTCCACGGGAGACACCAGGGGCTCAGATCTTTATCATAGATAAGGAACGAATCTTCCACTTGGCTACTCCTGGATCCCCTAGCTCAGAACACACGTTCAGGGGCATCTGCCATATAGGGCCATTCTTAGGATATGCTTAAATTATTGCTCTCAGGTGTGTTTACCCTATGCCCTGCTTCTCCGATGAGCTTAGCTCCTTTAAGAGCAAAAGAAACACTGGAACCTCTCTGTGTTGCTACTTGGTGAGTCTAAAGCAGAATCCTGAAGAGACAGGCCCAATTGGACAGCTTTGTCAACTGAGGAAAATTGGATGTGTGTATGTGTGTTGAGGGGCAGCTGGTGATGTTTGCTATAAAATAGAGAGTGCTGCTATTTTGGGTATATCTGTGTTTGCACTGACATTTCATGTTTGCAAAACCTCACAGCTTGGTGTGTTAATCCAGTAAAATCATCGAGGGACTGAAATGAAAACACCCAGAAGATTGGCAGACAGGAGAGCCAACTGTGTGAAAGGTACCAGAAAATTCTGCTTGTCTCCCAGACCATTGCTAGAAGGAAAAATACAGGCAAGGACAGAAAGTCCCACAGAATGGGGCGATGGTGGCCACTCTGAGTTTTCTTGGGGTCTCTAATGATAGGCTTTTATCTTATTATAGCTGATTGACACAGAACTTATTCACAAATTAAGAAGTGCTAATTCCTTGAAATATTTTGGACCTTACACCAACTTTTTCTAGTGGGTTTCTAAAAAGACTCTATTATGTCAGGTTGGCTTGGAACCCAGGAGATGAGCTGGCACTCTTCAACGTTAGTACAACATCATTTGTCACAGGATTTGCAGGTGTGGCTCAGTTCCTGAATTAAAATATACAACAAAAGCTCAGGGCTGAGGAGCCAGCCCTTCAGCAACCCTAATGAGTCTTCTGTAACTGGCATGCCCTGAGCAGTCTGTAGTCTTCTGTGTGCTACTAGGTCTGAAATGTTTTGTTTGTTCGATGATCTGACTTGTTAGCTTCACCTCCATGTAGGCCACTCTCATCACTGGGCAGAAGAACCCCCTGTTGCTTTCCTGGAGCTAGTTGGAGGTTATCCTACAGATATACTTTGGCATCTCCTGACTTTTGTCGTCGACGGGGAGATTTTTGTTGATTTCACTTATTTGTTCATTTGGATGGACTCACGGTAGCCACAGTAGTCAAAGCTTGATCCTTTTTGCAGATGAAGTGCATTCCAGAGGTGTCTGGGCATGTGAAGGTGGAGCTGGTGCCCTCCAGATGAAGGACTCCCACCCCAATATACCTCCCACAACCTTTCTATATGTCTGAATTCTTGTGTAAAGATGACAAAGTGTTCAGACTTCAGTTAGAATAGGGTTTTTCAATCTTTTAAGTCACAGGACCCCTTTACACTTACAGTTGTTGAAGATCCCAAAATGATTTTAAGTTGGCTATATCTATTGATATTTAGCATATAAGATAGGGGTCAGCAAACTATGACCAATGGGCCAAATCTGGCTCACCACCTGTTTTTGTAAATAAAGTTTTATTGGCACACAGCCAACCCCATTCACGTACATGTTGTCTGTGGCTGCTGT
>NC_045448.1:68577340-68654916 GCF_002776525.5 Piliocolobus tephrosceles | reverse complement strand
AAATAAAGTTTTATTGGCACACAGCCAACCCCATTCACGTACATGTTGTCTGTGGCTGCTTTCACAGTATAGTGGCAGACTTTAGTAGTTGTAGCGGAGTCTGTGTGACCTGTGAAGTCTGAAATATTATCTGTCCTTTGCAGAATAGTTTGCCAATTCCTGATATAAAAATTAAAAAATATATTTAAAATATGTATGAATTCATTAAAAATATCAGTAACAAAACCATGACAAGATAACAGATTACTTTTTTCAGTTGGAGATATGTCTCTATTTGCTAAAATGAAATAGAAAACCTTAGACTCAGAGTGACATTGGTTTACACTTTTGTAAATTTATTTGATGTGTGGCTTAAAATAAGTAACTGAATTCTCATATCTGTTTCTGCATCCAACCTGTTGTGATATGCTGCTTTGGTCTAAGTAAATGAAGAAAATCTAACCCCTTACAGGTATATAGTCAGGAAAAGGAGGCGTATTTTAATAGTCTTTTCAGATATTTGTGGATATTCTGCTTTGACACTACCGTAAGCCATGACACGTGGTGATTTCTAGGAGGATGCATGTAAAATTTGGAACCGAACCATGGCAATGACAATTTATACTCTGTTGCATTAAAATGCACTGGTCTAATTTGTACTCTGAATGAATCTTATACCCACGTAAGATTTTATAACATCACACATTATTTTGAAAATAATAGTTCACTGAGTTGAGCACATCTTCCAAATGTTGACACATTTCATTTTGTATCATATCAAAACACCACATTTGTTAATATTACCATAGAGCTCATTGTCCTTAAGCTGTCAAACATTTGGTGGAGCATATAAGTTTTCCAAAATTCTAATTTTTCCTTGAGACCTCAAATTTTATAATTGGCATCAAATTCTGTCAGTTGTTTTCCTTGTACAGACAGGCTCATTTCTTTTATTTTAAAGTCAAATTCTGCCAAATACCCAAGTTTGAATAACTATGGTCTGTCTGTCAGTCATGTAAAATGTTGTCCCATTAAAAAAGAGGCTCATTCAGCTTGTACTTCAAACTATATTGCACCAGAGGATTTCCTGGAGACCACAAGCATGCTTCAGTATGCAGCAGAAGTGTTTATATGTACTTCTCATTTAGTCACCCAACATATTAAAAATATATATACTCAAAGATAGTCGCTTAATGAAATTTATAACTTTTGCTGCCTCCTCAAGGCCATTCTTCAGTAAAACTGGCTTTTTGTTCTTGGAAGCATGTGGTGGTAAAGAATAGAATGATCACTAGCACAGCTTGCCTCAGCCTTGATATTGCTAAGGCATCAGCAGTTTTACTACCCATACTTCTATAGCATCAGTGTGAATTTCACCACAGTAAAGAAGACAAATAATGTGTCACTATTATTATGAAAATAGTTTGGGCCTTGTAGATCCCTGAAAGTGGGTCTGTGGACCACACTTTGAGAACTGCTGAGGTAAAGGAAGGGAATAAGCTAAATCAAATGCCATTGGTTCAAGAAGAGGCTGCTGGTAAGGGTCCCCATGACTAAGTCATACTGGGAAATGCAGTATACGTATAGGTATTATATTGTTGGTACTTCCCAGCAATCATGAGGTTTGAAAGGCTCTGAGAAGTCCCCAAGAAAATAAACTTCTTTAACTTTGGATTTCCCAAACCTATTTGAGCAATACATTCCTTTTTCAATATATGCGAATACTCTCTGGGAAACCATGATCCTTAAGGTATCAACGTGACTCTTGGGATCTCCTGAAAGCAGGCTTGATGGGCTGGGAAGTGGTGTGGCAAAGGGGGCTGGAGAACATCCGAAAACTGGAACCCTCAGAGACTGACTCCTGGCCACTCAGAGTGACCCCTGACGCCACTCCTGAGTTGTCTGCTCATTCCTTTCTGAGTGGTATCCCTGACAACAAGGCCAGTGACTGAGCCACAGGAGAGAATGCCCACGGCACTAATCCTCCTGCCTCATTCCTGGGAGCTACTTCTTGTAGAGAACGAATGCCAGCAGATCTGTAAAACTGCATTATTTCACATAGCCCACTTCTTGTAGAAAATGCCAGCAGATGTGCACATCTGCATTTTTCACATTGCCAAGTGGATTTTGAAGAACAGAACTAGGCAGAAAAGGCACCAAAACCTGCCCTGGATGGGGTGGGCATGCCACATGTTGCACATGACTTTTCTTCCAGACTGTGTTTATCGGTCTGGAACCATTCCTGGGGCACACCCCTCCTTTAGATTGTGACAGGCTGGCCATGGGAACCCACAGCACTCTCACTGTCACTCTCTGAGATGGGGCAGGCCCTGGGGATCATTCTCATGAGGACTTACTTTATATTGCTCATTCTTGGATAAGAAAACTCCCTTTCTGGAGGAAAAATATGGAGTGGGACCGTCTTGCCCTCAGTGAAGTTAAATTTTTGAAGCTTTTTTACCAGTCTCACTTCACCTCCATCCTGATTAATACCTCCCATCCTGCACACTCTGAATTCCCAGAGGAATCTTCCTAAGGCACAGGAAGCAGGAAAAGAGTCAGGCTACAGGCACATATGTAATTCAAGACCAGGTGTATTAGTCTGTTCTTATGCTGCTAATAAAGACTTGCCCGAGACTGGGTAATTTATTTAAAAAAGAGGTTTTACGGACTCACAATTCCACATGGCTGGGGAGGCCTCACAATCATGGTGGAAGGCAGAGGAGGAGCAAAGGCACATCTTACATGGCAGCAGGCAAGAGAACATGTGCAGGGGAATTGTGCTTTCTAAAACCATAATTTTTCATGAGATTTATTCACAATCATGAGAACAGCATGGGAAAAACCCACCCGCATAATTCAATTACCTCCCACTGCGTCCCTTCCGTGACACATGGGGATTATGGGAACTACAATTCAAGATGAGATTTGGGTGGGGACACAGCCAAACCATATCACCAGGTAATAAGGGCCTCAGAGAGGCAATGGGTGAGCTGGTCACGGGGCTGTAAATTCCACCCCGATCCAGCTGTAAATGAGTGGGGGCTTAGCCTAGATCAGTTGGTGGGGGAGATGGGAGGGGAGATGGTGCCCCAGGGCTGTGACCTTTTACCCTTTTCAGTTGGAGTGCCCCTGCTTCTACCTGTTCTATAATCTGAATTTTGGCATAAGACTTCATGTGAACCAAACATTCTACTGCTTAAAAAAATGCAGTGACAATCACCAGACAACAGACATTTTCTAAGGTTCCTTCCATGTCTAAATTTATTCCACACACCTGAATAGTCTCAACTTCCTAATGCTTTCCGGGTACTTTCATGTGTTTCTTCTGCATTTGGCCTTTTGTCCATACTCAGTGACAAACTTTAGAAGGCAGGGAGTTTCTGTATACTTTGATGTTCATAAAAATATCCAGCACGGGTGCTGTGCACACAAGGCCTGTGATAACTAGTGACGAAGTGTTACTGCAGCTGTCTGAGAAGGGCTTCTGAGGTTTGGCGGTTTAGTTGTCTGAGAAGGGCTTCTGAGGTTTGGCGGTTTAGTTATCTCTGAAAACTGGCCAGCAAGAGGATAAAGGGTGCAAGGAAAATGGTAGTGAACTAGGCAGGAGACCTGCGTGCTACATCCTGCTCATCTCTCACTCACCCTATGCTCATATAAGCTTAATTACAGCCTGTCCTTAGTTTGATTTCCAGTGAAATGAAGGACTTGTTTGAAAACCATGCTTCCAAAATGTGGGTCATGGAGAATAGTGGGGTTATTGTAGCGTGGTCCAGGCTGTCTGTCCAGCTGGCTGCAGGCTGAGCACATAGTGTCTTGCACATATGTTATTATTTTTCAAATGTATTTAGCAGTGACTGTGACTGATAAAATTCAGGTTCATTTTAAAGTGTTACTGGGGCTGGGTGTGATGGCTTGTGCCTGTAATTCCAGCACTTTGGGAGGCCGAGGCAGGCAGATCACTTGAGGTCAGGAGTTTGAGACCAGCCTGGACAACATGGTGAAATGCTGTCTCTACTAAAACTACAAAAATCAGCTGGGCATGGTGGTACACACCTGTAATCCCAGCTACTTAGGAGGCTGAGGCAGGAGAATCACTTGAATTTGGGAGGCAGAGGTTGCAGTGAGCTGAGACCACGCCTCTGCACTCCAACCTGGGCAACAGAGTGAGACTCCATCTCAAAAAAAAAAAAAAAAAAGTGTTTTTGGATTCATAGTGGCTAATAAAAACAAATATAATGAAGACTAACATTTATTAAGTGCTTACTAGGTGTGAATTAGAGTAAAGTGCCTGTCTCAGGTTGGATTTCCAGACACTGAGAAGAGGATTTGTATGCAGGGGATTTATGTAGGATTTTGCCCAGAGAATGGGAAGAGGAAGGACAGAGTGGGAGAAGTCAAACAAGGGCGTTATTTCAGGTGAGTCCCAGTCTTAGCTCAGTTGAATGGGGTGCTCTGGAGTATTAAGTGCATCACAGGATTGATCCTCACTCATGGCAAAGGAAGTGGGCTTTCATATTCCTGCCCCAGTCAGTTGCTGGCTAAGGGCTGTCCAATGGGCAGATGGTGGTGTTGGGGGACATAAACTTAGGTATTTCTGGCTTTTTGTGCCTCAACACAAAGCAGCTTCAGTAGCTATCAAACAGTTCTGTGATGAGAGTTACAGGATGTTAGAAGAAGATGAAAAACACCCCCACCCCTTCTACTCCATACATAGTAGCCAGGGAATGGGTATATAGAAACCACAAAAATGCTCCAAGGAGGTGTGGTGGGGTGCTGACAGTCTCTGTGACAGTGCCTTAGCTCATTCAATCCAGACAACAACCTTAGGAAGTATAAATTGTCTCCATTTTACAGAAGGGGAAACTGAGGCACAGAGAGGTTAACAAACTTGTCCATGGTCATCCAGCTGGTAGATGGCAGACCCAAGATTCAAAGCAAGAAGCCCATGCTTTTACCTCCATACTGCGTACTGCCCACTGCTTCTCAAAATACAATCATTATCATTATCATGTGTGCAATCAAGAATATTCTGGGAACGAGTGGGCAAGCCTGGAGGTCCTGTGTGGTGGTCTCACATTCAATGAAATTGTAATCACTTACAAGGGTTGTGCTCTGATTTCAAAGCAATTTCAAGGGCAATTTGGGTTTCAATTTTTTTTCTGTTTTTACAATTATTCTGACTTAGGCAATTTTAATCAAAATCAAAAAATCCAAAGAAAACAATGGCCAACGGTGAAAGACATTTGAAGAACTACATGGCACTTGAGTTGGAAAAATAATTGAGAGATGGCTATTTGGGTGGGAAACAATGCAATTTGAATTTCTAATTCAGAAAAACGACTTAATTGGCAACACATGCTTCCCAATTGCAACAGGAAGACAGGAGGGTGGTTTTCAAGTGGGGAGCACATGGGTGTGGTGCAAAAGAGCAGATTCCTAAACAAGGCAGAAGGCTTCCTTCTGTTCAGTGTTAAATTCCTGTCATTAATTCTCTCATCCCCTCTGTAATCCTGTGTCCTGAGAACAGTGGCACAAAGCTCCCATCATGGATGGCTTTGAGAATTCCATGAACCGAGAGAGCCTTCTATAGCTGTACCATGTTTAATACAGTAAATGTGTGGGGGTGGGGGGAGTCGTGGGTTTGACTCACAGTGCTTCTCAATCAAGGACAGTATTCTTCCCCCTCCATAGGTTTTTGAAAATGCCAGGGGAATCTTGTGTTGCCACCACAAATAGGTTGTCATAAGGTAAGTGTCTAGGGCTAGTGGAGTTTGGTTCTTGGAGGATCAGTGATGTTAAATATCCTGTAATTCATGGGACACTTCTGGCTCAGGAAGAAGTCTTAGTACTGATAACACTGACACTGAGAAACTCTGGGAGGGGAAGTGATTGGAGAAAGATAATCATCTTCAAATATGAGACACAGTGGCCTCTGAAAGGACTTACACTTATTTCATGTACCTCTGGAAAACCACGTGAAGTTGGAGGCAGAACATCTCAACAGCTAAGGTTGCTCAGAATGGAGTTGCCCGTGTCTTTGGTAGTGAGTTCCTTGTTACTGGAGGTAATAAAGTAGAGGCTATTTGACCACATGTAAGGGATATCGTTGAAGCAATATCCAGCCTGGAGGAGAGGATGGATTAGATGATCTCTGAGAGTCTATCACCAAGATTCTAGGGTTCTGCTTACAGTTTATTATCAAATGCCAGGTGAGATTTGTGATGAAAGTAATTAATTGGAAAAATCATACAGTAAGATCTGATTTGAAAGATGCAAAGGTGGAACTGAAAAAATGTGAGTCCAGTGTTAAGAAAGAGAAAGTGTGTTGTATTGGAGAGAACTCTGATTAAGGAGCCAATCAGCCTTGATTCCTGTCTCTAATATTCACTTGCTGGCTATTGGGATCTTGGGCTCCTCACATTTTCTCTGCATCCATCAGATGATGCTATCAACTTTTCGATGCCCAGAATCTGTGATTCTGTAGTTTGAGTGTAGACCATGTTATTCCTTATGATTCTACTGTGGCCTTAGATAAGTAACTTATCATTCTTTCCCAATATGTGAAATAAAAAAATAATCTCTATGGTATTTGCTTTTTCTAATTCGCAAGGAAATCAGTAAGATCAGGTAAAAGCTTAAATGCCAAAATGCCTTAAAAGTAGAAAGTATAGTAAAGTAAGTGCTGCTCTGAGATTTCTCCACTCAAACCTCACCCTATCAATTCTAGTGCTGGGGGTAAATATGTCTCAGTTATTTGAAACCTTCATGGGTCCTACTCCTAGAAACCTTTATTTTTGGAGCTCCATGCCGCATCATATCAAACATATTAAAATATTCTCACACCTCTCATTAACTAAAATATATACATAGTCATATAACTTATTCATCCTGATAATCTATTTTATAAGCATATAACTAAATATTTAATAATATCAAATTTTACATTTTAAAGACAATAGCGTTTTCCTTTTTTAGATGTCATACATTTTTGGTAAGCCCTTTAGAAGCTCATAGATACTAGTCTCTGTAACTATTAATGACTGGTGAATGTATTTAGAGAAAAGACATCAGGTTCAAACTAAGATTTATTAATAATTGTAGAAAGAAAAAACTCTTCTATCATTGCTTCTTTCTGTACTCCAACAGGCTAGCCCTTTTAGGTCAAAAGAGAAATGGGGACAGGAAGAGGACGTGGGAGGCCGTGGGACGTGGCCAAATGACTGCAGCTCATTTGTAGATGTCCATGAAGAGTGGCGAGTGTGTGTGTGTGCGTGTCACATGCATGTGTATGTGGTAGTGAGAGTGACAGATGAGAGTGCTGAGGGGTAAAGGGATATGAGAGAAAAGGACACCATAGGGTCAATGATAAGGTATGGTAGGCAGAGTTCTTAGGAAGCCCCCAAGATACCCACCGCCTCATGTATGTGCCTGGTGTAATCCCCTGTACTGGAGCCTCTGAGGGCCTGATGTAATCAGGTGACCCCTTTATAAGGAAATCCAGAGGTCAGAAATGAAAGAAATTAGAGAAATTTTCCTTTTGGCTTTGTTATGGGCTGAATATGTTTGTCCCCAAAAACTCCCTCCAAAATATATATGTTGAAGCCCCAATTCCAAATGTGATGGTACTTGGAGATGGAGCCTTTGGAAAGTAACTAGGGTTAGATGAGGTTCTCCCTCATGATAAAATTAATGCCCTTATAAGAAGAGACACCTGACAGCTAGCACTTGTGCTCTCTTGTGCTTTCTTTCTTTATGCCCCCCACCTACTCCCAAGTTGGCGTAAAGAAGAGGTCATGTGAACACACAGCAAGATGACTGCCACCTACAACCCAAGGGGAGAACCCTCATCAGAAACCAACCACGCTGGCCCCCTGATATTGGACTTCCAGCCTCTGGAACTTAAACAAAATTCTGTTGTTTAAGCCACAGAGTCTATGGATTTTGTCGTGGGGAACTGACCTGACTAGTGCAGCCTTGAAGCAACACATGGTTGTCACAGGACCATTTGGTGGGAATAGCAGGTGGTCTTTAGGAAATGGGGCCTCAGATCAGATCCCCAGTTTGAGGATCTGAATTCTGCCAACTACCAGTGAGCTTGGAAGAGGACCCTAACATCTAGATGGAAATGAGATCTGGTGAGACCCTGGGCAAAGAACTCAGCTAAGTGATACCCAGATTCCTGACCCAGGGAAACTGCGAAATAACAAATGAGTGCTGTTTTAAGACACGAAGTTCGTGATCATTTTTTGCATAGCACAGAAAACTAATACATAGGACTTGTTGGAGGTCTGCCTGTGCTCAGGCGTAAAACAAGATTTGGGAGTAGGGTAATCAGTTTTCCCTCACTTTTTTTCTTAGTGCCACTCAGCTGAATGTTTGCATCTATATCATTCAAATTATATTAATCTCAGGAAAAGAAAGGAGACTCTCTGCCTTGGCCATATCATTGTAAGTGTGGCTAGCAGTGTACTGATGGCATTTCTGTGGTGAAGCATTTTGCATGTTGCTATAGTCTAAATGTTTGTGTCTCCCCAAAATTCATATGTTGAAATCCTAATCCCCAAGGTGATGGTATTAGGAGGTTGGGTCCTTGGGAGGTGGTTAGGTTATGGGGTGGAGCCCTCAGAAATTGGATTAGTGCCCTTATTAAAGAGTCCCAAGAGAGACTCCTCACCCCTTCTACCTTGTGAGGACCCAGGGAGAAGGCACAGTCTATGAACCATGAAGTGCGTCCTCATCAGACACCAAATCTGCTAGAGCTTTGATCTTGGACTTCCCAGCCTCCAGAACTGTGAGAAATAAATTTATCTTGTCTATTAATATAAGATACCTAGTCTAATATATTTTGTTGTAGCACCTAAATGGACTGAGATACATGTTTTCCCTAAGAAGATAGCTGAGGATGGGCTTAATTAGGAATTTCAAGGCCAAGGGGGAGACTTTTATCAGCTATGGCTTAAAGTAAAGAAGCAATGCCATAGGGGACCAATAATTCTCTTCCAGAGAATATTTCCAATTCCTTTCTCCTGGTGCTGACAGTTACTCCATATTTGTTTTCAAATAAATTCTATCAGTCAGCCTGAAGATAGAAGTGTGTTTGGTCACCAGGAGGTTGTCTGCTCTCCTTTCCTCCTGGAGAGTTGAAAAAGCTGAGAACTCACCCTGTTACTGTCAAGTTTCAGCCTTTCTGGACTCAGCATTAGGCTTAAAGAGAGCTGAGTTTTGACAGGAAAAAAATTATCTCTGATTCCTCCTTTTGGGTTAGAGAAAAAAATTGTGTCCACAAACTGAGGCCCTGGTGAGCGTGCATTGTGCAATTTTGAGGAAACTTGATCTAGTGTCTTCTGCATTGTGTTGCACTTGATTCAGGATAGTTCCATCCTGAGGAGGAGTCTGTTCCTCATGACTTAGGCCCTCTTCATAATCCTTCTCTGAAAGCCTCTTCCTTTTCATTACGTGGTCATAATTATTTCTCTGTCGAGTTCATAACCTAACACCTCTCTGTGCACAGTGCCAAGATTTGAAACCGTAATAAGCTGAATGCTCACCTTCGAAGTCATTATTTCAATCATTAGAACACAGTTTATTCCTTGAGAGGACATTAACATTTGAAAATGTGTCAACCAGAGTAAGAAATTCATCATGATCATAGACCACCTGCCAAGTCATTAAAATGCAATGTTCTGATTTTCCTGGATATTTTAGATAAATCTAACATCTGACATCAGTTTACATTTTTAAGTTCAGCTCCTGGTAAATTGCTTGTGAATGCCAGACAAGTTTGAATTTTAAACAAGAAACTAGAAAAAAAAGTGCAGCCAGAAGAGGGCTAAGGGATCTGTTTAGGGCATCAGTGTGGACCAAAGACACGAGTACACAACAGCACCCCCAGTACACAATGCCATTTCTATCCTAGCAAGACTGAAAGCTGGCAACCATCTCTACATTTGGGCCCCATAATTTTAAGCAAAAATGAGTCCGATTGCTGTGCAGATTTTTTTTTAGAAGACTTTAATGAGATCATCTCTGCAGTTCACTTGGTAAGGAGTAAGGCACAAATATTCCACATCTGTCTAGCAAAAAGCCACATTTCATCATTAATGCCATTGAAACCATTAGCTGGAAAAATCTAGCACATGCACAAAAAGTGTGGCTTGGAAAAGTGAGATATAAATCCCCAGGAAGTTGGAATGTGAGGGTTAATATTATGTCAACCCAGAGACTTTTGGATGGTCTTTGTTGTCAAGGTAACACTGCCTCTTTCTAAAGCTCAGATAGGGAAACAGCAAAATAGATAGTGCAATTAGAGTGACCTTTCAGCTTCTAGTATTTGAAATGGCTAATCTTTTTGGTCAGGCGTTTTATAGCTCCTTGCTGGTGGATCCAATGTCTTCCAGTTACCAAATGCTGCATAGCAAACCACCCAAACCATAGTGGCTTAAAACAACATTTATTTTGCTTATGAATGTGCAAGTTGAGAAGGGCTCAGCGGGGATAGTGGGATGTCAGTTGGGTAGCTTAAAGACTGGTGTTAGAATAATCTAAAGGCTTATTCACTTACATTTCTTGAGATTAATACTGAAAAGACTAAAACAGCTGACACTAGCATTTCTGGGGCACCTTTCTGATTGTTTTCTTTCTTTTAATTGACATATAAAAATTATATATATTTATTGTGTACATGATGTTTTGACATATGAATACATTATGAAATGGCTAAATTGAGCTAATTAACGTATGCATTGCCTCGCATACTTATTATTTTTTTGTGGTGAGAACACTTAAAATCTACTCTTAGTGATTTTCAAAACTACAATTAATTGTTATTAACTATAGTCATCATGTTGTACAATAGACCTCTTGAACTAATTTCTCTTATCTACACGAAACTCTGTATCTCCATTAACCAACATCACTCCATGCCCTTTCCCACACCCAGGCCTTGGCAACCACTATTCCACTCTTTGTTCCTATGAGTTCAATGTTTTCAGATTCCACATACAAGTGAGATTACCTAGTATTTGTCTTTCTGTGCCTGTGTTATTTCACTGAATGTATTGTCCTCTAGGTTCATCCATATTGTTGCAAATGACAGGATTTCCTTCTTTTTTAAGGCTGAATAGTATTCCACTGTACATATGTACCATGTTTTCTTTATGTATTTACCCATTGATGGACACTTAGGTTGACTCCATATCTTGGGTATTGTGAATAATGCTACAATGCATTCCAAGAGTACAGATATCTCTTCAACATACCAGTTCTATTTACTTTGACTATATACCTGGTAGTGGGATTGTTGGATTATGTGGCATTTCTATTTTTAACTTTTTGAGTAACCTCCATGCTGTTTTCTATAATGGCTGCACTAATTTACATTCTCACCAACAGTGTGCAAGGGTTCCTTTTTCTCCGTATCCTCTCCAATATATGTTATTTTTCATTTTTTGATACATAGCCATTCTAACAGGTGTAAGATGATATTGTGGTTTTTAATTTGCATTTCCCTGATGATTAGTGATATTAACCATTTTCATATACCTATTTTACCATTCGTGCATCTTTTGAAAAAGATCTATTTAGATCCCTCGCCCATTTTTAAACTAGTTTGTTTTCTTGCTATTGAGTTGAGTTCCTTATGTATTTTGGATATTAACCTCTTATTAGATGTCTGGTTTGCAAATATTTTCTCCCATTCTGTAGGTTGTCTCTTCATTCTGTTAACTGTTTTCTTTGCTGTGCCAAAAGCTTTTTAGTTTGATTTAATCCCGTTTGTCTATTTTCACTTTTGTTGCCTGTGCTTCTGGAGTCATATAAAAAAATCATTGCCTAGATCAATGTCATGGAGATTTCCCCTTATATTTTCTTCCTGAAGTTTCACAGTTTCAGGTCTTATGTTTTAGTCTTTGTCTATTTTGAGTTGATTTTTGTATATCGTGTGAGATAAGGGTCTAATTTCATTCCTCTGCATATGGATACCCAATTTTCCCCCAAAATCATGTATTGAAGAGACTGTCCTTTTCCCATTGGGTGCTCTTGGTACCTTTGTTGAAAATCAGTTGAACATAAATGCACGGATTTATTTTGGGGTTCTCTATTCTGTTGGGATCTTTCTGTTTACGTAAGTCTTCTCTCTGTGGTGCCTTCAGAGTAGCCAGACTTCTTCCATGTTAACTCAGAGCTCCCAAGGTGCGTGTTCCAAGAGAAAGTCAGGCAGGAGCTGTCACCTTTATGACCCAGCCTTGGAAGACACACTGCATCACTTCCCCTGCATTCTGTTTGTAAAATTCGAGTCATTATGCTAGCATCACATTTGATGGTGTCAAACACTTTGCAGACATGATTTAAAAGCACTACGAATCTCTCAGATGTTTTTTTGAGGATCTATGCAAGACACATGTCAGGCACTGTTAGAAATACAAAGACACAACAGTTATGGCCGTCCCCACTCTCATTTGGGAGCTTGCAGTCCAAATATTAGGTCATGAAAAGTAAAATGACATTAGAAGAGTGAAATAACAACAAAAGTGATTACTTACAGAACTAAAGCAAAGATAGAGCTGGAAAATGTGAGGATCTTGAAGCAACTCTTCACTAAGAAACTAAGGAGTTCTAGGAAGACAGGAAGGTAGCTGTGAGCAAAAGCTTAGAAGCTACAAATAGTAATAAGTTTATAAAACTTTCATATGGCTTGTAGTCACGAGATCAGTATATTTAATTTACATGTGGGCTTAAAACCTAACCCCCTCAGAGGATGAGAACAATGGCCCAGGGCATGAGAGGTAGCCCCATTACACCATGAAGGCCCTGCTAGGACATGCCAGGTTGGAAAGACTGGAAGTAGGTGGACATGTTCTTCTCTACTGCTTTCCAAAAAGCGATGGGCCCGTGAATCTGACCAAGCCAGGTTTAGATTCAAAGACAGCAAATATATATATTTGTGACTGAATTGTACTCTTGTTGCCTAGGCTGGAGTGCAATGGCACAATCTTGGCTCACTGCAACCTCCGCCTCCCCTGTTCAAGTGATTCTCCTGCTTCAGTCTCCTGAGTAGCTGGGATTACAGGCATGCACCACCATGCCCGGCTAATTTTTTGTATTTTTAGTAGAAACGGGGTTTCACCATGTTAGCCAGGCTGATCTGGAACTCCTGACCTCAGGTGTTCAGCCCACCTTGGCCTCCCAAAGTGCTGAGATTACATGCGTGAGCCACCACGCCCGGCCAAAGACAGCAAATATTTATCAATGTGCTTTGCCCTGTGCTAGATGTTTTTGCACACATTGTATCATTTAATCCTCAGAACAACAAACATATATATTGACATGTAATGAGGTTTCAGAGACTTAATATATAAGAAGAATGGAATAAATGTTATAGGCAAATAAGAAAGCTTTAGAAAACCTAGCTCTAACTTATTCGAGGGCTGTGATTCCCCTGATGATTTTGCTCCCCTACTTCAGACATTTGGCAATGTCTGAAGACATTTTTGGTTGTCACAACTGTGAGGATGGAGGGATAAGGGGGGAGGTTTCTGTGGGCATCTAGTGGGTAGAGGCCATGGATGCTGCTAAACATTCGATAGTGCGTAGGACAGTCCCCCAAAACAAAGAATTATCTGGTCCTACATGTCAATAGAAATGAGAAAGCCTGCCCTAGAGATCTGGTAGTATTGGAAAAGCAGAATACAACAGATGCTCATGAAACTTACTACATCCACATGTAGACTTTGCTCTTGTTTCTTTAAATGTAGCTGAGTGGTTTTCAATTTTTAGTGTTCAAGGCTATATAAATAAAATCTTGTGTGATGTGCTTGATGCATGGTTTAAGAATTTTCTCAAGTGTAATTTTCCCCTTGAGACTTTGACTTGTGTGTTGATCTTAGAACTTCACTTGATGTTCACAGCAGTCATGGAAGGAGTCAACTCCCGTGATGAAACAACTAGGGCTTGAAGAGAAAAAAATCTCACTTGATCAAGATCTTTATGGCTAGTAAATAGCTAAACCTGATCTCCAACCCAGATCTTTTTATATTCCACTGTTCTTTCTGCCTGTCCATATACAAGATATTCAACAATTTCACTGAAATTTGTTCAGATGCTATGCTAGGCACTACCTACACAAAAAATTAATAAGATAATGACCCTACCAGGGTGATAAAGATTAATCCAGAATGGCCATTCAACATTCTTTTGTTTGTTTGTTTGCTTTTTGTTTTTTATTTTGAGACAGAGTCTTGCTCTGTCACCCAGGCTGAAGTGCAATGGTACAATCGTGGTTTACTGCAACCTCTACCTCCTGGGTTCAAGCTATTCTCCTGCCTCAGCCTCCCTGGTAGCTGAGACTACAGGTGCATACCACCACACCCAGCTAATTTTTGTATTTTTAGTAGAGACGGGGTTTCACCATTTTGTCCAGGCTGGTCTCAAACTCCTGACCTCAGGTGATCTGCTCGCCTCGGCCTCCCAAAGTGACAACATTCTTTTGCTTAGCCATAAAATAAGAACAGAGAATTATAAAAAGGAACATTCATAAAATAATAAAATGCTTTTAGAAATAAAACTGTGATAGAAATAATAATATTACTAGAAAGGTAAAGTTGAGGAAATATCCAAAAGATAGCATAAAAAGACAAGGAAAGAGAAAATAGGAGAGCAAAGGCAAGAAAGAAGAGTACTCAGAAAGTCTAATATCCAGCTACTGGAAGTGTCAGAAAAATGAAAACAGAGAAAACAGAAGAGAAAAGTTATTAAATAAATGTACAGAAATTTCTCAGATTTGAAAGAGACATTTTTGTAAATTAAATGTGTCAAACCAGTACCCAAACAATGAATTTAAAAAGGTCACACCAGACTTCTTATCCTGGCCATGAGGGACTAATAGAGCCCACAATTGTCTTCATGACAAAAACAACTAGAAAATGGAAAAAGTTGCCGGGCACAGTGGCTCATGCCTGTAATCCCAGCACTTTGGGAGGGTGAGGCAGGTGGATCAACTGAGGTCAGGAGTTCAAGACCAGCCTGGCCGACATGGTGAAACCCTGTTGCTACTAAAAATACAAAAATTAGCCAGGCATGGTGGCGTGCACCTGTAATCCCAGATACTTGGGGGGCTAAGGGATGACAATCGCTTGAACCCAAGAGGTGAAGGCTGCAGTGAGCCGAGATTACACCACAGTACTCCAGCCTGGGTGACAGAGTGAGACTGTCGAAAGGAAGGAAGGAAGGAAGGAAGGAAGGAAGGAAGGAAGGAAGGAAGGAAGGAAGAAAATAGAACAAGTTATGTGAAATAGCTGTTTTCAGATATTGGACAATAGGAAGAATAGGACTGTGATCCCTGAGAGAAGAAAAACAAATGAAGTGAGTCCTGTGATTGCTCAGGTTTATGCCTGGATATGACCTCTTGACTAAAGAACAGAGAAGAACAAATAGAGACCGGCAGCCTTGTTGAGTTGGAATGAGGGGAAGGAGCAGGTGGGTAGAAAGGTAGCTGGAATTTGTGGGGCAAAGAACTGAGAGAGGGGAACAAAAGAGAAGAGTTCTAGAAATCCCCGTAAGGATCTCCTTGAGTTTTTGACACATGCATAGAGTGGAATTCTGAGAGGCTAGGAAAGAACAACTGCTACGGGAAGCACTTATTGGGAAGCTGTCAACCAAAAATATTCTCAGAGGTCACATGGGGCTGAGACCCATTTAGATTCCCATCAGTCAGTCAGAGTGGAATGGCCTAGCTGAATACACAGACCATTCAGTAGTGATAACAGAAGTGCTATGTATTAGAACTACATCTATGCATTACTATGTAATTGCTATGTATTACTCTAGATCTGCTTTAAAAGGGCTTAAAAACAAGCTGCTAAAGATAAAACTAATATGCAAGTGACTTAACTTCTTTCCAGAGCAAAGTCCAACACTCTTAAAAGGAATAGTACAAAACCCAGCACTTAACAGTATAAAATTAACAATATCTGGCTTAAAAAATCACTAGGCATATGAAGAAGCAGAAAAATACTATAACTTATAACTAGAAGAAAAGGTCACGCCAAGGCATGTCATAGTGAAGTTTTAGAACTAGGAATGAGGAAAAGACCCTGAAAATTCCCAGAGAAATACAAAAGAGGAAAATAAGGACTAGGAGTAGAAGGGCATCAGACTTTTCAAGAGTAATACCAGAATCCAGATGAAAAGGAGCCTGGCATTAAACGTTCTGTTGGAAAGTGATATAAAGACTAAAATTCTAAATGTAGCCAAAATGTCAAATAAAGGTTAAGGTTAAAGACATTTTTCAGATGTGCATTTTCTCAAAAAATTGATCTCCCAGGTACCATTTCTCAGATGCTCTACAAAATGAGGAAGCAAACTAAGAAAGAGGAAGACTTGAGAATTTAAAAATGGGATCCAACACAGGAGCAAGGCCAGAGAATCCCCAGGATGATGGCAGTGGGTGATTCCAAGTTGGCATCAAGGCAGCAGGTCAGGAGAGCAGCCTGCCCAGATAGGAGCAGCTGAGAAAGTTCAGGGAGACACTTCTTCAGGAAGACAAAACTGAAGGAATAGTTAATATGTCTGAATGTATTCAGAAAAGATTTACACAATGATGGGAAGAGTTAATGACTTAGTGGTAAGTTCATAGAAAGCCATATAAATAAAAAACAAGACTATTATTAACTCCTGAAAAGACAAAAAGTACAGGCACAGAAAAGTAATAGCAATATATGACATAATTAATTTGTGAATTTTTTTTTTTTTTGGTGACGGAGTCTTGCTCTGTCACCAGGCTGGAGTGCAGTGGCCTGATCTCAGCTCACTGCAACCTCTGCCTCCTAGGTTCAAGTGATTCTCCTGCCTCAGCCTCCCAAGTAGCTGGGATTACAGGCATGTGCCACGCCTAGCTAATTTTTGTGTTTTTAGTAGAGACGGGGTTTCACCATGTTGGCCAGGATGGTCTCAATCTCCTGACCTCGTGATCTGCCGGCCTCGGTGTCCCAAAGTGCTGGAATTACAGGCGTGAGCCGCTGTGCCCAGCCTAATTGGTGAATATTATTTACATAGTCATGATAATGTTAGCATTTAATATCAATTTACTCAGAATTATGGAACAGCTTATTGAGAGGACAGGAGAATGAAAGTATGTGTTAGGTTGAAATAGTGTTAGGGTAAATGCCAGATACTGACGGCAATGAAAAAGAGCTGAATCCTCATTTAGATAGTTGGAAGGCAGTAGAGAATTCTGAACTTAAATATCAAGAAGTAGTAGACTAGTACAAGCTTGTTACTTAGAGATATAGAAACAAATGGCAAAATAATCCACTACAAGATTTGGAAGTGGTTGCTTATGGGAAGTGTGGGATGAGAGGGTAGTGACTGTCATTTTAAAAGAAATCTTATAGAACTATGTGTTGTAACATATTTTCAATTCTAGGGCTATCTTTACTGTTTCTATTTTTAATGCTCCTTCTGTTTTCTATTTTTTGCTGTACACTGTGTGTTTTCTTTAGTGTCACTTCAAGTTGAAGACAGTGGTATGTGTTTATATCTTCTGCGTTTATGTATGGGCAGCTAAGAGGCTATATCTTTCTCCTTTAAAGGGAGTGCTTTACAGCATCTCTTTGTTGGGGATTACCTGCCTGTGGAATTGAGCAGAGATGTTGCAGATATTCCTGTCTGAAAAATGCTGAAAGGTTCTCTCCCACTGACTCTGTTGTTATATGATATGACCTATGATATTGACATATGGTATGTCAATATGGTATATCCCTTGGACCCCCAGTTCTAACTCCTATGTCCATTCTGGACAAAACAATGGTAGGAGTATCTACAAACAGGAGTTGGGTGTTTCTGAAACATATCTCTTCTAAGCTCATTATTGTCTGTTATGCACATAGAAATTTCTAGTCATTAGCAAGAAGCTTGCACATTCAATGGCATTCAATAAGAATGGGTTGGCTCATTATCTACTTTCACACCCTGCACATTGCTAATGAAAATCTCTTCCTTTTTGTTCATCTGAATCCTGCTTATCTTTCAAGGCCAAGCTCATATTATCATTCAATCAGTGAATTACTCATCTTCATCAAGTATTTATGGATCACCTACTCTGTACAAGGCGTTGGGGATACAGCAGTGAACAAAATACTTGAAGGGACTGGGATGTTTGAATTAATAATGTTAGATGTAGAGATAAGGGTGTGGTTAAGGAGGCAGTGGCTCAGCTGGTGGGAAGAGAAGGTAGCTGGAGATGAGATCAAGGGGACACTGCATAAGCGTGTGTGGGGTGTGCAATGAAAAACTACAGTGGGCACCATTCACATCAATGACAATGTTCTTTATGCTCCCAGAGCTGGGCAGTGTGGTGACCATGCCAGGGGATGGACACACAGGGTGGTGGATAAGAATTTCATGCAGGGGTTGAAGTCACTGGGAAAGAGAGCAAGAACTGGGTGAAGAAAAATGCTGTGAGCCAGGAGATCTGTAGGTGACAGCAATGAAGAGGAGAAGAGGTGGCAGGACCAGAAGGCTGGATCCTCAAAGGATCCAGGATCTTGGCCAGAGGGCAGAGCAGTAACTGCCTATAAGCAGCATTGGGAATAACATTACCTCCTGACTGTGAGGTTTGAGAAGAATGCAACAGAGTTTCAGAGGAACTGTTGTGTTCAATAGACAGCTGATTCTTGGTATAGCAAAGGAGTGAAAGAGCATTTGGAGAATAGGAGAGATGTAGGTATTTGCTGATACCAGAGTAAGAGCTCTAAAGGGAACAATGGAAGGATTTGGAAGGGAAGTTAGGAGTAGGGGTTTGGGTCTGGGGCAAGGAAACACTACACATGGTGTGGATGGTAGGAATGCAGAGGAGAGGTCGTGGAGGGGCTGTGTACTTTGGGGGTAGATCAATAGGAGTGTAGTGGACAATGCCCAGGAGGAGAGTAGTCACTGGGCCAATGAACAGAGGTCGTGGCTTACCAGGTCTGGCGTGGTGACAGCCCAACAAGAGCAGAGGCCCTTGGAGGAGTAAGAGTCCTCTTCAGTTCTCATCTTATGTGGCCTGGGGTAGTGAAAGCGAAGCTTCTTGGCTTGGGCAGCTAGGGAGAGGTGCCAACTAAGTCACTTCCTCTACAAAGTGTCCCCTGTTTCTTCCAATACAGAAAAATGTCTCTCTCACTTCCCCACACCCAATTTATCAGCAGTATGGCCTGTGATTCTCTTGGCATTTCCACGACCTTGTAACGGTATCCTTTTGCTAGGTATTTGTTTACTCACCTAGATTAGAAACATCTTGAGGACAGGAATAATATCTTTTGTCCTTATCAGGACCTTGCATGGCACTCAGTAGACATCTGTAGGCTGGTTAGTATACTGACATCCTGTGCTTTCTAACCCCTTCTACACAGCTCTATTAGTCATAAATCCTTGGGTTTCAAGTCACAGAAACCTAACTCAAACTAACGTAAGCTAAAAGGTCATGGAAAGCTATCATGGGAACCCCATTTCCCCCCCCACCTCTGACTCTACCGTGTCTCATTTATGCACTTCGATTCTGCCTTGATTCAGTTCCCTCCAGTGGCAAAGATAGCTACTGGCAGCTACGAACTTATTTTGTTTTCACGTTTTCTGATTAATTCCAGATTTTAAAAAAAGAGTGTCTATTTCTTGAGGGCTCCAGCTATAGTCCTTGGGTTGGCCATGATTGGTCAGGCTTGGGTTGTGGTCTCTCCTCTGAAAACCATCTTTGTGGTTAGGGCTTGGGATACTCTGGGCCTTGTCGTCACACCTGTGATGGGAGAATCAAGGCTGTGTGGTAGCCAGCCCCACTAGACCAGAGAATCAGTGTTTGCAAGAAAGCAGAGCAGATATTTGCTACAGTGCTGATTCCCAGCAATAAGGAAGACAAAAACAGCTGCTGAGACTCTGTAGTCTCAAAGGAGGTATTAATAATATAAGGCAGGGAGTGAAAAGGAAAGAAAGATTTTTGAAAAAAATTTTTTTTAGCACCAGTGTTTGCTAAGTACTACTTTCTTTACAGGTTCTAACCTCATTCGATCCTCCCAGTGATTCAGTAAGGCAAGTAGGATAGGATCATTTTAAGTTTAAAGAAGAAGAATTGAAGCTTGGATAGTCTAGGCTGAGGATCAGATTCAAATCCTGAATTATCTGACATCAAAAGCCCTACGCTTTCCTTTAATCAGCATTTCTCAACCTCAGCACTTGGACATTTGGGGCCAGATAATTCTTTGGTTATGGGGGCTGTCCTGTGCATTGCTGAGTGTTTAGCAGCAACCCTGGCGTCTACCCATTAGATGCCCGTAGCAACCCCATTTGGTTGATTCAATCAAAAACATCTCCAGATATTGCCAAATGTCCCTGAGGGGCAGGTTGGGGGGTGGCAGCAAAATTGTCCCACTTGGGAAGACTCTAAATCATGCAGCCGAATGAATTCAAAGTTGTGGTGCCTAAAAATGTATGCACCGGCAGCTGGGAAATACCATAAGGGATCATGTCTTTACATTGTCATATGCTTCTATGTGTTTTATAAAACTGTAGTGCTCCTGAGAGTGAGCGCTCTAATCCAGCAGGAGACAGTAAATTGTTTGTCAGATAAAGCCCTTTTTGTTGTCATTAGTTTACAGAGATGTTTCCTCATTTGGAGTGCCCTTCCAGAAAACAGCCTCAGAATCAGATAGAGCTTCTAATATTAAATCGAGGGAAAAGGTGGTAAATTGCAAAGTGCTTGGCTCCATGTGACACAGTCTAGGTAAAATGAAAGTGGGAGGATCTCTGCTGTAACTGCCCCCAAAAGCAATTTGGCATGTGTACAAAGTTGTGTTTCTGAGAGCAGTGGAGATGCCCCTTCTATGTGGAGAAAAGGTTAGTGAGGCTTGGGTGAATGGAGCCCAAGAGGAACTTGGCACCAACTCCTGCTGACTTCATTCCTCCTGCCAGTCGGAGCTGATTTGTAAGGCTGTGTTTGGTGCCAGAGACTGGGTGGGAAAGGGGAAGTAAATTCAAACAAAAGAATGCCCCTGAAGTGTCTGAAAAGAGGCTTTTAGCACCATTCTTTCAGTGCTCTCAACCAGACTGAAGGTGCAAAAATTTAAAAAGCAGTCCCAACCGCTTTGGAGAATGGTAGAATGTATCCAACACAGTGATATTATCACATCTATTTGTTGGACAAAGAACTTCATTGTATAACAAAATAAAACATGTTTCTCCTTCCAGTTCCTGCTTTGTGACAAATCTTCAAAAATGAGCTTACAAAGGAGCAGCCTGGAAACTTGGCAAGGGTTGTTTTTAGACAAGCTCCTTCCAAAATATCTGATTGAAAGGGTTTTCAGACTGTTTTCCTGGCCTGCTGTGCAATTTGCAAACAATTTCTTTTTTGGTCAGTAATCGGGGAGAGGAATTGATAAAAGTACTTGAAACTCATTTCTCACATTTATAGACAAACTTCTTCCAAGCTCATTAATGTCTGGCATGGGTAGCAAGTGCATATTCTTGCATTAATTTTAGAGTCCACCTCTGAGCCTATTCCTGGCCATGAGGAAGGTCTAGTCCTGGCCAGGAGGGCTATCACCTGCTACTCCTCCCTCCATCTACACAGTGAACCTCAGGGACACCTTCCAATGATCTGGCGAATTCTAGTGGTTAAATCCTTTATTTTCAGGGTATCATTAGAGTCTCAGATTTCCTTAGAAATGAAATACTCTACATGATCTGAAGATGAAATTAATTCTCCCCAGTATAAATCCAGTCAAGAAATTCTTCCCAAGGATGGTTGCCAGAGGCTGGGAAGGGTTGTTGGGGAGGGAGGTTTGGGGCAGATGGTTAATGGGGAAAAATATATATATAAATAAATAAATAAATAAAAAATACAAAGAATGAATAGGACCTAGTATTTGATAGCACAACAGGGTGACTGACTATAGTCAATAATAATGTAATTATACATGTAAAACTAACTAAAAGAGTATAATTGGATGATTTGTAACACACAGGTTAAATGCTCAAAGGGATGGATACCCCATTCTCCATAATATGATTATGATGCATTGCATGCCTATATCAAAATATCTCCTGTACTCCACAAATATACCTATTAACCTAAAGGCTATTGTGTACCCACAAAAATAAAACATGCAGATTAATGGGAAAAAAAGAAAGAAATTCTTCCCAGTCAAGAAATCCAGGTTCAGTAGGTAAGGCTATTTTTCATGAGTGTAAAAACTGCTTAGCTTATCTCAAAAAGTTATATATTGTATGATTCTGTGTATGTAACGTCTCAAAATGACAAAAAGATAGAAACGGGGACCAGATCAGTGGTTGCCAGGGATTACGTAAGGGGGCCAGTATGTGACTCTAAAAAGGGTAGCAAGTTAAGCCTGTGGTGTGCACCTGTAGTTCAAGCTACTCGAGGGGCTGAGGCAGGAGGATTGTTTGAGCCCAGGAGTTTGAAACTAGCCTGGTGATAGAGACCTATTTCAAAAAACAAAAAATAGAGGGTAGCACAAGTGAATTCCTTTGTGATGACAGAAGAGTTCTACATTTTGATTGTGGTAGTGGTGACCCAAGTTTACCCATGGGTTAAAATGTCACAGGATTACATGCCCTCACCCCCCAAAAATGAGTCCCTGCAAAATGAAAGGTCTAATAGTCTAGTTAATTGTATGAGGCCGGTGTTGATTTCTGGTTTTGATAATGTACTACAGACGTACAAAGTGGCACCATTGGGAGAAGATGACTGATAGGTACAAAGAACCTCTCTGGACTATTTTTACTGCTTCTTGTGAGTCTATAAGTATTTAAAAATAAAAATTAAAAATATTTTAAAAATCCAAATCATATAGCTTTATAATATCTAGCATGGCAGAGATGACTCATAGTAGGTAATTAAAAAATGAATGAGATGGATTACTAAATGAACAAAAGGTCTTTTCCATTATATTAACGGAAGTTTAAAAGAGCGATGATAGGCCAGGCATGGTGGCTCACGCCTGTAATCCCAGCACTTTGGGAGGCCAAGGCAGGTGGATCATCTGAGGTCAGGAGTTCGAGACCAGCCTGGCCATCATGGCAAAACCCAGTCTCTACTCAAAAGACAAAATTAGCCGGGTGTGAAGGCACATGCCTGTAATCCCAGCTACTCGGGGAGGCTGAGGCAGGAGAATCGCTTGAATCCAGGAGGCAGAGGTTGCAGTGAGCCGAGATCACACCACTGCACTCCAGCCTGGGTGACAGAGTGAGACTCCCTCTTAACAGTAATAATAGTAATAAATAAAAGAGCGATGATAATGGATGATATTTTTGAATACTTAACATGTCAGGCATTGTGCTAAGCACTTTAAGCATTGTCTCATTTAATTCTCTTAAGAACCTTATTTCTAAAAATTTTCTTCCTTTAAAAGATAATTAATTCTACATATTTGGTAAAAGTATAAAGGAAAACAAGAAAATTAATAATGACAAAAAAGCTTGGATAGTAGCTAACATAGTTGGGTAAGAAGAACAGTAACATTGCAGGGTTGAGGGCAGTGGAGGAGGAGGGAAGGACAACAGTGGGTCTGTATGGCTATTTGTTGTACCATTAGTTTTAACGTTGTACATATCCTTGTGTGTGTGTGTGTGAGATCATTTATATAAAGTAAATCTTGTGGGAAAAATATGTAAATATGAAAGGAAAATGCACATGCAGCTGGTGGTGTGACAGGAGTTGTTTTATTGACAAAGGCAAGCCAACCAGAGACAGTTTGCTCCCAGGAGGGGACACCTGGCTTGAGTTGGTGGGTCACTGTGACTGCTGGTGCCAGAACCACCCTAGACTCTCATAAAGAGGCTTTGGGCACAAACTATTGGAGATGTGTCTCCCAAATGAATAATGCTGCAGGGGAAATGAAAGTGATTTTCTGTGTGAATTCTTAATTCCTCACCAGCCCCTGGCCCACATGGGCAGATAGTCGAATCTCAGTGATCTGAGCTAATGGAAGGGGCTGAGCAGTCACACTTTCCTGTTGCAGTGCTTTTAGGATGTGGAGAGAAGAGGTAACCCAGCAGAGCACACAAAACCTAAAGGCTAAGAAAAGGAAAGGGACTTTGAGAGCACAGGGGCAGCCACTGCATTTCACAGATGAAGAAAACGAGGCATGCAGAAGCTGGGACTTATTCCAGCTTTCACAGCTACTGAGAGCGCCTATGTGTACCAGATCCCAGGGCTCCAGGCTGGGACCCTTTATTCATGGAAGTTACCAATATTTTCCTTAAGGACTGAAGGGCACTTACAGAGACATGTGCAAAATGGTCAGATAGAAACAATCAATGGGAAAAGAAACCAGGAAAGCAAGATAAAGTTTGGAGTAAAGTTCTTGTTCTTGTTCACAGAGCCTATTTTCAGCTCTATTCACAATGCCATGTGCCTTTAGCGGCCTTCCCTGTGTGAATGTGAGCTCCTTCTCAAAGCTAGCATTGAAACAGGGAAGTCTGAAGATATTTGATCTTAACTTAGAAAAAAATTATAGAAGTAATATGTGAATACTTGCTTCCTATAAAGATTTATACTGTGCAATTATGTATTTATTCAATAATAAGTTGAAGCACCTCCTATAGGTAACTATTTCTAACCGTTTGATTTGTGTCAGTCAGATCTTTTCCTGTGCATTTATATGTAGATATAAAACATACATGTATGTAACTTTAAGAAGATAAGTGAGATCCAGCTATTTATTATTCCTTGATTTGTTTTTTTCTGAAAACGTGTCTTAGAAATCTTTCCATCTCGGTACGTATGGCTCTACCTCAATTGTCTTAGTGACTGCATTGCAGGACAACTGCTGTAACCATTTTTCTATTGATGGACATTAGGCTACATCCTAATACAAAAAGATCAATAAATATGCTAGTGCATGTGGGTTGGTTTGGGCCATGTGTGTATTTCACAGGATCCATTCTCAGAAGTACAATAGCCCAATGTCTACACATTTGACCAGATAATATCAAGCTAGCCACCAAAAAGCCTGTACTGAGTTAAAGTCCACTAGAATGTGTGTTTATTCATCTTGCCATATTCTTTCCATAAATAAATATTATCAATCTTTTAAGATGTTGCTGATCTGAGAGACAAAAGAATGATATTATATTGCTTTAATATTCATTTCTCTGATTCCTAGTTAGGTTGCATATTCTTTCTCATGTTAATTTGCAATTTTTGTTTCTTCTTGATTGCCTAATCATTTATCCTTTCCTTTATTTATTTATTTATTTATATTGAGGACAGGGTCTCACTCTGTCACCCAGGCTGGAGTGCAGTGGTTTGATCATGGTTCACTGCAGCCTTGATCTCTCAGGTTCAAGTGATCCTCCCACTTCAGCCTCCCAAGCAGTGGAATTACAGGTGTGCACCACTATGCCCTACTAATTTTTGTATTTTTTGTAGAGATGGGATTTAGCCATGTTGCCCAAGGTGATCTCAAACTCTTGGGCTTAAGCAATCCTCCAACCTCAGTCTTCCAAAGTGCTGGGACTACAGGTGTGAGCCATTTTCTTTAAAAAGGAAAGGAAGCCCAGGCTCCTTTCCGTTTAAAAGAAATTGTTCTTACCAATTTTTAGGCACTGTTTATGAATGGGTAGTAACTTTATGATGATGCAAATATTTCTTTTTGGTTTGTTGCTTTTCTTTCAAGTTTGCTTATGGTGTTTGCCTTAGAGATGTATTAAATTTATGAGTCATCAAATCAGTAGCCTTTCCTTTTATTATTTATACTTTTTTTTTGTATTTTGCTGAGGAAAGCCTTCTCCAACATCATTAAATTCCTATCTTAATTTTCTTTGATAACTTTTTAATATATCAGTCTTTAATCCAAACAGGATTCATTCTTACATGTAGTACAAGGTAAGACTCTAATTTTATATCTTTTCTCCAAATGGATAGCTGTTTGTCCCAACATTAGGTACTGTCTAGTTCCTTCTTTCTTTATCATGTACTAAATTTATATTTGGTTTCCAAAACTGTCTATTCTGTTCCATGATTTAGTTTCATTTCAATATCACACTGCAGAATTATTGTCATTTTTCACTGGTTATTTATTATGTATTTTGCCTCCTAGTTGAATTTTACATTCAGCTTTTCAAGTTCCATTAAAAAAGCCTGTTGAAATTCTGACTGGCATTTCGCTGTGTTTATAAATTAATTATGAGAGAATTAATATTTTACAAAATTTAGTCTTCTCATTCATTTGGAAATTTGTTTTCAGTAAAATCATTTTCTTCATAAAGTTTATGCATGTCTTTATTTGGTGATTTCTAAGTATTTTATAGCTTTTATTGCTCTGGGGATTTTAAAATTGCATTTCAATTTCTATTAAGTTGTTTTTCTGATGTAGAAAATTATTGAGTTTCTATCTGTTGATCTTGTTGAAATTGGCTACCTTACTGAACCTTTTTATTGGTTCTTTGTGTTTTTTGACTTACTTTCTTTGATTTTTAAAAAAATAGATAAGCGTATCACTTGAAAGTAATGGTAGTTTTGTCTCTTTTTCTCCAATACTTATGAATTTATTCACTTTCCTCATCAAATTGCATTGATTAGAACCTCAAGAATAATGCTGTGTATCATCTTTCTCTGGTTTGAATTTTAATCAAATGCTTCTACTGTTCCACCCTCAAGTATGACATTTGCTATAACTCTTTTTAATCAAGTTAACAAATTTTTTTTACTAATATAGTGAGTTGCAGTAACAAAAGATCTAAATTTGAACCTTTGTTGTACTCCTAGAATAAACCCTAGTTGGCAATTTTAAGAATGGTTTATTAGTAAATAAAGGCCTGACTCTAAAGTAATAATAATAATAAAAGCAAGACAAAGAATTTCAAATGTTAGTAATAAACACAGGAGGGAGCAAAGGGAAACTGGAATTGAAGCATGATAAGCATTTTGCCTCGTTTCAAGAAGAGCTTATTAATACAAATGTTTTTCAACATTTAATTAAAATATTTTAAGCATGTATATTTAGCATAAATTTAATCTTGAGAAAAGTGGAAATAGAACATGTGATTTCCAAACCACTAGCGCAAAAAAGGAAACAGAAAACTTCTTTAATCAGTAAAAATAAAAAAGAAGAAAAAAGAAACATGCAAAGATTTTAAAAAAAGAAAATGAAAAATGAAAAAATAAGATAGCAGGAATGAGAACAATAATCAGTTACAAAGTATCGGTTACAAAGTTATCAAAATAAAGGTGGTTAGATTAAAATAACCTATTAAAAGGTAGAGACACTTAGAGAACAAGTTCCAGTTACTTGATGTTTACAAGGAACACACAAAATGAAATAACATAGAAAGATTAAAAATAAAAGGAATGTATAACCATGAAAGGTAGATGGACCAATCTTAATTTCTAAGAAAACTGATTCCAACATAAAAACCGTTAAATGGTCAAAGGGGGATATAACATGCTGTTGAAAGGTATGTTCCATTGAGAAGATAAAATTATTATGAACTATGGTGAGGACATTTAATACTCATCTAATACAGTATTCCTGTCCTTTCCTACGTTTCCTGGCCCCTTGCAGTTAGATGGGTCTGTGAACTAGTTCTGAATGGTGGGATCTAAGCAAAACTCATGTGTGCCACCTCCAAGTCATGCATTTAAGACCTGGTGTGTGACTCTCCATTTCTCTCTTAAAAATTGTTTAAGGTTAACAATCAGGTTATTTAAATTTATTTAGCATTGCTATACATCAATGATTTTTTTTACCCATGATTAAAAAATTCCCTTCTCTTTCTTAAATTCAATTTCCATTTTAATATATGCTCACATAAATTGTGAGCCATTATCTTGTAAAAGGAAGGGAATCCTGGCCTGTGTTTTAAACATCTGAGTATGCAGAGATCTGAAAGTGTCTTTATTTTGTCCAGATACTTAAATGCTAGTAGAGTCTGGAATTTTTGGTTCATCATGATATTTCACAAAAATGTTGAAGACATTGCTCCATTGCGCTCTAGATCCCAGTTCCTGAGAAACCTTATTCTTATGAATGTAGCCTAATTTTTTCCTCCTTATTGATTGTTTACAATTTTCTCTTAATCTTTGGAGTTGAGAGATTCTTCCAGACATGCTGAAACTATTGTTTTCTTTCTTTCCTCTTCTCTCTCTCCATTCCTCCATCTATCTCTCCGTCCCTTCATTCTATTGGCGATTGATTTCTATTGAATGTATTGAATGACAATACATTATGACAGTTCATATTTTCAGGTAAATGTCTGTAAATGAACAGAACCAATAGCTCAGAAATGTTTTCCTAGTGCACATGAAAATTTTTTTTTCTCTTGGCAATGAATATAGTTCAGATGGGAGGTGTTGGGGTGGTTCTGGAGTGCAGAACTGTTACGGGCCCTGGTAGGCTGTGCTTTTCTTTAGGATGACCAGTAGTTTGTCTTCAGTGGAAGTTTTGTTTCTTCCCTTGAGGCAGTCCAAAATTATTGGGGAATTACTTTGTTCAAGCCCCAGTGTCTACTCTGAGAGTCTGCTGCGTGAAAATTCCCACACAGCAGAGCAGTAGCTGAGGTCAAAAGAGAGCATTAGGTGCTTTATAAGAACAGGGACACAGTTATTTTACTCTTTTAAAATCAGTGTTTAGGCCCATCTCCTAGTTCTTCTTTTATTCCTACTGCCTCTGGTCATGGACTTTTTTTTTTTTTTTAAAGAGTCCTTTATTGGATGGCTTCTCATTTATCCTTATTTCCATGTGGATCTTTAGGTCTGTTTCCACCTGCTTTTTTCTAGAAAATTCTCAAAGTTCTGATATCCTAGTGGCAATTCTCTTGGTTTTCTCATTTCTGTTAAAATTCGTTTTGTTTGTGCATTTTCTCTGCCATTTCAATGGATCTCAGGGAATGAGACCAGGTGAACACTTTTCATCAATCAGCTATCTCAAACCTTCATTTGACCTTCTTATCTCAAATAAATCCAAGATCATTTTCCAGAAAAGCCATCTTTAAAATATTCTGCTTTTTACTAAGGAGTCAGTTAGCTAGAGCTACAGAAGAAAAACAAGTTATTATTTTCCCTCAAATTAAAATTATTATCCAGAAAATACAGAAATGGATAAAAAGAAAATTTAAAAAAATCTAAAAGTCTCACCATCATATTCATGATAACAATTTGATGTTAATAGTTTGAATTTTTTATATACACACAGAAATGTTATCTTCCCTGTAAAATGGAATAATCATTGTCAAAAAGCTAATATTTATTATGTACTTAGTATAGTTCAGGCACAGTGTTGAGATTTTATTTATTTATACATTAGTTTATATATTCACTTTTTAATTCAATCATTTCAACAGTACTTTATACCTGGGATTGCTATTAGTCCCTTTTCTACAGATGAGAAATGATGCTTATGGAGGTTAACTAACTTGCTCACATTCATCTAATACTTTTATATATGACATGCTATACCCTGCCATACATATGGTTTTATAACCTGATTGGAAAACAAATCCATGGATTTCTTTTCATGTCAATAACTCTGCATTTCTATCACAAATAGTAATTGCTCCATAATATTACATCATATCTATATTAAGTATACATATGTGAATATATATGTACTCTATATCATACATAAAAAGTAAGTGTATATATATTATTTCATATATATGTTAGGTGTATACGTATATACTTTTACTTTGCCAGAATAAGCAGTGTTTTAGAGGACTATTCACCAAATCGTGTTGAACACTTACCATGAGTTAGGCATTATTTGGGCTCTGGAGAGGAATAGAACATGCTCTCTGACCATGTGGAGTTTACATTCTAGTGGTGGGACCTAGACATTTAAAAATAATTACATAAATGATTATTTAATTACAAATGTGAGAGATGCAGTGTCCTAAGTGTATGTTCAGCATGGGAGCTGCCTGGCTTGGGAAGTGCATGGAGCCATTTCTGAGCAACTCACGTGGCGGAGGAAAGTTTTACTATCGCCTGCTGGACATTTGGTGGGCTTTATTCCTCCATGGCTCCCTCTGTGAAGTGTTGTTAAATAGAATCCAATCCTTTGAGAACTATATTAACCTAACAGCACTCTCATTAAGAATCTCCAGGATTAAGATCTCCTTGCTGTTCACAAATCATCAGAATGAATTAAACATGTAATTGAAAGGCTCATCGTGTGCTACTCGAATGCTTTGCTGTACCAGAAATAAAATGAAAATGAAATCATTTTCTCTTTCAAATAAATATTATATACAGCAGACTTCACTGGCTCCATTAGTACTGTCTGATTGCACAGAGGCGATTATATTATTTATAACACGTGCAAATACTAAGAGGCTCCTTCAACTTCAGGCAGACAAATACTGTAACATTTTTCCTCCTTACTCCCCAACCCAGGATTTCTTGCTGCCTCTCTCCCTTTCCTTCTAAAATCTACAGACTATTTATTTTATTCTATTTTTATTTTTTACGGGCTCCGGAGCAAGCAGCCATTTTCAGCGGGAGTTTCTTTGCTCAATATCTTGAGCAAGTCAAAGCTAGCATGGTCATGAGGCTAGTATATTTTGAGCAAGTTGAAGCCAGTACCATCACAAGATTGGTATGAAAATTCCTTACTATACTCTGGTTGGGTCATGATTTGTTTGCAGGTAACTTTCTGTCTTAGTACATTTTGTATTGCTGTATGGGAATACATATAGGTTGGGGAATTTATACAGAAAAAAAGGTTTATTTGGCTCACAATTCTGCTGGCTGGAATGATCAAGATTGGGCATCTGGTGAGGGCCTTGGGCGGCTTCCAGTCCTGGCAGATTATTCCTTTGGTCCTGTCCAGCATGATGTAAATCACAACGGGGACTGTTATCCTTATAGGCCAAGTGCTACATAGCAATGCTGTGGTTTTAGCTTATGACTTTTATGTATAGGTCTCCAATTTTAAGAAAATTACTAAAGTCAGTATGTGGATACTTACTGAGAGGAATTCCAGCAAGGAGTAATGGATGCTGATTATAATAATGCTTTTGGCTATAAATATTAGAAATTAGTCTTGAATGACTAATTACTACTGGGTAAGTGATGTGTTTTGGATGTTTGTTCCCTCTAAATCTCATGTTGAAACATGATCCTCAGTGTTGGAGGCAGGGTCTGGTAGAAGGTGTCTGGGTCATGGGGATGAATATCTCATGAATGGCTTGATGTCCTCCCATAGTAATGAGCTACCATGAGATCTGATTGTTAAAAAGAGTCTGGGGCCTAGTTCCTCTCTTTCATGCTTTCTCACCACGTGATGCACCTGTTCCTCCTTTGCCTTCTACAATGATCAGAAGCTTCCTGAGGCTTCACCAGAAGCAGATGCTGGCACTATGTTTCCTGCACAGTCTGTAGAATTGTGAGACAAATAAATATTTTTGTTTAAAAATTGGGCAGTCTCTGATATTCCTTTATGGCAACATAAAATGGACTAACACAGTAAGCCACTGAGAATAGTCACAGAAAATCATAGGTGGACACAAATGACAGAGATTTCTTTCCATGAAACAATCATGCCATTTTCTATTATCAAAAAACGAAAGACTAATACAGCTCTCTCCACATTCCATGAGATACCCTCCCCCTTTAGTAGCCATGTGAATTTTCTTTCTTTTTTTCACAGAAATATTAATCTAGTCCTTGACTTCAATTGATTAAATCCAGTCCCACTGTGGTACAGTCTGTGATAGACTTCCTGTAGGCTTTTGTTCCAGAAATAAACCCCTTCATTCCCCAATTGTGGGAGTGTTACTAGCAGAAAACTAGCCTCCTGTCCCCTTGTCAGAAGAAAATCCCACGCAAAGTTACTGTCCTTCCAGGAGTGTCACTAAGCCCTTGGAGTGTCCTGCCTGATAAAAGTGTCCTTGTTCATCTAAGGGCCTTGGGCCACAGAAGATGGTCTAACAATGAAGATTCAGGGTGCTCTGAATCATGAGGTACCAGCTCAACCTCCAGACAGACTGGAAACTAAGGTCAGCCATGTGGGCAGTCAATCATATCCATGCGATGGAACCCCACATAAAGACTCTGGACATCAAAACACAGGTGAGCTTACCTTCATGTGTTTTCTCACACATTGTTTCTAGGAAAATTTGTCCACTATTTCACTGGAAAAGGGTAACTGTAAATTCTGTATGTGGAACTTTCCTCTCTCCTGTGAGACTCTGTCCTTAGATTATTGTCATCTGTATATTTTTGCTATAATAAACTGAATCAGCAGCATAACAGCTTTCAGTGACTCTTTCTAGTGAATTATTAAACCTGAAGGTGGTCTTGAGGACCCTGCAACCCCAAAATTCGTGTCAGTAGTGAGAACACTCTTGTGGAATTTTGCATATTCCTACTCTGATCAGTTACTGAGAAATTCCAGGAAAACATTAACTTCAAAGAAGTGGAACTGGGTGGCTGCTGCTAAACTTGATGTTCTAGGAAAAGATGGCAAGAAGTGAGTGTTTAATTGTCAACTAAAACTGAAGTGTAAAATCTAGAAGATATTCTCTGTAGCTTATAAAGAGGCTCTCATCTTGTGGGGTTGGCAGTAAAGGGAAGCAGCACTAGGGTGACCAATTATCCTAGTTTTCTCAGGACTGAGGGGTTCCCAAGATGTGAGACTTTCTGTTTCAAAACGAGGAAAGCCCCAGGCAAATTGAGATAAATTGTTTACCCTAGGTGATATGGAAAACTGAGGATGAAGCCCAGGACTTCACTGTAAAAATGACTGCATTCCAAAGAACGTTTAACTCTCAACCAAGGTAGGTTGGCTAGGCCAAAGTTGGAAAAGAATCTTGCCACGTAGGATGGAGATATCTAGGTTGATGTACCCCAAAATCTTGAATCCCCAGTTTCCTCTAAAACTTCTGAGACCAGAGGAGTGGCCCACTTTATCTTCTTAAGGTCCAATACTTCCCTCTGGTTTGAAGATAGTGCACAGGGCCCTCCTACCCAAAACAATACCCCTCTCCAGGACATTCCCTACACCATCTCCTGAATTTGTCACAATGTAATCAAGCTAAAGACATGCTGGGCCTGAGAAGAAAGTAAAGGGATTAAGTCCTAGAGGAGCTGCAGGATCTAGCTGGGATGTACCAACAGCTGAGACAGTACTCACAGGGCTGAATTATGAGGGTGCTTGATCAAGGAGAACATGGAAAACAGGGCTGGATAAGGGAGAGTTTGTTGATTTTGGAATGCTCTCCTGAGATAGGGACTTTTGTTTCCTGGCAAGGACTCTGAGAGATGGTTTGAACATAATAATAAGGATGGCTCCTGGAAGTACATTAGGTGAGGTAGAAATGCAAGATTGTCATAGCAGATGAATTTGGAAGAAGGGATTAAAAGGCTGGAAGAAGTGCATATGTTAGAGAGGATATGCCAGAAAATGCCAGAAAACCAGCCAGATGACTATGTTGTATGTCAGGGCCCATAGAATGCAGCATTTTCCAAAGCAATAAGAGAAGCATTTGTGACAGAGGCACCAGCATCACTAAGAAATTCAGTGGCCAGGTGCAGTGGTACATGCTGTAGTCCCAGCTACTTGTGAGGCTGAGGCAGGAGGATTGCTTGAGCCCAGGAGTTTGTGTCCAGCCTGGGTAACATAGCAAGACATCATCTCTAAAGAAAAAAAAATTCAATGTTAGGCCAGAGCTGAAGGTAGGAAATGGCATTATAGAACTGGACTCACTGATAAAAACCACATTTTTCAGTGGCAAAAACCACATTTTTCTTTTTCTTTTTTTAAATTTTTTTAAAATTATACTTTATGTTCTAGGGTACATGTGCACAATGTGCAGGTTTGTTACATATGTATACATGTGCCATATTGGTGTGCTGCACCCATTAACTCATCATTTACATTAGTTATATCTCCTAATGCTATCCCTCCTCACTCCCTCCACCCCACAACAGGCCCCAGTGTGTGATGTTCCCCTTCCTGTGTCCAAGTGTTCTCATTGTTCAATTCCCACCTATGAGTGAGAACATGCAGTGTTTGGTTTTCTGTTCTTGTGATAGTTTGCTGAGAATGATGGTTTCCAGCTGCATCCAGGTCCCTGCAAAGGACATGAACTCATCCTTTTTTATGGCTGCATATTATTCCATGGTGTATATGTGCCACATTTTCTTAATCCAGTCTGTCACTGATGGACATTTTGGTTGGTTCCAAGTCTTTGCTATTGTGAATAGTGCTACAATAAACATACGGGTGCATGTGTCTTTATAGCACCATGATTTATAATCCTTTGGGTATATACCCAGTAATGGGATGGCTGGGTCAAATGGTATTTCTAGTTCTAGATCCTTGAGGAATTGCCACACTATTTTCCACAATGGTTGAACTAGTTTACAGTCCCACTAACAATGTAAAAGTGTTCCTATTTCTCCACATCCTCTCCAGCACCTGTTGAAAAACCACATTTTTCAGTGACAAAAACCACAATTACTTTTGCACTAACCTAATAGCAAGAGGGATGATAAAACTCTGAAACAATAGAGGCCAAGTGGCAGAGTTTAATGATCAGAGACAGGTAGATACAATTATGTTAATGACTGGAAGGCCTGACATGAAGTGAATAATGGAGATATTTAATAGAACTAGCATCCTTCAGGGAAAAACAGGTAGCCAACAATAGTACTACTCACATTGTACAAATTAAATAAATCAAGGATGAATGATGAGGGTGCTGAGGACAATCATGAATTAAAAGTGACCATTTTTTCCCAGTTTCCTAACATGAGGGTCCATTGCTTGAAGGAGGGAATCAAGTCCTCAGGAGGATGGACCCAGCAAAACCACTGCAGATAGACACTGCAAATATCAAATGAGAGATAATTCCCTCAGTCCTTCTTCAAAGTGGCCTCTATTCATTTAATCAAGTGGTTATGCACTGGGGAAAAGAGAATCCCTAGGGCTGTCAGATGTTGGTTCCAAGTTGACATTGATACCTAGAGACTCCAAGTGTCAATATCTCTGTCTCTTCCCCTTCACCTCCTTGTTATAGTGAGAGCATATCAAGTCATAAATATGGTTCTGGTCCAAATTCATCTCACAGTGGGTCCTTTGAGATGCAACTGATAGTTACTTCCCCACTCCCTGAATGTGTAATTGGAAAAGCTATGCTTACTTGGTGGTTGTCACAACATCTGCATAGATCCTTGACCTATGGGGTAAGAGCTATCATAATGGTGAAGGACAGCTCTCTGGGTGGCCTAGTTCCCAAGAACAACAGTGGAATGTATAGAAAGGCAACATCCTGAGATAAGGAGAAACTGACTACAACAGCCTGGGTCTGTTCTAGCCCTTCCTAGAAAGAGGATGTCGTTCAACATTTTAGCCCAGCAACTCCTGTGCCCTGGGGTGTAAAACCCAGGGTAGGCTGCTTTACAAGGTGTCTTAGCTGCGGTGCAACTGGGAAAAGTAAAGACCAGACTGCATCCACCCCAGACAGTTTTTCTAAGCTTCAGGCAATGAGTTCGCAGTGAATACTAGGCTTCCGTTATTCCTTACTGCCTATCTGTAGTAAACCGACTTCATGTAATTTGCTCTGTGTGAGAGTGCTATGTCTCACTGGACTTAAGCAAGTAGCGAAAGTGTGGCCCCAAAAACAATGGTTTGAAGTGGTAACCAGTGCGCAGTGAACCTGCTTTACAAATGGAAAAAGCCAGATGGAAACCTCTGAAACTGTCTCACCCTTGGCCAAGATATCTTGGGGGAGGGGGAGAATGAGAGAAATCAGTGCAACTCTTCAAGACCTTAAGATGCAGGATGAGCCCTGTCATATTCACACTTAATTCACCAGACTATCCCCTGCAATAAACTAGATGAATCCTAAAGGATGATAGTAAACTATTGCAAGTTCAACCATGTAGCAGCCCCAATGGCTACTGTGGTACTTTTACTGAAGCAGATTAACATAATATTGGGTATATGATATGAAGTCATTCATCTGGCAAATGAATTATTTTCCATTCTTCTCAAAGATGATCAGAAACAATTGGTATTCAGTTGCAATGGACAACAGCATACCTTTACAATTGGACCCCAGAACTGTGTTAACTCTCCCACTCTGTTATAGTCAAAAGAGACCAGAAGTGTTTGATGAAAAGAGTATTAATTAATGTATGCTCAATCTGCCTTGTTTAGCCAAAAATCAGATTATTTTTCTAGTAGCCCTATGGGAAGAAGAAGCAGATGCCTTCTGAGGAGCTACAATTTCCATTACTGAGAGTATCCTAGCATAAACTAAGTGCTTGCTTGCCATGGCCATTGTGGCAATGACTTATGTTTCTGATGGAGGTGCTTGAAATTGTCAACCTTGAGATTCTCTGATTTTGAAAATGAGAGATAAAAAAAAGGAGACTGGGCTCTTGACTTAGAAGAGCACTTTCAGGTGGATATTTTGAGTCAGGAGCCAAGAAGTAATCAAATTCCAATTGTTTAATGGTACAGGATTAAGCAGGTTAAATGGCATGTGTCTCAGAAAACAGTCCATCTCTTGGATGTCTACTTTAAACACATCTCAATCTCTTCAGGATATCTTTGATTATGGCCACTCATAACTTAATATCCTTTGGCTTTATCTCTTATTCCACTCACTGGTGGTGGTGGCCAGTTTGGCAGAAGTTTCAGCCGGCCTCATGGGTGCAATTATCAGGTCTGTGGTTCTTCACTCTGCATCTTCTCTATTATAAGCTGGGGTTCCTTCAGGATTGCTTGTCACTCAGGCAGATGCAACCCAAAGTTGCACAAGAGGTTACAGTCCACGGGACAACCCTCAACCAATGGGAAATAGGAGATGATGGAGCTATGCTTTCTCTTTTCTTCCCTGGTGGACAACACAGGCGTCTCAATATGGTGCCAAAGGATCCAACACCCAGTCTTGCGTAATGGTGGTCAACTCAATACGGTGTCCTTACGTTAGCTATTTCCTCCTTCCAATTTCTTTCCTCTTGCTCCCTGCTTCCGCCTTCTGGGATCACATTCCCAAATAAACAAATTGCACTCAAGCCTTCATTTCATATTCTGCTTTTGGGGGGAATATGAGCTATGTTCTGAAATATGATTATCTCATAGATGCTTCTAGTCAGATGCTACCAAGAACTATGTTGTCGGGATACAGTTTTGTGTGTGTGTGTGTGTGTGTGTGTGCGTGTGTGTATGTGTGTGTTCTTCTCTATTATTATTTTCTAATCTACATATTTTCTAATCTACATCAAACAAGGCAAAATGGGTCCTGTTCCATTTCAAGAAAGAAATTCATTGAGGAATAACAGTAGTGAACATTTTTTGGTTGATCCTTATGTGTCAAGCATTGTGCTAAGTGATTTATATACATTGTCTAACATCTTACCTTAATTCTATGGGAGAAGAACTATTATTGTTCCTATTTACACTTAAGGAAATGGAGGCTGAGAAAATATTAGTAACTTTCTGTATGTGGCTTGGCTGGTGAATAGTGAAGCCAGGAGGCCATCTGATTCCATTGTTTGGTGTCAGAGCAGAGTTCTTAAACACTAGAAATCCCCAGATGCAAATCAATATTAAGCCCCAGGGAATGATTAATGGTATTTGATTACCAACATTTAATGTGCAAACATTGGGATGGGATTGCACACAGAGTCGATTTTTCTGAGGCAGCCTATAGAGAACAGGTGTCCCCTCCAGCAGGGGTGGAAGGTCTCATTCACCAGACAGGGAAGGTCAGCTCCTTTCTGGTTTTGTCTGATTGCTGGAAAAGGAAGAGTACTGTGATGTTTATTTACGGTTATATATAATTTTTATGATTATTTATGATGTTTGTAAACAGATGGCTCTCCCTGGTAATTTATAGAAGTTTCTTGGGTTTTTAATCGCAGAGATGGCCTTAAAAATAATTTCAGCCTGTCATTGGAGGACAAATAAATGGTGTTTGCCATGTCAGGCTTCAAGTAGGAGCGGCTGGTAACACCTAGGAAACAAAACAAATAGGATTAGGTAATTTACAAAAGTGCTTCATTTTTCAAAACCTCACTCTCCTCACTTCTTCATGTTATTCTGAAGTATAATGTTTGTCTTAATTAGAAGAAACGGGTGGTGACTCAGAAAGCAAACAGATCCATTATTCTTCAAGGAATGTTCTAATCCTTCAGCCTGAGGTCAGGCTGTATGGATAAGAGGTACACTGGGAGGGGAAGCATTTTTTTGTTTTGAACTGCTGCTGGCAAACATCTCCTTTTCCCCACCTCATCAGCTTCCAAAGCAACCCACAAATATCTTTCCAAGGAGTATACACAGAATCCAGACTCTAGACTCAGCCCTGGTGCACATGCTTGGGCTGAAATATTTTAGGGCCTTTGATGATAGCAGTCATACAAACCATATCTGTTCTCCAGAACTAGGCTCAACCAAACAAGGGAAGGGTGGAATTTCCTTTCGATTATCTTTCAAAATGTATAGTCATTAGTGCATCCTTTACATGTATATTTTAAAGTATACATGTAAAATTTTATGTGTCACCTGACATGGAGTTATTCACGTGAACCAATTTTATTAGTTTCCAGGGATTCTGTCCCCAGATGAAAATGAAATGAGAACCACTGTGATGAGAACCGTAACTACTGAATTCTGCGTCCTTGAGAAACTTTTACTTAGACTTTCTGCGCATGTGCTAAGGTGACAGGGGATTCAAAGATGAACCAGACGCAGAACATGAACTCCAGAAACTCATAGAATAGCGGAGGGGGTGTTAGCAAATATACACAAATAACTAAAATATGAGATAGAGAAAGGAAAACTTCCTTTTGGTAGAGTGTTATAGGAGTTTAAAAGTGAGGTTATTCCAAGCTGAAAGGAGCAAGAGAGGCTGTGCGGAATCCTCTGAATTTAGTCTTGAAGAGAGGGTTGGATTTAAACACCCAGGGGTTGGGTTGGGAAAGCCATTCCGGAAAGAGGGAATATCCTGTGCCAAAGCTGATGTGTGACAACACCAGTGTGTGTGGGCGGCAGTACAAGGATTTTGAGAGCAGGGGGAGTCCAGGCAAACTGGAGAAGGATGGGGGAGGGATTTGCCCATTGGATGGAGAATTGTGAAGGACCCTCATGGATAACTTAATCTTTCATCAAATGAGGCTGTGACTTGCCCAAGGTCACATGGCTAGCAGTTGACAGTAGGATGGATTACAGCCGCAGTCCCCTGATTCTCAGACAAGCGAATTTTCTGCTTCTCTTCTTCACTTTATGTTAGTTACAAGGAGTTTCTAACTTTGCTTTATTTTTGGTCATCTATGACAGATACGTTGCAGAGCCCATTTCCTGAGGTTAAAGGCAGTCTGGTCCTGAGGGCTTGGCCCAGGAAATCTACCCATTTTGTGGCACAGTATGAATAGGTTTGCTCTTATTTTCCTACCATCCTCCTCTCACCTGTTAGGATACCAGTGGGGCCAGGGCCGAGTCAGTAAGGACTCCATAACAGGCACGTGGCTGAGGGTATGTGTGTGCGAGAGAGGAGGGTGTGTGTTGTGTACGTGCGTATATGCCTGATGTCTCTGTACCAAGGCCAAATGTGAATTACCTTGGGGCTTTTGTTCACTCAGCTTGACATGGGCAAAAAGCCAGCACAAAGAATCCTACTTTGCCCTGAAGTGTGTTTACTTCTGGCCTTATCCAGAGCTCAGGAAACAGGGAGTACTTCATTGACTACGAAAGCCCTTCCTTGAAGTGGGCTGTATGCTGGCTTAGTTGGGAGAGAGAGGCAAATAATTAGTTAAATTCAAGCATTGGAAGGACCTTAGAAATCATCTGCCAAAAGCTTTCCATGACAGCACATGGCTTCCTGAAGCAGGCTAATACCTGCCTCTCAGGGTTAGTCTGCTGGTCAACAAATAGTAATTAAGAGCTTAGTATCTGCCAGCCAGGGATGTTTGTGAGGATAAAGTGAGGTAATGCCAGTCAAGTGCCCAGCACGGTGAGGGCACCCACACAGTTAAGAGGTGGTGGCTTCCCCAATGTGGAGCAGGGTTCTAGAAGCCTAGGAACCTGACATACAAATATATCCAGGCAGTTATCCTGGTCTGCAACTCTGCAGCCCTCTCTCTTTCATGTTGTCACCTGAGACCCTGATTTTACAAACTTAGCATCCAGTGCACCAAAACCAGGGATCAGATTTTAGTGTTTTCTGTTCAGTCCTTCCTGTGTTTTGTAGTGTGTGTGTGTGTGCGCGCGCGTGTGTGTGTGTGTTGGGTGGGGGGGTTATTCTTTGTTTTTAATGTGATTAATTAATTATTTTCCTTCTGTTTTTGACTGCTTTTGATTTAGTGTTTGTATTAGTTTCCTAGGGCTGCTGTAACACATTTTCAAACTGGGTGGATTAAAACAACTTCTCATAGTTCTGGGGCTTGAAGTCTGAAATCAAGGTGTGGGCAGGGCCATGCTCCCCCGAAACCTGTCAGGGAGTCCTTCCTTAACTCCTCCTAGCTTCTGGTGGCTTCCAGCCGTCCTTGCCATTCCTTCGTTCGTAGCTGCATCACTCTAATCTCTGCCTCCATTGTCACATGCCTTTCCCCCCAGTGCACCTCAGTGTGCTCCCATTGCCTTATAAGAATGCCAGTCATTAGACTTAGGACCCACCCTAATTCATTATGGCCCCATCAGAACTAATTAACCTGCAAAGACCTTGTTTTCAAATAAAGGTACTTTCTGAGATTTCAAGTGGACACAAATTTTTGGTGACACTATTCAGCCCAGTAGGGTACAGACAGTCCCCAATTTATGATGGTTTGACTTACATGTTTTTTGCCTTTATGATTATGTGAGAGCTATAGGTACTTAGTAGAAACTCTATTTTGAGCACACGTACAACCATTCTGTTTTTCACTAGTACAATATTCAATAAATTACATGGGATATTCAATCCTTTTTAATAAACTAGGCTTTGTGTAGATAATTGTGCTGAATTGTAGGCTAATATCAGTGTTCTGAGCACATTTAAGGCCCAGCTAAGTTATGATGGCTGGTCGACTAGATGTATTAAATGCAGTTTTGGCTTACAATATTTTCAACTTATGTGGGCTTATTGGGATGTGACCCTATTGTAAGCCAAGGTGCTTTTATATGTGTAAAGGAATTTTCTAAGAGAAGAAAGGATCCCTATTGGATGATGAGTAAACATGATTGTCTTCTGCATCCTGTTTCTCTGAATTCTAGATTACCTGGGGTGACTGTGATTCAAAGCACTAAAGGACTGACCAGTCTTGACCAAGCATCTCTGGTTCACTGTGGTTCCTTTGCACCTGTCCAAAAGAAGTTATTTTTAAAAAGGTGGGTTCCTGGCCTGGCTCTGACATTTTCTACTGATGTAACTTCAAACAAATCTTGTAATCACTTTGAGCTCAGTTTCCTCCCTGTGAATGAAGAATAGCAATAGTGCCTGCCTGTGCTACTTCTACAGGGTGTTGGTGAGGAGCAAGCGAGAGGACGTGTGAGACATCCTTGTCTATCTGCTGATCAGCACCTCTATGCATCTAAAATAAGGGTGATCTTTCAAAAACACTCACTTAGGCTGGGTGTGGTGACTCACGCCTATAGTCTCAGTATTTGGGGAGGCTGAGGCAGGCAGATTGCTTGAACTCAGGAATTCAAGACCAGTCTGGGCAAAAATTAGCCAGGCATGGTGGCATGCGTCTATAGTCCCAGCTAATCAGGAGGCTAAGGTGGGAGGATGGCTTGAGTCTGGGAGGTTGAGGCTGCAGTGAGCTGTATTCATGCCACTGCACTCCAGCCTGGCTGACAAAGCAAGACCCTGTCTCAAAAAAACAAAAAAGAAAACAAAACACTCATCTAATCCTTTCACTTCCTTGTTTAAACAATATAACTGCTCCTTCATGTTTAGAATAAAGCCCAAACTTGTTTGTACAGCTTAAAAGACTCTGTAGGATCTGGCCCCAACACACCTTTCCAGTCTCTGAGCTCACTACAAGTCTCATCTCTCCCATGTACCCTTCACTAACTCTTCTGGCTCATAACTGCAAGCTTATTTTCTGGACCACTAGGTTAGCACTTGATTATATTTTGTCTGAAATTATTCTTTGATGGTTTCTTGTAGGAAGGTCTAATCTAGTGAAATCCATAGAAGCACAGCAAATAAAAGAAGAGAACTCCAGTTGAAGTAAGGATGTTTCACCTGCCTATCTCTCTCATTTTAATGTCCCCTCTTTGCTCTTTTCACTGACTTTTTCATCACGTACTTGGTAGCCCTGAGACTTCGTTGAGCACCGCTTAAAAACGATTGTATGGATTTCAGATTCAAGATGGCAGAAGTTTTCTCTCTCTCTCTCACACACACACTCAGATGGCATTAAAATTATAGTAATAATTTTTAAAAACGATAAACGTATAACAACCAGAAGAAATAAAGACATACGGCGGTAGCAATGCTCTAATGGTTGATATCTTTCAAAACATCTTTGGAAGGTAGAAAACCTATGAAGAAATAATTGTCTAATAGAACTGAGTGAAGAAAGCTTCAGGGTAGGATTATGCACTCGGGTGTTAGCAAAAGGAGAACACCTATTGTTCAACATAATGATAGAGAGGCTCTACCCTATGAGACAGTAGGCATCAGAGTGAGAGCAGAAAGTGGGGCTGAAAACAGAAGACTAACCGAAGATCCATGGAGCTGTTGACTCTACTCCCTCCATGTTTTCTGTGCAACCCAGGACCGCCCTTATCCTTTAGCTGAATCTTCTCTCAATAAATGAAAATAATCACTAGGGGAGAGGTAGTGTGGGGATTACTGTCCCAGAGTAAAGCTCTTTTCATTCTGGAATGGAGGGGTCTAAGTGTAATGACTGGTTTCCCACCTGTTCACTTGAAACAAATTATGTCATCATGAGCCAAACCCTTGTACACAGAGCTCCTCATTTGCTGTTCTGTTGCCACCTTCTCAAATATGAGAAGACATCCGAGGGTTATCAGAACACTTAAGCAAAGCCCATAACATAAAAGAGAAAGGCCAAGGTAAACAAGCAAAAGTGAACCTGAATGAAGTGGAAATAATTCAAAGGACAGAGAAACACTTAAAAAAATGTAGTTTCTTCAGAGGGATTGGAGAAAATAATGCATCTGTAAAACAGGTGAGAATGCTATGAAAAAGAAAAAAGGGATAAAATAAGAAAGATCTTGGGAAATATAAAGGATAATTGCTAACAAAATAAATTGATATAAGGACTAGAAGACAAAGGGAAGCAAATCACTAATAGCTAAGAATAAAAAGAAAGAGAGAAAGAAGAAAGGAAGGAAAGAGAAATAATTGAAAGAAAGAAAAGACAGGAGAATCAGTTTCGGAATCACATCCTCTGAACAATAGATTGGCTTTTATAGAAGTTCTTAAATTGGCAGAGGAAACCAGAGGAGAAGAAGTTATTAAATAAATAGAAAAAGAAAATTTCTAAGTCCTGGAGGGAGATAAGAGTCTTCAGATTAAAAGGCCTACTAAATATTAGAAGAAATAAATTTAAAAAGATCCATACCAATACAAATACTCATGCAGTTTGGCTTCATTGGAGATAAATCGGTGATCTTGAAAGTTTCCAGACAAGAAAAGCAGGGGACTTAGAACAAGAATCAGTCTGGCGTTAAACTTCTTATTAGCAACACTGGATACTAGAAAAATGGAACAATGCTTTCTAGAGCTCTGACTGAATGTGATTTTTGTCCTAAAATTCTATACCTAGACAAGTTATCAATGAGTTTTAGGTCAGAAAAAGGATCATTTTTTTCAAGTACTCAGAAAGATTATAACCGTAGATTCTTTGTTAGGAAGCTGTTAGAGAACATGTTTGAGAAGAAAAAACCAAGGGAGCGAACTAGGAAAGAGGAAGTCATGGCGACAATGCCTCCGACCCAGGAGAGCAGCAAAGAGAAATTCCAGCCTGACAGCTCAATCCTGGGCACAGGGAGAAATTAGGACATATTGGAGAGAAAAGATGGGATGCTGTGTAAGAGATGTTGGCAGTGTGGGGGACGGAGGATTTTATAGATTAAATTGTATGTTAAGAACTTCGGGCTGGGCATGGTGGCCCATGCCTATAATCCCAAGACTATGGGAGGCTGAGGTGGTTGGATTATCACTTGAGCCCAGGAGTTTGAGACCATCCTGGGCAACATAAGGAGGCTCCGTCTCTACAAAAAATAAAAAACTTAGCTGCATATGGTGACATGTGCCTGTGGTCTCAGCTATGCAGGAGGCTGAGGAAGGAGGATTGCCTGAAGCCAGGAGATAGAGGCTGCAGTGAGCTATGATGGTACCATTGTACCCCAGCTTGGGCAACAGAGTGAGATCCTGTCTAAAAAAAAAAAAAAAAAGAAAAAAAAAAGGAAAAAAAAGAACTTTGAAAATTGCGAGATTGTTATAACATTATGGAAAATAAGAAAAAGGGGAAAAATATCAGCAACTTTGGAAAAACAACAACAATGATAAAACAGTATGAGAAAGGCCTGGTCCAAATATAAAGCAAACTCACTGTGGCATGATTTTGACCAATTAATGGAATGTGAAGAAGGATAGTCCATTTGATCTAGATGCCAGAAGTATTATTCTCTGGTTTTCAGGTTTTAGAATCCACATGTATAAAGCATGGAGGACTAAACTATGGTTACAAACAGAGTATAAATATTATTCACTTTGATAATATAAACATTGCAGGTTTAACTGATAGAGGTTGGGGAGTAGAAGTGAGGAAGAAGGAAAGAGTTGTGAATAGTTGATGGAACAAGACATGAGGCTTCAACATGCCACTTGAAGTTGTAGAAATTGATTGGATGAACTGAAAACGGGGCTGTAACTACACTGGATGAGAAGGGGGAAGGGAAGAAAGGTAGGGGTGGTATAGGTGAGTTAAATTTTCACCTATCATGGTGGAAGTCAGTAGATATTGACGAAAGGTAATAAATCAAGAAATGCAGCTATATATTTATGATACAGAGATTGGAAGTAATCACCGGGAGAAATAAGAATAAGAATCATTAAAAGTACTTGCCTTTAGGAAACAGGACTGGGTGAGGCCGGGGTTGTACATTTTCATTATAAGTTTCTTACAGTATTTGTCATTCCAACTATGTACGTATTTCCTATACAACATTTTTTTAAAAAACAGCCATATACACAAAGAAAACTACTAGATGACCTTTGAAACTTGCTTTTAGCCCTCAATTTCAATTATATGTAGCTGAAATTTCAGCTCAGCTGAATACAACCGTAATTAAAAATCTCAACTGCCTAATGGCAGCCAATTAGCTAGAGCTGTCAGGAGCCAAAAAGAATGATGGGCAGTTTGAAGACTTTGCTATAAGGCTTGGCAACAAACTGGCAAAGATTCCCGCTCTCTGACTCCTCCTTCATGTCTTCTAATCTAAAGGAGGCAGCAGGATTTATAGCAGGATCCTTGGCTTTGGACTTTATAGCAGACCTCCATTCAAGTCTTGGCGCCACCACTTAATGCCTGGGAGACCTTGGGCAAGTTATTTAACCTTTCTGAACCTATATTTTGTCAGCTGCAAAATGGGGATACCACCTCCCTCGCAGTGTTATTATAAAGATTCAATGAAATAATATAAGTAGTGATCACACTGTAGTGCCTGGTTCACTTTAGCTAGTCAATATATAGTAGCTATTGGGGAGAAACACAAAATTTTAGGTGGTGGAAATACTTGCTGTCCTGAAAATATGTAGGGCTTTTCTACTTGGCAGAATTTGAAGCATTGATGTAAAATTTTCTATTCTGACCCTTGCAATCACCTTGCTAGGAATAATAGGCAGTAACTGTTACTACTCCCACCCCTGGCAGACAAAATAATTGATCTCAGCATTTTTTTCCTGAAGGATGTGGCTTCAGGATCCTTTTTAGTATGGTTTTTGAGATAGTCATTGCCAATCAATCAGAACTGGTACTTAAGGTAATAACTGTTTTTCATCTTTGACTAGACATATAAGAGATCCATCATGATGATCCGTTTTTCCAGTGGCTGGGTGACCATACAGTCACATGCAGGTAACAATGTGTTCTATATTGATGCACAGTGACTCCCCCATTGGTGCTTGAAATGTCAGAGTTTTTGGAACTTCATGGACAACATTGTTGTAGGAAGGCTTTTCCTAAGTCTGTGCCAGCTAGTTTCCCTCCCTAGGAGTTTGTCATTGTTAGTAGGTTAGGAACCTTTGGAGAAGGAGGATAAAGACTCGGGGACTCTAGGAACACCAAGGAACTGTTTGGGATGTAAGGGGATAAATGGTAAATAGGGCCTCAAATGCACTTGATTTCAAGGACTGCAACTTCCAGATGCCAATCAAATCCTTAGTTCTGTTAACTATCCTAATACTAGGTGGCCAAATGTCCTTGAATGTCTTTGCTCGGCTGCTTGCCTCCCAGGCACCCTTCTCCCCAGGATACTTCCTACTGAAAAGCCCTTCAAAGGGTTTTTTCCTTAAGTCTGCAGACACTTTCCCATTCACCCACCCATGACAGCTTTTAAGTCTCTAAATCTTAATGCTGACTCTACTATAGTATGGTTTCCTAAGAATCCATGCAGGGCAGATGGGGTTGGCGGAGGGAGAGTCCGTATATGGATTGGATGGAAACTCCTGAAATGTTCTGAGCCAAACAGGCTACACCTGAGTTTAGAAGAACACGTTGTTTTCTCCTCCACCAAGAGATTGCAAACTTTGGTCTCAGGGCAGTTGGCCTTCACTGGTGTTGGTTTAAAATTATTATTTAATTGCTGCCTCCTTTATGCTTTGTCTGAGAACTAAACAAAACCCAAAGCCAGCTCCTTGAGCTGGTGACATTTAGAACCAGAGAGATTTCTCAGGGAAACAAATTTTAAGCTGCACTTGTGGATAGATGGAAAGGAAAGCACACACAGACACCCCTCCCTGTCTAATACACAGACTCATGGCTCATTGATTCAGGGCTGTACATTTGCTTGGTTTTCTTTTACGCATCTACGTCTTCTAAGCTTTCAAATGGAATGTCTTCCAAGGAGGAAATAATGCGTGAGAAGAAACATACATGCACACACCCATCCCCCACCCCAATTTCTGTAGAGGCGGAGGGATGTGTGTGGGTGAGGAGAATGAGAGTGTGAAATCAAAAGGATGATTAAGAGAATTTGACAAAGAAAACGACTTCTTCCACCCATTTAACAGCCACATTAATTCACTTGGATGATCAAATGCAAAAGACAAAGAGAATTACAACCTTTTCCAGGCCAAGAAATAGTAATTATTCAGAGGAAAAGCTTGGCAAAATGAGGAAGAAACCAAGCAAAAAGTGCAAGAGAGAGGAGGAGACAGAAAAAGGGAGAGAGAAAGACACACACACACACACACACACACACACACACACACACAGAAGAACAAAAAAAGCCAAGTTAGACCACAGTGTTTGGGCAGGTTTTGTACATTTTGCTGCCTCTTAGTTTGAAAGGAAACAAAAATAGAAAGAAAAAAGTCAAAGTTTTCATTTTAACAAGTAATGGAAAACTAGTGGTTGTGATAATCCTTGGTCTCCCCTTCACAGTGGTTCTGTGCCATTTTGCTGGTAGAAGTAACAGAGGTCAGCTGAGGAAAGGGTGAATTCTCAAGACTGTGCATGTGGGAGCTTGTGTCATTCTGTACAGACTGTTCCTATTTAAGTACTGGGTTTTATTTTTAAAAGCTCTGCTGTCCCCTGATAGAAGGAGGGAGTGGAAGTGGGAAGAGGTAACGTGTGAACAAGGTTAGAAGCGGAAAGAAAAAGGAATGAGAAAAAAAGATAAATCCAATTTTCTTTGGAAGTGTATTGTATTGTTAGGCTTGCCTGGCTCTGTTTCAGGGACTCAATTGAAAGTGAATTTCTCTTATTGAATTCCATCCAGAGAGATCATAACCTCAAAAGGCTACTATGACCCAGAGGGCTTCATATGGAATCATTTGTGCATGACTCTCGAAATGCATGGAGTCACAATTGTCATTTGACAACACGGGACCGTAAGGCCAGCTCCTTTCAGGACAGGGGAATTGTTGACATAATCTGGCCCCTGGTCCCCTTCAGAGGGACCAGTCTTTCCATTTCTTGTGCTTTTTTGCTCAGCAGGTGCAGCAGCAGGAAAAAAAAAAAAAATCAGGGAGTTTCACAGAACCACAGCTAACCGCCACCCCCCACCCCGCCAAAAAAAAAAAAAAAAATTGCTCTGGCTAATTTAAACATCAAATGCTTGCCCTGTACAAGAAAATAAGGGATATAGGTCATGATACAGGTCTTCGGAGTCTTTGGAACTAAATTCATCTTTTTTAGCCAAAAGAGGCAGTGAAAATATAACAACCCTCCACAAAACTCATAGAAACCAAAACAGAGGCTAAATGAAGATACTAAGAGATGGGCTAAGACTTTGGGAAAGGAGGGGAAAAAAATCAAAGCTGACTCTTTGATTTGTCTGGGTAGTTTCTTCTTCTTTTGAACTGGCACAGCAAGAAGGCTTGCATGATGTGAACGATAACAGTGGCTTTTGAAATGTTTCCCACTCCATCTCCTTTTCCTTCTTTTTATCCATTCCCTTCTTCCTCTTTAACCTTCTCATTCCATTCATTGCAGCCTGTATTCCTTCTTTTTCTCCCTTCCTTTCAGCATTAAGTAGTGGGAGTTGCTTCCGAAGCTTAGCTCTAATAATAAACCTCTTGTGTGGTGACTCCATTTATTCTTAGATACACACAACCTGTTTTGAATAGGGCTATGGAGAGAAACTCAAATAGAATTAACCATTCTTTTCAGTGGTTGTTGAATACCAGCTTTCGTTCTCAAAATCAAGTTTCAATGACTGGTTTCTTTTGAACAAAGTGCAAAGGAATTTAGAATAATAAGTGTAACAAGATGGAGAAAATTTTATGCACCAGTATTCTTCTTGAGAAAAGCGCTGTATGCGTTTTGGGAGAATTACTTTGATAAACCACTTTGGCTGGGGATTAAGGCCCCAAAGTATACTAAAGTAACAAAAGATGGTCACTAAACTGCCTTTGAAGGAGGGTAGGTCCTGTTACTTGGGGAGTCCTTTGTTTTGCTGAATTCAGTGATTAGTGTTGATAGGGCAGTCTGGAAGAGGAAGGGGAGGAGGAGGAGGAGGAGGAGGAGGAGGAGGAGGAGGAGCCTGAAGGAGGAAATTGGGGATGTTGAGGGGAGAGAATGTGGGAAAAGGAGAGAGGACAAGCAAAAGAGAAACCCCAAAGGTCTTCATAGCTAAGGTGTGTATATGAGTTATGTTTAACTTTTAATAACGAAAATCTGAAACATATTAAAAAATAGAATACTCTAATGAACCCTGCCACATGCACATTCCTGGCCAAATTCTGATTACATTTGTATGTTCAATGTGCTTCTTCCTCTCTCTTATTTTGAAGCAAATCCAAGAGGAACTCAGAAGGAAAGAAATGTTCAATGGAATTTTTAAAGTTGCTTGCTGTGATCTGTTTCATACCTTGTGCAAGGCCTTCCGTAAAGAGTACCTTGGTCACTTATACTTAAGTGAATAGTTTGGTCTCTCTTTTTTTTAAACTTTTATTTTAGGTTCGGGGGTACGTGTGAAGATGTGTTACATAGGCAAACTCGTGTCACAGGGGTTTGTTGTACAGATTATTTCATCACCAGGTATTAAGCCCAGTACCCAAGAGCTATCTTTTCTGCTCCTTTCCCTCCCCCCCACCCTCCACCTTCAAGTAGACCCCGGTGTCTGCTGTTTCCTTCTTTGTGTTCATTAGTTCTCATCATTTAGCTCTCACTTATAAGTGAGAACATGTGATATTTGGTTCTGTGTTCCTGTGCTAGTTTGCTAAGGATAATAGCCTCCAGCTCCACCCATGTTCCTGCAAAAGACATGATCTCATTCTTTTTTTATGGCTGCATAGTATTCCATGGTGTATATTACCATATTTTCCTTATCCAATCTGTCATTGATGGGCATTTAGGTTGATTCTGTGTCTTTGCTATTGTAAATAGTGCTGCAATGAACATTCACGTGATTGTGTCTTTATGATAGAATGATTTATATCCCCCTGGGTATATTCTCAGTAGTGGGATTGCTGGGTTGAAGGGTAATTCTGCTTTGAGCCCTTTGAGGAATTGCCATACTGTTTTCCACAATGGTTGAACTAATTTACACTCCCACCAACAGTGTATAAGCATTCCTTTTTCTCAACAACCTTGCCAGCATCTGTTATTTTTTGACTTTTTAATAATAGCCATTCTGACTGGTATGAGATGGTATCTCATTGTAGTTTTAATTTGTATTTCTCTAATGATCAATGATATTGAACTTTGTTTCATATGCTTGTTGGCCACATCTATGTCTTCTTTTGAAAATTGTCTGTTCATTTCCTTTGCCAGCTTTTTAATGTAGTTGTTTGTTTTTCTCTTGTAAATTTGTTTAAGTTCCTTACGGATGCTGGATATTAGACCTCTGTCAGATGCATAGTTTGCAAATATTTTCTCTATTCTGTAGGTTGTCTGTTTACTCTGTTGATAGTTTCTTTTCCTTTGCAGAAACTCTTAAGTATAATTAGATCCTATTTCTCAATTTTTGCTTTTGTCGCAATTGCTTTTAGTGTTGTTGTCATGAAATTTTTGCCTGTTCCTATGTCCAGGATGGTATTGCCTAGGTTGTCTTCCAGATTTTTATAGTTTTGGGACTTGCATTTAAGTCTTTAATCCATCTCGAGTTGGTTTTTGTATATGGTGTAAGGAAGGTATACAATCTTCTGTATATGGCTAGCTAGTTAACCCTGCACCATTTATTCAATAGGGAGTCTTTTACCCATTGCTTGTTTTTGTCAGCTTTGTCAAAGATCTGATGGTCGTAAGTGTGTGGTCTTTCTTCTGGGCTCTCTATTCTGTGCCATTGGTCTATGTGTTTGTTTTTGTACAAGTACCACGCTGTTTTGGTTACTGTAGCCTTATAGTATACTTTGAAGTTGGGTAATGTGATACCTCCAGCTTTGTTCTTTTTGCTTAGAATTGCCTTGGCTATTTGAGATCTTTTTGGTTTTATATGAATTTTAAAGTAGCTTGTTCTAGTTCTGTAAAGAATGTCATTGTAGTTTGATAGGAATAGCATTGAATCTGTAAATTGCTTTAGGCAGTATGGCCATTTTAATGATATTGATTCTTCCTATCCATGAGCATGGAGTGTTTTTCCATTTGTTTGTGTCTTCTCATATTTCTTTGAGCAGTGTTTTGTAATTCTCATTTTAGAGATATTTCACCTCCCTGGTTAGCTGTATTCCTAGGCATTTTATTCTTTTCCTGGCAGTTGTGAATGGGATTGCCTTTCTGATTTGGCTCTCAGCTTGGCTGCTATTGATGTATAGGAATGCCAGTTATTTTTGTATATGGATTTTGTAGCCTGAAATTTTGCTGAAGTTTTATCAGCTGAAGGAGCTTTTGCGCTGAACTGTGAGGTTTTCTAGATATAAAATCATGTCATCTGCAAACAGAGATAGTTTACTTACTCTCTTACTATCTGGATAGATTGTTCTTTGAGGGTGTTAAGAACACGCTCTTCTGCATCATGGTTTAAGCAAGTTGAAAACAGTTAACAGCAAATGTGGATCCAGGACCTGGGTGATGAGGAATCAGCTGACAGATGGAAGTTCTATAAATATTACAGATTTCAGCAAAGGAGAAAAATATGACTTAAAAACAAAATGTTAAAACATCTGTAGACAAGTACCTTTGGAATTTTTCTACTATCCTCAATTTTAGATATACCTTCAAGTGTCTATTTACTAAATGAAGTGGTTCGATGATGTGGACAGTGCACTTGATTGAAAGTTAGATTCTTTCATGACTCAGTCATGAGCTGTTGGTCAAATCATCCATTGCTCTGGCTTGGTTGTTTTATTAATACCTGGCCTGTCTAATTCTCAAGGTTGTGACAAGCAATTTTGGGAAATGCAGGCAAAAATGTTTTTGAAGTATGGTGCTTTATAAAAGTGAACTAGAGTGTTAATGTTATTGAAAAAGGGCAGTGTAAGATTTTCCCATCTATACTCTGGGCCAAAAGAACCAACTTCATTTTTTAGGTTCTCAGGTTTTAACATAGGATTCCACATTTAGGATCTGAGGTCTTAACAAAAGAATTTACAGTGACACCCTTGGCTTCATCTTTGGACCACGCTTTCCTGGGGACTCTGATTCAATCTTTACTCAGAAGCCATTTCTTAATTTTAACATGATTCGCCATCTGAAGAGGCTGGGAATATTCAAAACCGGCAAGTCTTGGTACCCTTTGTTTTAATTGTTCTTCTTTGAGGTCATCATTTCCTTTTGCATTTTACTGTAAGTAGTAAAAAGGAACCACGTAGTACCTTCAGCACTCTGGCTAAAAATTGCCTTAGTTAGCCACTTCATTAGTTACATGTTCTACCTTGCACATTACTACAGGTGATAGTGTTGCTAAACTCTGCCACTACATAAGGATGATGTTTTTGCCCATTCCTAAAAGGGTTCTCTCACTTTCTTTACTAGTAACCTTCCCAGAGTCCAAAATTCTTCAAATAGCCTGTTCAAGGCACTTTAAGCTTTTGCTAACATTCTCCTTTAAGTCCTACAGCTTTGTAGCTTCTGTCCACTGCCTGGTTCTAAAGCCACTCACATATTTTTGGTTTTTGTTACAATGGAACCTCACTTCCAGGTACGAAAATATGTATTTTGATATAGATATAGATATACACAGAATATCTGTTCTGGTTCCAGACCACAAGTTTCTATATTTATATCTATCTGTATCTATAACTATATAGATATATATTAGTTATCTAGTGCTGAACAGCAAATTCCAAAACTTAGCGGCTTAAAACAATAAACATTGTCTCATAGTATTTGCGGTTCAGGAATCTGGGAGCAGCTTAGCTGGGTTGTTTTAGCTCATGGTCTCTCACAAGGCTGCAGGCAAGATGTCAATGGAGCTGCAATCACCTGAGGCTTGACTGGGCTAGAGGATCCTCTTCCTTGCTCATATGTGTGGCGGTTGGCTGGAGGTTTCAGTTCCTTGCTATGTGGGCCTTTCTGTAGCCTGCTCATGACATGGCAGTTGGCTTTCCTTAGAGCAAGGGATCTGAGAGCACAAGAGAGCACTGCCGCACTGCCTTTTGTGACCTATTCTGAGACACACAGTTACTTCTGCCTTATTCTAGTCATTAGAAGTGAGTCCTGAAGATCAGCCAACACTCAATGAGAAAGATTCCCAAGAGCATGAACACCAGGCCGTGATCCTTAGGGGCATTCTTGGAGGCTGACTACCACGTCTTCTACGTGCAGGAACTGTGCTTTTAGAGATACCACAGCAAGTGAGATGTAATCCCTGTCTTTAAGGAAGTTCACATTGTGGGAAATATAGAGAAATAGACCAGAAGTATCGCAAGTACCATGACAAAGTTATGGCACCTAGGCTATGTGGTCACAGAGGCAGGGGACTGTACTTAGACCAGGAATGAAGCCTTTTGTATGTGGGGTGTTAAGCCTTGAGTTTGCCAGATCAATAAATGGGTGAAATTTATGCCAAGAAGAGAGGAGAACATCTGCAAAGGGAGAAGTGTTGCCCTCTGAGGAAGTCCCAATCACTTAATATGGCTGGAGGCAGGGTGAGTAGTGAGAGGGGATGGATATTGAAGCAGGAGAGGTAGGAAGAGGCCAGATTGTGAGGGAGCTCATGTGCCAAATTCAGGTTCTGGAACCTTGCCCTGAAGGCTACTGGGGGGATCTGGAGGATTGTGAACATTTGTGTGGTATCTCCCATTGTGTCAAGTAGAAAATATTGAAGACAGTGACCTTGGTTTCCAAAAGTTTACAATTTAGACTGAAAAGTAAAACATGTGCACCATTAACTGCATTTGAAGGTGGTTCCTGACAAGCGTCCTGTGAAAAGTACAGACTAGAAGAAGTATAGAAATAAACGGAGATCAACTTTTTTTTTTTTTTGAGATGGAGTCTGGCTCTGTCGCCCAGACTGGAGTGCAGCGGCACGATCTTGGCTCACTGCAAGTTCTGCCTCCCAGGTTCAAGCCGTTCTCCTGCCTCAGCCTCCTGAGCAGCTGGGACTACAGGTGCCTGCCACCACGCCTGGCTAATTTTTTGCATTTTTAGTAGAGACGGGGTTTCACTGTGGTAGCCAGGACAATCTTGATCTCCTGACCTTGTGATCCGCCCGCCTCAGCCTCCCAAAGTGCTAGGATTACAGGCATGAGCCACCACGCCTGGCCTTTTTTTTTTTTTTTTAATGAGATGGAGTCTCACTCTGTCTCCCAGGCTGCCGTGTAGTGGGACAATCTCAGCTCACTATGACTTCCACCTCCTGGGCTCAAGTGACTGTCTTGCCTCAGTCTCCTGAGTAGCTGAGATTACAGGTGCCCGCCACCATGCCCAGCTCATTTTTGTATTTTTAGAAGCGATGGGGTTTCACCATGTTGGCCAGGCTGGTATCAAACTCCTGACCTCAAATGATCCACCCACCTCAGCCTCCCAAAGAGATAGATCACCTTCTGAAGGCATCATCAGTGAGGTTTCATGGAGGAGGTAGAATCTGACTCTTAAGATATGCTTGGGTTTTTGTTTTTGTTTTGTTTTGTTTTGTTTTTGAGATGGAGTCTCGTTCTGTTGTCCAGGCTGGAGTACAGTGGTACGATCTTGGCTCACTGCAGCCTCTGCCTCCTGGGTTCAGGCGATTCTCATGCCTCAACCTCCCGAGTAGCTGGGATTACAGGCATGCATCACCACACCCAGCTAATTTTTGTATTTTTAGTGGAGACGAGATTTTGCCATGTTGGCCAGGCTAGTCTCAAACTCCTGACCTCAAGTGTCAAGTGCTCTGCCCACCTTGGCCTCCCAAAGTGCTGGGATTACAGGCATGAGCCACCATGCCTGGCAGGAGTTTGTTCATAGAGGTGGGGTGGAAGAACCATTCTAGATGGAAGCAGGAGAGGAAGAGTCATGATGGGATAATAAGTGGTCCAGTGTGGATAAAAAAAGGGTTTTGTGTGGGAGAATGACAGCACAGGGAAAGGAAGAAACAGATTATAGAATACTTTAAATACCAGATTATAGAAGACCCTCAAACCAGGGAGTTTGAACCATGCTCAGGGAGCAATAGGGAGCCATTGATGACATTTGAGTTAGGGGTGTTTGAGTCAGGATTATAGTGACTAATCCTTTGTTTCACACAGGAAGATGCTGAAACAGGTAAGCATCCTTTCCTTGCAACATTCAAGGGGGTCAGGAAGAGAAGGATCTGGAATATAGGCCTCAGGACTCAAAGTTTGGTGCTCCTCCTGCTCCCTGCTGTGCCCTCCTCCAGGAGGACAAGCTTAGAGCTCAGTCACAGTTTGGGGTCCTAGGTAACAGGACTTGAGTCCCAGCAAGGGAAACATTCTCTCAGGCGTGGTGTTTTCAGGGCTTGTCTGATCATCACTTAGCATTGTGTATAATTAATGGAGCTCACAGATGTTTGGCAGGAGAAGTTAATCAGCTATTAATCACCAAAGAGCCACTCTTAGTGTTTATGGAGTTGAAAGAATGTCTGTTATAATTGAAATTGTAGTTGTTTACTGAGCTTGAGTGGAGGGAAGGGCCAAGGGCAGACAGCCAGTGGGTCTCCCTTTAGCAAGTTTTGGCAGAGGTGCCTTGGGGTTTGTTCAGCTGCTGTTAAGTAAGAAAGGTGCAACTGTTATTTTCCTGACTTTGTGAGTGTCTAGAGAAGGCTGACTTCAGGAAGGGGAAAAGAAAAAGGTGGGCACGTGGTATGCTGTGATGAACCACACACTAGGCATGCCAGGGAGTTGGTATTCTTGTTCCAGCTCTATGTGGTCATGCCACACTGGCTAAATCTGTTAACTTCCTGGGACTCAGTGTTCTTATTTTTAAAATCAGACATTTTGACTAGGCTTAGGATTCCCAAAAGCTCTTTCTTACACCACAAGGCCCAATAGATGCTTTAGTGAACAATGGCACCCTGTGGAATGAATTTGGTAACACCATTTACTACCCAGGCCTCTTGGAGATTCATGATGGACACCAGAATATTAAAAGAGTAAGATGTGGTTAAACAACAAAACAAAAAAGTTGTTTAGCCCGACAACTACCCAGATGTTTTTGATTACAGCACCCTTTGTTTATTAAACATCTAAAGGAACTAGCAGAATGTGTTCCTGCGTCTGACATCTGTCTGTATTTTTGGTTTTTGATTCAGTTTCATTACTAGACTTAGGCTTTCTTTTTAGAAGTATTCTTGAGGGCTCTTGGTAAACTTCATAACCAGCCTGCCTGTCTGTTGCCCTCAACATGGTTTCCTGCATCATAAATGCATTTGGGCAGACTTCTTCCTGACGTTGCAGCTGACTCACGGTGACAGTGATGAGCCCTGAAAACACCAAGCCTGAGAGAATTTTTCCCCTGCTGGGACTCACGGCCTGTTACATAGGACCCCAAACTATGACTGGACTGTAAGCTGGTCCTCTGGACTGTGTCTCTCCAGGCTGTCTAGCTCTTTTCCTGCCATTCACATCTTCATGTGGAAGTGGACTACCATGTCAGCCAGGGTTATCTTTTGCTATATAAAAGGTGAGTATTTGTAACTTGGTGGGAGTTGGATATGAAGATCATTTGAAACACTGGTTGTATCACTTTAGTGGATTTAATTCTGATTCCTAAATGACAACTGTCTTAGTCCATTTGCTGCTGCTATAACAGAATATCACAGGCAGGGTAACTTATAAAAAATACATTTGGTTCATGGTTCTGGAAGCTGGGACATCCAAGAGCATGGCACTGGCACCTGGTAAGGATTAGCCCATGGTGTAAAACAAAAAGCAGAAGTGGCACACAAGATGGGGAGAAACTGGACCAAACTTATCCTCTTATCAGGAGACCACTTAATCTATAACTAAGCCACTCCCAGGATAATGACATCAGCTCCTTTATATGGTGGAGCCCTCATGGCCTAATCACCTCCCAAAGGCCTCAATTCTTTTTTTTTCTTTTTTTCTTTTTTGAGACAGGGTCTCACTCTGTCACCCAGGCTGGAGTGCAGTGGTGCAATCTTGGCTCACCGCAACCTCTGCCTCCCATGTTCAAGCGATTCTCCTGCTTCAGCTTCCTGAGTAGCTGGGATTACAGGTATGTGCCACCACGCCTGGCTATTTTTTGTATTTTTACTAGAGACAGGATTTCACTATGTTGGCAAGGCTGGTCTCGAACTCCTAACCTCAAATGATCCACCTGCCTTGGCCTCCCAGAGTGCTGCAGGAATAATTCAGAAAACTGGAAGGAAGCTGGCCTGACCTCAATTCTTTTTTTTAAAATTTAATTTATTTTTTTTAAATTATACTCTTTAAGTTCTGGGTTACACGTGCAGAACGTGCAGTTTTGTTATATAGGTATACATGTGCCATGGGTGGTTTGCTGCACCCATCAACCCATCACCTATATTAGGTGTTTCTCCTAATGTTATCCCTCCCCTAGCCCCCCTCCCCACAGGCCCCAATGTGTGATGTTCCCCTCCCTGTGTCCATGTGTTCTCATTGTTCAACTCCCACCTATGAGTGAGAACATGTGGTGTTTGGTTTTCTGATCTTGTGATAGTTTGCTGAGAATGATGGTTTCCAGCTTCATCCATGTCCCTGCAAAGGACATGAACTCATCCTTTTTATGGCTGCATAGTATTCCATGGTGTATATGTGCCACATTTTCTTAATCCAGTCTATCGTTGATGGACATTTGGGTTGGTTCCAAGTCTTTGCTATTGTGAATAGTGCTGCAATAAACATATATGTGCATGTGTCTTTATAGTAGAATGATTAATAATCCTTTGGGTATATTCCCAGTAATGAGATTGCTGTGTAAAATAGTATTTCTAGTTCTAGATCCTTGAGGAATCACCACACGGTCTTCCACAATGGTTGAACTAATTTACACTCCCACCAACAGTGTAAAAGTGTTCCTATTTCTCCACAATCCCTCTAGAATCTGATTTTTTAATGATTGCCATTCTAACGGGTGTGAGATGGTATCTCATTGTAGTTTTGATTTGCATTTCTCTAATGACCAGTGATGATGAACATTTTTTTCATGTGTCTGTTTCCTGCATAAATGTCTTCTTTTGAAAAGTGTCTGTTCATATACTTTGCCCATTTTTTGATGGGGTTGTTAGCTTTTTTTCTTGTAAATTTGTTTAAGTTCTTTGTAGATTCTGGATATTATCCCTCTGTCAGATGGATAGGTTGCAAAAATTTTCTCCCATCCTGTAGGTTGCCTGTTCACTCTGATGATAGTTTCTTTTGCTGTGCAGAGCTCTTTAGTTTAATTAGATTCCATTTGTCAATTTTGGCTTTTGTTGCCATTGTTTTGGTGTTTTAGTCATGAAGTCTTTGCCCATGCCTATGTCCTAAATGGTATTGCCCAGGTTTTCTTCTAGGATTTTTATGGTCCTAGGTCTCACGTTTAAGTCTTTGATCCATCTTGGGTTGATTTTTGTATAAGGTGTAAGGAAGGGTCCAGTTTCAGTTTTCTGCATATGGTTAGCCAGTTTTCCCAACACCATTTATTAAATAGGGAATCTTGTCCCCCATTGCTTGTGTGTATCAGGTTTGTCAAAGATCAGATAGTGGTAGATGTGTGGTGTTATTTCTGAGGCCTCCATTCTGTTCCATTGATCTATATATCTGTTTTGGTACCAGTACCATGCTGTTTTGTTTACTGTAGCCTTGTAGTAAAGTTTGAAGTCAGGTAGTGTGATGCCTCTAGCTTTGTTCTTCTTGCCCAGGATTGTCTTGGCTATGCTAAAATCTCTCAATAAACTAGATATCGATGGAATGTGTCTCAACATGATAAGAGCTATTTATGACAAACCCACAGCCAATATCATACTGCATGGGCAAAAACTGGAAGCATTCCCTTTGAAAACTGGCATGAGACAAGGATGCCCTCTCTCACCACTCCTATTCAACACAGTATTGGAAGTTCTGGCCAGGGCAATCAGGCAAGAGAAAGAAATAAAGGTATCCAAATAGGAAGAGAGGAAGTCAAATTGTCTCTGTTTGCAGATGACGTGATTGTATATTTAGAAAACCCCATCGTCTCAGTCCAAAATCTCCTTAAGCTGATAAGCAACTTCAGCAAAGTCTCAGGTTACGAAATCAGTGTGCAAAGACCACAAGCATTCCTCTACACCAATAACAGATAAACAGAGAGCCAAATCATGAGTGAACTCCCATTCACAATTGCTACTAAGAGAATAAAATACCTACAACTTATAAGGGATGTGAAGGACCTCTTCAAGGAGAACTACAAGCCACTGCTCAAGGAAATAAGAGAGGACACAAACAAATAGAAGAACATTCCATGCTCATGGATAGGAAGAATCAATATCGTGAAAATGGCTTTATTGCCCAAAGTAATTTATAGATTCGATGCCATCCCCATCAAGCTACCACTGACGTTCTTCACAGAATTAGGAAAAACTACTTTAAACTTCATATGGAACAAAAAATGGCCTCAATTCTTAATACTGTTACAATGACAGCCAAGATTCCAATACCTGAACTTTTGAGGGACACATCGAAACTATAACATTTCATCCCTGGCTCCCCAAAGCTTATGTTTTTCTCACATACAAAATCCATCATTCCATCCAAATAGACCCAGAGTCTTCACCTGTCCCAGCATCAACTCAAATCTCCAAAGTCAAGCCAGGAATGATGATGTATCCCTGCAATGCCAGCTACTCAGGAAGCTGAGGTTGGAGGATCACTTGAACTCTGGAATTAGAAACCAGCCTGTGCAACATAGTGAGACCTTGTCTCTTAACAAAAGCAACCCCCCTCCAAAAAAAAAAAAAAAACACACAAAAAATAAAACCAAAGTCTCATCTAAATCAATAAGAGTGAGACTCAAGGTGTGATTTATCCTGAGGCAAATTGTTTTCAACTGATAGCCTGTGAAATTAAGCAAGCGATCTACTTCCAAAATACAATGGTGGGATAGACATAGGATGGACATTCCCATGCCAAAAGGGAGAAAAAGGCAAGAAAAAATGGGTAGCTGGTTCCAGGTAAGTTCAAAACCTAACAGACAAACCACGTTTAAGTCTTAAAGCTGGAGAATAAACTCCTTTGACCCCATGTTCCATCTCCTAGATACACTGGGGTGGAGTTGGGCTCCCAAGTCCTCCCAGGCAGCCTTGCCCCTGTAGCTTTACTGGGCTTATCCCACTCATCAGCTCTCATGACTTGGAGTCTCATGCTTGCAACTTTTCTGGGCTGGAGTTGTATGCTGGTGGCTCTGCTGTTCTGTGGTCTTGGAGACTGCGCAACTCCCATGGTATCAGTAGGCATTGCATTAGTAGAGACTCTCTGTATTGGCTCTGTCTCTGTGGCAGGTTTGTGCCTGGGCTTCTAGGCAGTCTGTGGCATCTTTTGAAATTTAGAGGGAGGTAGCCATGCCCCCCATAGCTCTTGTTTTCTGCACATCTGCAGAATTAACACTACGTGGATGCTGCCAAGGCCTACAGCTTGTACCTTCCAGAGAGTCAGGTCAAGCCACACCTGAGCCCACTGGAGCAACATTTGGGTCAGCCAGAGAGTGCTGCAACAGGATGTGGGGAGCTGAGTCCTGAGGTGGCTCTGGGCAGGGAGCCCTTGAAAGGCACAGGCCCTTCCTGGAAAGCATTCTTCCCTCCTGTGCCTCCAGGCTTGCAATGGGAGGTATAGCCTCAAAGATCTCTGACTAGCCTTTGGGGTCTTTCTCCCATTATATTGATGAATAGTATCTTCTCTCTATGGTAATCTCTTTAGCAAATGGTCACTTGACCATATCCTTGGTTTGCTCTCCTAAAGACCCCTTTTCAGTCTACATGGCCGGCTATGGATTTTCCAAGTCTTTTTGTTCTGCTTCTCTTTTAATTGTAAATTTCATGTTTAAGTCATTCCTTTTCTCTTGCATCTGACCATATGCAGTTAAGAGTAGCCATACAAGAGCCTGAATGTTTTATTGCTTAGATATTTCTTCCACCAGATATTCCAGCTCATTGCTCTTAAGTTCTGCATACCATAAAGCCCTTGGACAGTGACACAATTCAGGCAAGGTCTTTGCTACTGTATCATAAGGATGGCCTTTACTTCAGTTTCCAATACCTTGTTTCTCATTTTCATCTGGGACCTCATAGAAATGAACTTTACTATCCATATTTCTACCAGCATTCTGATCATGACCACTTAAGTAATCTCTAAGAAGATTCAGGCTTTCCCTATAGCTCTCTTCTTCTGAGTTCTCACCAGAATCACCCATAACACTCCGTTCATGGCAATCTAGTTTTTTTCTAACCTGCCCCTCCAAATTCTTCCAGTCCCTACCCATTTCCCATTTTCAAAGATGCTTCCACATTTTCAGGTATTTGTTTTAGCGACAACTCTACTCCTCAGTACCAATTTTCTGTCTTAGTTAGTTTCCTGCTACTATAACAGAATAATACCACAGGTTGGGTAATGTATAAAAAAACAAAAATTTATTTGGCTCATGGTTCTGGAGGCTGGGAAGTCCAAGAGCATGGCCCCAGCATCTGGTGAGAGACAGCCCTTGGCAGAAGGCAAAGGAGGAAGCTAGTACACGAGACACACACAGAGACAAATAGGAATTGAACTTATACTTTATTAGGGGCCCACTCCTCTGATAACTCATTCTAGCAATAAGGGCATTAATCACTTTTTGAAGGTGGTGCCCTCATGGCTCAATCACTTTCTAAAGGTCCTGCCTCTTAATATGTTACAATGGCAACCAAATTTTTAATACATTAACTTTTGGGGGACACATTCAAACCGCATCAATTATCTTACCTTGTAAATTTACTGTTTAATTCAAGATACCTCTAGCATTCTAATTCTTCAATTATACAAAGAGAACCTATGTATTTGGGAAAATTAGCACAATCCTGTTAGACTACAGGGTCTTATTCTTTTAGCCTTCTTGTCATCTCAGAATTTATTGTTACAATCCAAAGAATTACTGTAGTTTTGCAGTGGGAATATGCCTTTTTTGGAGACTGAATGTAAATTAGCAGAATGAGGCAGCACTCTGTGTAACTGTTAAGATCTATTAGTCATGTTAGAGACCATTGATCTTGTGAGAAATTAGCTAGAGCTATAGAGATCCATGTGAAGAAAAAGGTTTGCAAAAATATCCAGTGGCTCATCTTTCCTAACTTTTATGATGAATTTTTGGGCAAGAATTCTCAAGGAGGAGAAAAAGATTATGAAATTATCTGAGCCATAGGTAACAACATCTGGTTACTGATTTTTATTCAAGAAAATTCAAAGTCATATACAATTGCTGATAAAATATGGTGGAGCTATATGTTTCATCCCTGTCTGACAAGGAAAAATATGTTTGGTTATAACCATATAGTTTACCTAAGCATGTGCCATCACAAACTCAAATTCTTAAACCAAATTTATTATTGGCTTAGTTATATGTGTTGAGAAGTAAAATAAGTGGTCATACTGTAATGAGACGATCTATTAACCATGCAGCACCTCATAACTTTATATTCACATCTCGTTTATTTTTTATTTTTTAAATTTATTTATTTTTAACTTATTTTTTCCAAGAGAGAGTCTTGCTCTGTTGCCCAGGCTGGAATGCAGTGGGACTATCTCAGCTCTCCGCAACCTCCCCCTCCCGGGTTCAAGGAATTCTGCTGCCTCAGCCTCCGGAGTAGCTGGGATTACAAGCATGTGTTACCACGCCCTGCTAATTTTTGTATTTTTAGTAGAGACGGGTTTTTTTTTTTTTTTTTTTTTTTTTTACCATGTTGGCCAGGCTGGTCTTGAACTCCTGACCTGGTGATCCACCCACCTCGGACTCCCAAAGTCCTGGGATTACAGGCGTGAACCGCTGTGCCTGGCCTACATTCACATCTCTTATGTTGCTTGAAGATTTTTTTTTTTTTTTTAATTTCTTGTGTCTATAGAATTCTTTTAGTCCATTGCCTGAGTGAATAGTTCTGAGCTCGTTTATCTTAGACACTGAAATGATAATGTGACAATACTTTTTACATTGTTGGAACCCTGTTATATACCAAACAATATATTCACTCATTTCACCCAGACTGTCAACTTCAGCTCTGTAGAGACTGCTGACTTGTCAGTAATGGATCCTTGCTGTAGTCATTTCACCTTCCTGAGATTCTATATCATGATGTCAAATAAAGGAGCTGGTTTAGATGGTCTCTGAGGTTCCTTATAGTCCTAACTTTCTGTGACTCTGAGAAAAGAAAATACCAAAAATACTACTTTAACTTCATCTCCAAAGAGCAGGTAGAAAATTGGCCTTAATATGGTAATGGAAATGATTAAAACAGCCTTTGAAAAATAGCTCTTTCAATGTCTGGTCTAATTGGTTTTTCTCAAGCATCCATTGGAAATGATCTTGCCCCTGTATTTCCTGAAGCAAAGATGTCTTTGTCATGACAGGCCCTGATATCATACCACATTTGAGTTCAGATTCCAACCAACTGGCTTCGTGACTTAAGGAAGGTTACTTAAGCTATCTGAACCTCAGTTTCCTCATTTGTGGAATGTGGCTAGTACTAGCATTTGTCTCACTGTGTTGCTGTTAAGCACTCAATGAGTTAATCTATGCAAAGAGCTCAGCAGGGTGCTTGGCACAGAGTGAGCTCTCAACTTATGTCGGCTATAATTCCTTTGTGTGGGTCTTGCTTAGGTAACTGCACTTGGATTTGTCTTTTTCTGGGAACCTTTAGCTCCCATCTTTGTGATCATCCAGAGTCCTCTGGGCTTCTTTACTTGACTACAGCTTCCCTAGCATCCCTCTTGCCTTATGCCATCCACCCTCCACCTACACATGCAAATACTCACACTTTTCTCTTGCTACATGCGAACTCTCGTACTGTTTCTTGAAGGTACAAACATTATCCTGACAGCATTTTCCTTGAAAGTACCAGTTACCAGTCCTTCTCCTAGGTGATAACTCTACTCCTTCTGATACTTCAAGTTAGCAAAATTGGGGCTTGCTTTATTCCTTTCAAAAGCATGAAGGTGATGTGAGGACCACGCTCACTTGGGGATACTTTCATCCAGGGGGGTGTGATCTGTGTCAAGAATAGATAGATGAATAGAAAGTTCAATACAGTTGCCTTATGGTATACCTTTTTTTCATTCCAATGTTTTGTCAAGGTACTTCTGTTCTTTTTTTTTTTTTTTTTTAATCCAAAGCTGGTAAGTTCCAAACAGATCACTGGGGTCATGATGTTATCAGGGCTGGAAATCGGAAAGTTTTTCTCTTCCACATCTGGGGTTAGATAGAGCAATTGTTCCACCAAGAGAACAACAGAGAAATAGAATTTTCTAGAGTGCTCCTTTCTTAGTCCTCCTATGACCACAGCCTACTCATTGCTGGTGGGAGCTGGAGTATCTCTACTAACATCTAAGCCAGGGGCTCCCAGATATTGGAATGTTATCACTCAGCTAAACAGACATAACACTGTAGGGAAATAATAATAATTCCCATAGGTTAGGTTCTGAAGGAGTTCAGAAAATGCCACCCCCAAACATGATGCTCCGGTGTGTTGATTACACTCAGCTGAGGCACGTGGGGAAAGCAGATTCAGGCAGAAGCTTTCTCTAAGTTCCCCTTGTCTGCCTAAAGAGCATCCTCCAAGAGGAACTCAACTGTCATGAATTCCCTCCCTGGGAATCTCATCAATCAGGGTTTCTTGGCTGATCTCACAGAAGAGACTGGGGGTCAGCACCAGCCCAGGCCGACTTTGTCACAGGCTATCACCTATTCATTTTTTCCGGAATTCATTTGCTGTCTCCTAAGTTGCCTACATCACCCACATCCTCATCCCTATGAAGAGGGTATATAAGCTTCTAGATCTCATTTACTGAGTTTTGGGATATTCAGTTCTCTTTCATGTGATGCCCCTGTGCATGTAATAAATCTGTATACCTTTTCCCCTGTTAATCTGTCTACTGCCAGTTTATTCAGTAGACTCAATTATCAAACCCTCAGACGGTAGCGAGAAAGGTTTCCCTCCCCTACAGCTCTCCGTTGGAATGAACTCCTGCTATAATAGATTAACAAGAGAAAAACAAATTTATTAACATGTATATTTCATATATACATGGGAGACATTTATAAAAGCAGTAGTTGTCAAAGAAGTAGCTTTGAATTCCAGCTTATGTAGCATCTTCAACAAACAGTAGTCAACAATTTTTTGTTTTCTAGACAGGGTCCCACTCTGTGGCTTAGGCTGGAGTGCAGTGATGCCATCCTAGCTCACTGCAGCTCAAATTTCTGGGTTCAAGTGATCCTCCTGTCTCAGCCTCCTGAGTAGCTAGAATAGTAAATTTTTAGAGAAGTGACAAGCCAAAGGAAAAGAACTTCGAATCTCTACAGGTGGCAACTTGGAAAAAGGCAACTGAATGGCAGATAAAGGCTGGTTAGTAAAGTTGGTTACTATAGATTTCCTCTTGTACCATCTCTAGGCTGATGAGGGTCTAAAGCTGTCTTCAGTGGTAACCTTTGTTCTCCCACATAGAGAAATGGGCAGAATACTTCCTGTTCTTGTAAATCTGTGTCCTGCTTTTGGGCTCATAGAGGGAGAACAGGGAGTTTTCCTGCATCTACTTCTTGTCTTAAGCTCAACAGTCCTTCATATTTTGGGGATATTCTGGTCTCCTACAATACAAAGGCAGCAGTTGTTAACTTTCAATTTTGCCAGTAAGGGCATTTACGAAAACCAAAAACAAGATGAAAAAAATAAACCCCCATTCAGGATCACAATTATCTCATGAAAGAAATGACTTTCTAATACCAAAAATTAGGACACATATAGTAGCAATTTTTAAAAATTTGAATAAGCCTAGTCTTATGGAAAATTAATTCAGTGTTTTTATTTTTAAGAATGTGCTCTGGACCGGGAAAACTATTAGTATGAGCTGGCATCTGTCTGTAGGCTGATGTTTGAGGACCACATCTTTGATGTGTATAAGGACTCAAAAAGTGTAAGAGAAAAGACATGAGTAGGGGATCCATTGTCTTTAGAAAAAAATGGTACTCTGTTCTTCATCTTGATTGTTCTATTTTTAGTCTCCAGCTCTTACCACTTAATTAAAGTATTTCAGAATAACACACTTGAAATAGTAGAAGAAAGTGTTTTCCATTGATAAAAAGGCTAATGACTTTTCTTCTGTTTATAGCAGAATGATTTGTTCCTGGCTCAGCTGGCCTCTGCAGTCCTTACAGAGAGAGTTCTTGCCTGTCTCCTGCTGGTGCCATTTGCATGCTAATCATTTCTGTAATTGATCTTCCGAGGTCCCTTCAAACCTTGGAGGAGGCAGCCTACTGCTGCTCTGAAATTAACTAAGGATTGCAGAGTGGGGCCTTGCTGGTGGGGGGCTGGTCACGTGGGGGCTGTGGCGCCAGCAGTCCCTCCGCACCAACTCTGCCCTGTGACCCTACTCTGGAGCGAGAATTCTGGTCAGTGTGCAGGTTAAATGGCCTTTATTATAACATCAAGCTCATGGTTTAGGTCAGCCAGGGTTTATTTTCAACAAAATGGAATAAGAGAAGTTTAAATTTTTCCCCCTTGTGTTAGTAGAAAAGTAAGAGTGGTGCTCGTGGTCAGGCAGCTAGCTCGGGGTTATGTACTTAGATTATATGCCAGAAGAGGCTCTGGTCCATGGTGGGCTGCTAACATATGATGTGAAAGAGGAAAGAGAGGGAAAGTAAGAGAGAAGGATTCTAAATTTGGCCAAAGATCTGAACCTGTTTTATTTATTCATGGGTTGCGGAGTGAAACAACTCCAAAAAGCCATAAACATTTCTTATTTTCACTCTCAAGTTATCCAAAGTGGAAATGAAAATTCAGAGAGGTTTAACGATTTGCCCAAGGCGACATCCTTGCCACACTGCACTGCCCAGTGTGGCAGTCATTAGCCACAGGTGGCTGTTTAAATTTAAATTAATTAAAATGAAAACATCAGCTCCTCAGTCTCCCTAGCCATACCTCAAGTGCTCAGTGGCCACCTGTGGCTAGTGGCTACCATATTGGAGAGCACAGATGCAGAACATTTTCATCACCAAAGAAATTTCTTTTAGATAGCTCTGCCCTGTAGGCTCTTGGTCCAGTGTTCTCTCCACTGTTACTGTAAGAGTCCCTTTTCTCCCTATACCTATAATATGTACCTATAATTGTTGTGTATAGTGCAAAAGATATATTTTGACAATGATTTAGATACCTATCCAAAGTCTCTTATTTCCTGCCCTCCTGTGAAAGTGGGAGGAACTTAAATAAACTTCCTACCTATAATGCTTCTTACCTGTAAGCATTTCTCATAACACAGAAATATTATAGTGTAGTTTAGCAATGCAGTTGCTTGGACTTTAGGGTGCAACTTTTTCTTTAAAGCTAATATTGAGCTAACAGTGAATTCTTTACAAAACCCATATGACTCCTTGAGGAAAAATTGGCCAAGGTGGTATGGTGTCACTGATGTCTGAGGGCTTTAAATTAACACTGTAAATCTCAGGATTATGGGGGGAAAGCTAGCAAATTTATTGAATGCCTCCCATCTGGCTGTGCTTCAGGCAGCTGCATGATTGTAGCAGGAGTGGTAGGTATAAGACCAGAGATTTTGGTATCAGAAAGTATTTAATAAAGAGTGAGTTTGGTAACTATACCTAGGGATTCCATTTCAAATTGAGTTTTCTAATTGAGATCAACAACAGGATATTATGCTCTTGGCAGAAATGGGACAGGACTAGCCCAGCCTATGAAGACTACTCTGCTTAGCACAGAACTGGGATGGAGTGGGTGTGGGGTTTGGTGAATGTCACAAGTGGAGGGCATCCTGAGTTTGGGGATGTAATAGACTCCCCAGCAGGATGTGGCCTGGTGAGCAGGACTGTGTTCTGTTCCCATAGCAGTTAGAGTTTTCCTACTGCCTGCTGGGCATGGGCAGCCCTGAGTCTTTGGGTGTTTGTTGATAACAATGGGAGGTGTTACTGTTCTGCAAGTAACTGAAATGACAGAACCATATTCTATCAGACCGCCTTTATCCTCATCAGTTATCCTTTAGAGAGAGTGGCCTGTCTAGGATGTTTGATAGTGCAATTGTCTCTCGATATCCATGGGGGAATGGTTCTGGAATGCCCCATGGAAAACAAAATCCAAGGGTGCCCGAGTTCCTTATATAAAACGGCATAGTATTTGCATATAAGCTATTCATATCCACCTGTATACTTCAAATCATCTCTAGATTACTTATAAGACCTAATACAATGAAAATACAATATAAATAGCTGTGATGCTGTACTGTTTAGGGAATAATAAGAAGAAAAGTCTGTACATATAACGTACAAATGCAGCCATCCATTTTTTTCCAAATATTTTTGATTTGTGGTTGGTTGAATCTGAGGATATGAAACCTTTACATATGGAAGACCAGCTATATTTTGTTTCTCTTTCATTTGTTCTTGCATATTTGGGCTGTTTCCACTTTTTGGTTATTATTAATAATGCTTCTGTGAACGTTCATGTGTAAGTTTTTGTTTGCATGCATATTTTCCTTTCTTTTGATAATATACCTAGGAGTAGAATTATTGGGTTCTATGGTGGTATGGTTTGGATGTTTGTCCCTCCACATCTCATGTTGAAATGTGATCCCCAGTGTTGAAGTTAGGGACTGGTGGGAGGTGTTTGGGTCATGGGGGAGGATCTCTCATGGGTGGCTTGGTGCCCTCCCTGCTGTAATGAGTTCATGAGCGATCTGGTGGTTAAAGAGTCTGGGACCTCACCCCCAATCCCTGCCCTCTTGCTCCCTCTCTTGCCATGTGATATGCTGGTTCCCCCTTCCATTCCACTATGACTAAAAGCTTCTTGGGCCTCACCAGAAGCTGAGCAGATGCTGGTGCCATGCTTGTACAATCAGCAGAACTGTGAGCCAAATAAACCTCTTTTCTTTATAAGTTACCCAGCCTCAGGTATTCCTTTATAGCAATGCGAATGGACTAACACCTATGGTAACTCCATGTTTAATATTTTGAGGAAATCTGTCCCTAAGCAGTTGTATCATTTTACATTCCCACCAGCAACGTATGAGGGTTCCAATCTGTCTTTTGGATTATAGCCATTCTAGTACATGTGAAGTGGTATTTCATTGTGGTTTTGATTTGCACTTCGCTAATGGCTAATGATGTTGTTAAACATCATTTTATCATTTCATCATTTCATGTGCTTATTGGCTATTTGTGCCTCTTTGGAGAAATGTCTGCTCAAATCCTTTGCCCATTTTCAATCAAGTTATTTGGTTGTTTGTCTTATTATTGAATTATGTGAGATGGCTTTATAGATGGGGAATTCATTTTGGTAATACTAGATTTTATTTTATTTTTAACCAGAAAGGTGCAAATACAATTTCTACATCTTGTAGAGTTCTGATGGTTGGTTATATTTTCTGGGTATATAGTCCCTTCATTTAAGTAAATGTTTGAATGTATTATAGGATAAATGCCAGGGAATTCTGAGCTGAGGAAGAGGAAACCAATGAAACATGTTTGGAAACTTATGTTAGAGACCAGAATATGCCACCCCAAAATATGACTGTAGAAAATGAGAATATGCTATACCAAAATATGCCTCTTTGGCATAAGGATTACTTCATGAGACTACAGCCACAGGGAAAGCTCTAAAAATAAAGCAGAAGTTACCTTTTTGTAAGGAAAATTTACATCTATATAGGAAACCTCCATTTGTAAGGTTGTCTCCCTCTCTGAACCAGGAAACGAGGATGACTGAAAATCCCTGGAGACTCTTATCAGTGGAGTAGGCACCAACTTAAATCTGCAGAAAAAAACTTGCTGTTGCTTATTGTATTTTTTCCGGACCCCTCCCCATAACCTGCCTTCTCCCATGCCCTTCTGTTTTTGTTTCAGAGAACTATTAGCAGCAGCAAATCCATAAGGGTGGGTCTGCAGCAACCTCAATTCTTGCCTCCTCAGAAGAAATAATTTGACTGAGGGGCATAAGGCAGAGTGACAGACTGAGGCAAGTTTTAAAGCAGGAGTAAAAATTTATGAAAAAGCATTAGAGCAGGAATAAAAGCAGGTAAAGTACACTTGGAAGAGGGCCAAGCTGGCGACTTGAGAGATCAAGTGCGTGGTTGAATCTTTGACTTGGGGTTTTATAGGTTGGCATGTTTCCAGGGGCTGTATCCCTTCTCCCTGATTCTTTTGGGGTGGGCTGTTCACATGCACAGTGGCCTGCCAGCACTTCGGAGGGGCTGCATGCATCGTGTGTTTACTGGCGTTGTATGCATGTTCATTTGAGGCGTTCTTCCCTTACCAGTTGAGCATTCTTCGAAGAAGGTCGTATACCAGTTAAACTCTGCCATTTTGCCTCTTAGTGTGCATGCTTGAGCCCAATGGCCTAACTCCTGAAATATTATCGGAGCTGTTTATCACCAGTTTCAGGTGTTTCTATCTATTGAAAGACTGCCTTTCCCTGGTGCCAGCTGTGACTACCTATTATTTTGGAGAGACAGTTTACAACCATCTGACCATCACCTGATAATTGTCTGACATTCCTGGTGGTGGTGGGGCCTCTTCTGCTCTGTTCAAGTCTGAATAGCTACCTATTGTAACAGAGCTATAGGTTTTAAGCCTGAACTCAAAGCCCCCTCTTTGAGATTTACTCATTTTTTCCCTGGGTATCTCCTTTGTATACAGGAGGGATCCATGTTACTAAACTTTTGTTGTTTTTCTCTTGTTAACCTGTCTTTTGATGAAAGAAACTGTCCTAAGAAATAGAGAAAATTATTTTTCCTCCCCTATATTTACTCTCCAGTGAAGACTTTTGTCATTACAGAAGTTTTGGTGCTTACTTTCTTTGTGTGTCCCCACCTTTCATAGGGGGAGAATATACATATACATATGCATATATATACACACATACACACACACATATATATATGCTTATATATACTTAGTAGCTAAGTACCAGTTTGGTTGGGCATTTGTGTTTATTGTTCATAGATTTATATATATATATAAAACATATATATGTTATATATATACAATATATATGTTTTTTATATATATAGATATATAAAGTCTTTTCCTCTCTTCCTCTATAAAACAGTTCTTTGTGTGGTTTTCTTATTTCCTTTAATTGCTAAACTCTGGACACAAGAGTTGAAGGTAAGCCGAATAAGTTGTTCACCTCCTGCTGAACAGATTCTGCCTTTGTTATTTGGACCAAAGTAGAGAGACTTTCCTCTCTGACTATGCAAATCTAAAGCAGATAAATGTGAGCTATCAGGAGCCAATTTGCTGGAAATCTTCCCCTTAGTAATTGGCTTCATATTTCAGCTCTTAGAAAAAGTCGGCTCTCATTACCACCCCTGCCTTCTCCCCTCAAGGCCAACAGAGAGAGACGGAGGGTTCATTGGTGACAAAGAAGGGAGAGAAGGAAACTCCAGATGAGTTATTATTTTTTTTCTCTTCACTGGCTTTACTTCCAGGTGCCCCCCCTCAGTCATGCTTCCTCAGAAAAGCAGCTCATCAGCCGGCCATGGCCTCCTTGCCAGTGGTGATTGTGTCCTTCCCACCCGGGGCTCACTTTACCAAGATAGGAAGTGACAGGCAGGGAGACCTCCTGCTCTTGGGTTCTTGGGAGGGGAATACAAAGCATTATATCAAACACTGCCACCGGCCAGCTCTTTTGGGTTGCATTAGGCAGTCGAGCATTTTGCTGCCTGCTGAATGTCATCTCATTTAACATTTTGTTAAACAACTTCTAAAGGTCTTAACAATATGACAGATGGGCCATTGACTGGGTACTTAGTAGCTAAGTACCAGTTTGGCTGGGCTGGATTGTGTTTATTGTTCATTAAATGTTATTTAAAGAACTCGATCGTTTATGCCTCCAACCCCTCAATGCACACTTTCTGCACAACCCCGGGTGTCACATTAGAGGCTGGTTTCTATAGAAAAGCCCAGCAGAAAGGAAAGGGTGAAGAGAGGCGCAGAAAGAAGAAATGAGAAGACAAGTGGAAAGGAGTAGAGGAGGGCAGAAAAAAAACAGTGTGTGTGAGGGGTGAGGGGTGCCTGGAGGGGGATTATGGCACCCCTCACCCCTCACTCACACCTTATGTTAAAGGCAAACATAATGGCCAAATGAGACAGAGAAAAGTGGATTACTTCTGCAGATGGCAGGTCCTGTCCATCTTGGCTTCAGTTCTAGAGAGGGCCACCTTCCACCTTGATCCCAAATTCAGAGGAAGGAAAGAGGGTTCCCTGAAGTGGATGCACAGATTGTAGCTGGCATTGCACTGTCCTGTGTGTGTCTTGTGTCTTGTCTTCCCAGTTAACTGGGAATGGAGAGCAAGGATCCTCTTTTCCTTTGTTTACCCCAAGACCTGAATAACAATGCCTGACCTACAATAAGCCCTAAGTAGTTTGGTTTTGTTTGATCCTGAAATATGCCAAGGCAGCACAGTCACATGTCTGCTCATCAGACTCCAGATGAACAAGTCAGGGCCACCAGGGCCAGTGCCATTTGATTGGCTGGAAGCGTAACTGGAATAGGTGCATTGCCAGATGCACACAGCAAGTCAGTATACCAAGACATGGTGTTGCAGTAGACAGGGAGGTTTAACTGTAGGCTGCCTAATGAGCAGATGGGAGGAAACCTCAAATCTGTCTCCCCAAAGGAGTTCGAGGCTAGGGTTTTTAAGGGGTTTGAAGTGGGCTGAAGTGTGGAGATCATTGATTGGTGGGAGAGTGCAGGGTGAAGTCATGAGACAGGGAGATGAAGAAACTCTTTTCATGAAGATTTGGTTTCTCCGAGGGGGTGTTTAAACTGGTTGGCGTCAGCTGTTCTGCTGGAATTCAGGATTTACTTAAGTAATTCTTAAACAAGAGCCTTATGATTCTAACATTGGAGATTCTATCTATCTAATGTCAGAAATCCTGTCTATAGGAACAACGGGGATGTGAATGGTCAGTATCCAGTGTTCCATGACTTTCAGTTGCAAGGAAGTCAGCCAAAGTGCAGCCTGATTAATGCTTAATTATAACTCTATTTCTGTCCAGAATTGTTAACCCTATGAGGATGGCTTCAGAACTGAAGTTGTTTTAAATAACTTTCTTCCTCCCCAGTGCTGAGATGCCAAAGCCCCCCAGTCAGGGGATAAGAGCTTCACACCATTCTGGTGTGGTCAAGAGCAAAACTACTACTGAAGACAAAAAAAAAAAAAAATAATAATAATAAAAATGGCACAAAAGCATTGGTTATTATCACAATATGGCAGATCAGTTGCAAAATTATGTTTTAATTAGATTTAATATTGCTCTAGAATGTCAAGTCTAGAGAGTGACTTAGAGAACATCAGGGTGTTACAAATAAAGTTTTGGTGCTGCAAAAGAAATAGCACTTGAATGTAAAATGTTCTTTTTAATTCTCAGCAAGGCAATGTACTTCTATAGAAGGGTGCGCCCTTACAGATGGAGCAATGGTTAGCACACACTTGGACAAGGGAGGGGAAAGGGTTCTTATCCCTGACGCATGTGGCCCCTGCTGCTGTGTCCTTCCCCTATTGGCTAGAGTTAGACTGCACAGGCTAAACTAATTCCAACTGGCTAATTTAAAGAGAGTGACGGGGTGAGTGGTTTGGTGGGAAAAATGGTTATGGCAGAACAGGAGATCGGAATGAGTCAGGGTGGAGAATGAGCAGGTTATTGGAATGAGTCAGGGTGGAGCAAGTAATTGGAAAAGGTTGCTTTACGAGGAAGTTAAGTTTAAAAGTAGAAGACAAAGAATTGAACATACTGGCATACTGATTCTTTGAAGAGAAACTTAGAACTCATATCTAACAAGGGCTACTAGGAACTTTAGGAGTCAGTCTGGTTCAATGGCTTCATGTAATCAGATGGAAAAGTCCCAGGAGCTTACCTGTGGTCACACAGTTAGACAGCAGGGAACAGCAAGCAGACAGTCTGCCTCTTGGTGCAAAGTGGTTCCCATTGCTTCAGCCAGAACTCCTGATTGTAAGTGAGAGAAACCTAGTGGCTTAAACAAACTAAAAAGAATATATTAGCTCATATTATTGGAAAGTCCACGAGTGCACTGACTTCAGGCATGGAAGAATCCAGGGACTTAGTGATAGGATAAGGACATTGCTTCTTTCTCCATCTCTCAGCTCTGCTGTCCTCTGTCTTGCCTTCATTCTTAGGCCCTCCCCACGTGCTAGAAAAAGTGAACATCAAGATCTCCAGCTTGGCAACCCCAGTAGATGGAGAGCAGCTCTTTCTTACTGGTTTTGGTAGGTCCTAGACTTGACTTTATGTGGACAGCTCTGGCTTCAGGCCCGCTAACCCCTCCTGGATGCTGGGAGTAACAAAGAGTCTTTACTTGACCAGACTTTAGTCAGAATCCTCTGAATTTTCTTCTTCCCAAATAGGCCTCGACTTTTGTACTTTCATGTCTGTCTTTGTATCACCCAATTTTGGCAAGAATTTTGTTAAGTTGATTTAGCCAGAATCCCCCACCTTTAATATCTGATTGCCAAATATCTCATGAAATTCTTCACCCCCACCCTCCCCTAGGTGGCCTTCAGCAATAATCTTGTTAGTTTGGTTTAGGCAGAATCACCCCTCACCCCTGATGTTTCCTCTTAGTAATTTTTCATCTACCCACACTGCCCCCTCAACTGGCTAGAAATTTCTACTTTTCCTCATTGTGTTCAGAGTTGAGCCCAATTTATCTCCCCACTGCAAGACCCCGTTGCAGTAGTCCCTATAACTATCTTGATAGTCTCCCTCAGTAAAGTCTCCCTTACCATTCTTTAAAAAGTGTCATGAATAATTTTTTTTCTTTATTGGAGGAGGGAGACAATGGTTGAACCTGAACCATGTGATGGGGGAAAAAGGGGGGAAATGAACATGATCTGGCAAAAACAACAGAGGCCCAGTACATTTCTATTCCATACGATGGTGTTGTGGACATTTTTCTGCTGCCCAGAGGGAAAGTCTCTGTTGCTCTAGGTGCCCTTCTGGAGAAGTTAAACTGACCCCTCTTGAGGGACTCTGTGCCCTTCTTTTGGGCACCGCCAATCACTCTGGTCTTCACTGAGGCATGAAATAAGACTATGTTCTTCATCAGATCAGCCCTTTTGTGCTCTTGAGACAGGGTCTGACTCTGCCACCCAGGTTGGAGTGCAGTGGCCCAATCGTGACTCACTGCAGCCTCCAACTTCTGGGCTCAAGAGATCCTCCTGCCTCAACCTGCCAAGTAGCTGGGCCTGTAGGCACATACCACCGAGCCTAGCTAATCTGTTGTTTTTTGTAGAGATGGATTCTTGGCTATGTTGCCCAGGCTTGTCTCAAACTCCTGGGCTCAAGTGGTCCTCCCTCCTTGGTCTCTCAAAGTGCTGAGATTACATGCCTGAGCCACTGTGCCTGGCTCCCATCGATTCTGGTGTTCCTGCCTCTGGGAGAAGAATTCAAGTCTGGAGATGGAATCCCATTTTTATTTCTTCTACTTCCAAGACCTCTCAGCCTGTTCATACCTAATAGAAGGATACAGTTCAGACCTAATAGAAGGATTCATTCATAAATATTTCTTGATCAGCTCTTTATGTAGCCACAGTGTTAGGTACCAAGTGTCATAACGATAAAGAAAATAGATGGCTCTGATCACTTTCTCATTCAAATCTAATGCTCTAAGTGCCATGGATAAAGAAATAATGGTGGAGGAGGCCAGGTACGATGGCTCATGCCTGTAATCCCAGCACTTTGGGAGGCCGAGGTGGGCAGATCACCTGAGGTCAGGAGTTCAAGACCAGCCTGGACAACATGGTGAAACCCCATCTCTACTAAAAATACAAAAATATTAGCTGGGCATGGCGACAGGTCCCTGTAATCCTAGCTACTCGGGAGGCTGAGGCAGGAGAATTGCTTGAACCCGGGAGGTGGAGGTTGTAGTGAGCTGAGATCACACCACTGCACTCCAGTCTGAGTGATAAGAGCAAAACTCTGTCTCAAAAAAAAAAAAAAAAAAAAAAAAAAAAGGTGGAGGAGAGAGACATATCTGAGGAGATTTTGGAATGATCAGGAATGTCTTCCTGAGGAAATGACTCATGTTGGAGGAATGGGAACACAGACTGGAGTGGAATATTATAGGGGGAAAGAGAAGAAAGCATTATAGGAAGAGATAATAGACTGAGCACAGTCATTAACCCAGAGAGGGGTGGGGCCTATGTAGGGAACTGTGAATATTTCAGCTTGACTGGTAAGAAAGTACCTTTCCTTTGGAGATGTGGAGGAGCCCAGTCGGGAAGTTAGTAGAGTGACCAGGAGCAAGGGGAAGGGAGCTCGAGCCTGGGTGGTAGCAGAGAGAGGACAGGCCCCAGCTGACCTGCACTATTCTCTGGAGATCATGTTGATTCCTATGGAGCTGAGTCCCCAGAGATATGTCTGGATTGCTCTGAGGAAATAGTCACATGTCTCATATTTGCCAAAGGAGATTCCATTGTTCTGATTTTTTAAAATGTTTTTGGAAGCCAAAAACATTCCTCATGAATGACTTCCTTCTGGATTGACTACAAACCAGTGGCCTCTGGCATTATTGGAAGACAAATGTGTTTTTTTTCTTTTTGTCAAGTATCAGAACATATTTTAGGGGATATATTTCCTATTGTAATAGGTTTTTATTGTTGTTATGAATAGGACCAAATAAATATTTTAAGAATGTATTAAGGCTGAATCACAAGATTGTGAAGAAATTGTATCACCATTTCACTTCAAGTTATTGTGACCAGGAACTTGGGATGTCAGCCTGAAAATCCATTTTTTTTTTTTTTTTTTTTGAGATGGAGTCTGGCTCTATTGCCCTGGCTGGAGTACAGTGCGCAATCTCAGCTCACTGCAACCTCTGCCTCTCAGGTTCAAGCGATTCTCCTGCTTCAGTCTCCCAAGTAGCTGGGATTATAGGCGTGCGCCAACATACCCAGCTAATTTTTATATTTTTAGTAGCGATGAGGTTTCACCATGTTGGCCAGGCTGGTCTGGAACTCCTGACCTCAAGTGATCTGCCTGTCTCAGCCTGCCAAAGTGCTGGGATTATAGGCATGAGCCACTGCACCTGGCCTAAAAATCCCATTTTATAAACTGTTAATTGATCAATGTGTGCCACTTTTTTTATCCTCTGACTGTGTCCTTTAGGAGATGGAATTTCCCTTTGTGGCTGAGTTTGACTTTTGTATGTTGATGGGCAATTTCTTTCCTCTCTTCCTTTCATAGATGTGAACTGGGCTGCACTTATACTCAGGGCTCAGTGTTAGCTCTGTGTGGAATGCAAAGTGGTATCACAAATACACCCTCTTTTTAAAAAGTTCATCACAGGGTTCAGGTCTAGACACAAAAAGAGTTAAATAATAGAACAAGACAAGGTTGATTTGTTTTTTCTAAGACCAGCCCAGCGGGCACAAAAGAACCAGCGACCAGGCAAGGGTAGGAGCAAAACTGC
>NC_045448.1:68577249-68577330 GCF_002776525.5 Piliocolobus tephrosceles | reverse complement strand
AATGGAAGCATTTGTTGGAATATGGGCAAAACCCAGAAGGAAGGTCCTGGCAAGGTTGGGGAGTATGAGATAGTTAAGAAA
>NC_045448.1:68566809-68577149 GCF_002776525.5 Piliocolobus tephrosceles | reverse complement strand
GGGGGGGGGGGGGGGGGGGGGGGGGGGGGGGAGAGATGAAGAACCCGGAAGTGCACCATCTTGCCTCCGTTTGTCCAAACAAAGGTGTCACGCAGTAGAGACTGCACCTGCTATGTGCTCACAGGAGGAAAAGGAAGAAGGAGTTGGCAGAGACGGTGTCAAGGAAAAGACATCCTTGAGCTAGGCCATGCATAGTAAAGAATGTGTACTTTCACAACTGCGCTTTTTCCTGGAACACTTGGACTGCTAGAGACCTTGTTCTGCTCCAACCCATGTGAGCTTGCAAGCTACCTGTAGTATCGCCATTTTCTCCTTCCTTGCCCGTGGCTGGGGGCTAGTGCTTGCCTTTTTACAGGCCTCTACTTGGCTTACAGTTAGGGGATACCTGCCCAGAAGGCACCAGGGCCCTTGTTTATGGGCAGACTACACCTTTTGCATTTTAGAGGCGGAAAAACTGGGTCATCCTGGGTTGGGGATCAGGGAGGCTGCCCTGGGAGCTTGTGCTGAATCTATCAAGTATGTGGCTTCTGGGTTTAAGTAAATTGGGCCCTTAAATGACAGCCAACTTTCTGGGTAATTAACCCAGTTTTGCCTTGAGAAATATAACTGAAACAGACTGAGAGACAGGGAGGCAGCCTTCTAAATTTTTGGTGAAAAGGGGAAGCTCAGAATAACTTTGGCTTATCAGGGAGGAAAGGAGGACTTTTTCACGGAGACCTACAGCAAGGGTCACTGAGAAGGTAGTGGGTGACTGCAGACCCTCCCTACCTGCCTTGGAGTCAGAGAAAATAACTCTGACCTCAGGCCCTTTACAAAGATTTGCCTAGAAAGCAAAATTAACTGAAAATTGACTATGAATAGGCCCAATGCATAGAGAAAATGGGTTAGATAGAGGAATGACTTCTCTTTTTATAATGTGATTTATGCATTGTTATATGTGCTTTTTGGGTTTATATTTAATACCACTTTCTCTTTTCTACCCTAGTGCCTCAAAGCCTCAATGACATTGCTGGCTGTTGCTCTGACAAGAGTGACAAACTCCTAATCTGAAAGGGGAGTTAGGATCACAGTCCAGAGTCATGACGTCCTATAATTAAAAGAAAATTAAATTGTGCCACTTAAGAGCTAGATTATATCACATAAAATTTTGAAGTTTCTGAATCTCTTGAAAATATAGCAACACTGTCTATGTTCCTGCACAGAACCAATGGTCTCAAGCTTGACATGGGTTTCTCCTTATTAAAGGGTCAAGAACTCCCCTGTTGAGCATAGTCCAAATGTCTATTTCTCCTAGCTCACTTCACCCATTTAAGTTACCTGTCTGTTCTCTATTGCTATTTGAATTTGTGATCTCCACTCTAACCAGAAAACAACCATTACATTATTGGTGATAGGGAACAAGAAATGGAATAGTCCAAAAAGAATTCAGTGCATCTCTTTGGGACTTATGTCTACCTTAAAATAGATGGAATGTCCTTTCTACCTATATTGGATTCAAAATAAATACCTGCGATGTTTTAACACTTTCACTTAGTCTTTGGCAAGGGTAAAGGAATGTTCCTATACCTCCAGGGACATTAGTCTGGGGTTATGGCTCTCTTGGAGAAGGTTTAAACGTGAGAACCCTGTTTAACCTTGGTACGTGAAAACGGGAATACCTGCCTAGAAACATTTGCCATTGTCTTTCCTCTACCACTCTCAAAGTCAGAACAGTTCTTTCAATTCTCATCATTTCTAGCACGCGATGGCCTCCTATATCCCAAGACCTTTTTATTTTCCTAGGTATGTGGCTAAAGGGAGTGGGTAGGACCAAATCTTTATTTCGGCATTCAGCTGCAGAATGACATATGGATCTGATTAATTTTCATATTTTGTTTTATTCAAAATGTCTTATTGCTCACTCCCAACTTTTTTTTTTTTTTTTTTTGCTTAAACTTTGGATTTGAAATAACAAAATATTATAGTGGAGGTCTGATCATTGCCCTTTAAAGTTTTTTCTTTTTTATTCTTCTATATGACCAGGCTTTACAGAAAGCTATTTTACTCTAAGAAATTAGGTTTCTGGTTATCAGGAGCCCTAAATAGACATGAATTACAAGAACGTCCTTTGAAAACCCCATGCAGCACTTGTTTCATTAAATTCCATGAAGCGACCTTAATTTAGTGGAACACTGGATAGGCTGTTCTTTTAACCTATTATCACTTTGGCCAGGCCCATAAACCATATTCATGGATGATTCCATCAAGAAGGACAACAGTGGGATTAATATTATTTCAGGATACAGTAAATGCCACAATGATGAAGCTGTTTAAGATCTGGTGCTCACGGTGTCACACTGAATGCATTGACATTTACTCTGCTATCACTTCATTTCCAATATTCCTTCCAAATCAGCCGATGCTAATGCTTCAGCATGTGTGCAGAATACAATTTGTGCGGGGATGGGGAGACTGGAAAAAGATTGTACAAGTCTTTTGCCCTCTTTTTTTCCTTTTGGTACTGAGAATGGGGAAATATGCTTGGATGGTATTTTAAATGCACTAGGCCCCAAGATGTTAGGATTGTAGGTTTCCAGGCACGGGGTTTCCTCCTGGAGTTGGATCAAAATAAGTCATGGGGCCCCTTTTAGCTGTGACTGAACATGTGGTATTGGTCGGTTATGAACCAAGAAAGCATTGCTTGGCATCCTTAGCATGTTGGTATGTGAAATTGAGTACATATGAAAATGAAATGTCTATAATGGCACACCATTTAGAAGGTCTTATTTATAGCATTTCCTGAATCTGCTTGGTTTTTAAATTTGATGCTCCCAAAAACAGTAAAGGTAGTTTTTGGGAATCTCTTTTAGAGAAATAGCAAAGATGTTATCTACAAGAACATTACTAATGTCTATTCTCTTAAGGGGTTTAGCTCCTCATTTTGAAAGTGAGATTCTCAGGTTTGAAAGGAAATTCAAAAGTTGTCTAGTTCATGGTTCTCAACTTTTAATGTGCCTACCTGGAGCAATTTCAATAACTAGATTCTGGGAGATTCCAATCTAGTAATTCAGATGCGAGGACTGAGAATCTACATAGCATCTAACTCCCAGGTGATGTAGATGCTGCTGGTCTGTAATCAGACTAATCATTTTATTTTATTTTATTTTTTATTTTTTTTTTTGTGAATATAGCACAACATTCACTACCATCCATCTGCAGAACTTTTTCATCTTTCCAAACAGAAACTCTGATCTCTGTAGCCCGGGCTGGAGTGCAGTGGCCGGATCTCAGCTCACTGCAAGCTCCGCCTCCCGGGTTTACGCCATTCTCCTGCCTCAGCTTCCCTAGTAACTGGGACTACAGGCGCCCGCCACATCGCCCGGCTAGTTTTTTGTATTTTTTTAGTAGAGACGGGGTTTCACCGTGTTAGCCAGGATGGTCTCGATCTCCTGACCTCGTGATCCACCCGTCTGGGCCTCCCAAAGTGCTGGGATTACAGGCTTGAGCCACCGCGCCCGGCCCCAATCATTTTAAATATCAATCATTGCCTACATTCTGTTAGATGAGTAGCTAGTATATATTTAAACCTCCCTTAGTAGGAGGCTTCTCATATTCTCTTAAAGCAGTCTGTCTCATCTTTGAACTCTGAATATGAGTTCTTTTTTACATTGTACCTAAAGTCTCACTCCCTGGACTTGTCAGTCTCTGGCACTGGTTCAAGTCCTTGGTCATCTACAATACATATGGCAAGGTAAGAAGACATCTCTCCTGTTGAAAGAAAGTTTAGATTCTCTAAGTTTCTAACCTGAGGGAAACTCTCTAGGTGGGAAGGGGATCACCTCTCCAGCTGACCCGGGGTAACTTTTGTCTCTTGGGGTTCATCATTAACCTAATCATACTTTGCTGAGCCCCAAGGAACTCTGGTTCTTAGTTTGGCTCTCCCTCCCTGCTCGTTGGGTGGGACATTTTCCCTATTTGAACTCTCACATCTATCTATCTATCTATCTATCTATCTATCTATCTATCTATCTATCTAATCTATCTAAAATATAGTACATCATAAAAATTAATGTTTCTACTTCTACCATATTGTAAATCTGTGGAAACAGATTATGTCTTAAGCTTTTTCAGACTCCTTTAGTACCTTGCACATACTAAAAGCTCAAATCATGTGTATTAAACTGAGTAACACACAGAACCTGCCTCAAGGAATTTATAGTACTAACACAATAAAACATAAAGACACAATGTGGTAAATTAACACACTAGTGAGTAGTACAACAGGTGGATCTCAGAGAAAGAAAAAGTTCAGCACAGGTAGGAGGAATGGCAAGGTATTTGTGGGCAAAGGGGATGGGGTCTGTAAATTTAAATTGGGCTTTACATAACCCATTTAATTTAAGGATCCTGGACCTGGGTGGGAAAAGAGTCTAGCAGATGGCTTAGGGGTGCATATGGTTTCTTCCAAGGAAGTTGGGGGTGGGGAAAGATGTAACTCAGGTGGATTTAAGGCAGGCATCAGCAAACTTTTTCAGTAAAGAACTAGATAGTAAATATTTTAAGATTTGTGGACCTGCTGTTGTAGTGTGAAAGCAGCTACAGAGAATATGTAAATGAATTGGCTTGGCTGTGTTCCAACAAAACTTTATTTATGGACACTGAAATTTAAAGTTCATATAATTTTCATATGTTATAAAATGCTATTCTTGTTTTAACTTTTTGAAAAAACATTTAAAAATGTAAAAACCATTCTTAGCTTGAGTGCCATATAAAAACAGGCAGTCAGTTGAATTTTGACTATAGTTGTAGTTTGCAGGTCTTTGGTTGATGGTCTGTGTGTCCAAGCAGAACATTTCCCTGGTAAGGATTCCATGGATGGGAGGTTTGAGATAGATACTGCCCCTGGGAAGGGAACTAACTATCAGTAGTTTACCCTAGAGAATGACTGTTTCAGAAAGATTTGCAAGGCTGGGAGTGAGGTGATAGTTTACAGGCATGGTTAATTATCCAGAATATGTTTCCTATGTGAGTTGGCTCTCAAGATATGGAGAGATTTTGATACTTATTCTCTTCCCCTTCCAACTCACCCTGCCTCTTATTGTTTTCTGTCTTATGACCTTTCTGATGTTACCTTGCCACAGCATCATTTCTCTACCTCATCAAGTTGTCTATGGCGTACCCTCAGGCCTTTAGAGTTACTGTTTCTTCCTGAGAAAAAAAATATCTCTACAATTTTGGAATATGATCATCATACTTACCTGATGATATGTGATTTTACTATATGTCCTAGTGACATAAGAAATCAACAGTCTGCATGAAGCACTTGGGAAAACACGTATGTTTGGGGAGAAAAAGAGACAATTGTGTGTCTAGAGAGAGTGAAACAAACTTGCTCTGTGACTGGGAAGAGCTACTTTCTCCCTGGAGGAGGAACAGGGTAGATACAGTGAGTTCAGGGTGGGACATGTGGAGCCTGTGCTCCTTGGATGATGTTTGTCAGGTAGACATAGGTAACAGGAGGTTGGGTGATCAGACCCAGAGTCTGGGAGAGAGGAATGGGCTGGAGATATAGGTTTGGAAATTATCGTTCACATATTGCAGTTGAGACTCTTGACAGTGAGAATAGAGAAATTAACAAGGCAAGCCCCTTGTAAGCCAGGGGCAGAGAACATATGAGAGGAAAGTGGAGGCAGCCTGAGAGGCAGAGAGAACTGGGACAATGGTGCCAGTCACAACACCAGAGGAGTAGAGGGAAGACCTTGAAGGAGACAGTAGCCATTATCATTGAAGGCCTCAGGAAGTCAACTAAGAAATGTCTGAAAGTTAGCATTGGATTTGGCAATAAGTAGATCATTAGTATTTAGGCTAATGTTTGGGGAAGAAACAGAATGTGATGCTTTGGGCAACATGAAGCCCCATATTGGACATTAAATAAAACTGATATGAACAATGCGAAGCAATAGAGAAAAGCTTCTTATTGTGGACTCTCAAGTTAAGGTTTAAAGGATTGTTTGAGGAGGTGTGGGGAAGAGTTCTCCCTGCAAGCCTTCCGTGTGTCTGTCTATAGGGCCTCTGCTATAATTTGGACAGCCTTGTTGGATTTCCAAATAGGGGAAGCTCATACAAGCTCATACAAGGCCTTAGGGTGCATCTCTGGTCCTTTGCCTGGGAGAAGCTGGGAGCACCTGCCCCCTGCATCCCAGCTGCTGTCCTGTTTAGAGCCCTTCACAGGGCTGCTTCTGTGAGAGGAGAGGCGGCACACTGTAACTTCACTTTGTAGATGAGGAAACTGAAATCTAGACAAGTGAAGTGACTTGTTTAATATGACTTGTTGAATTGGAGGTGGCTCAAGTGGCCAGTGTCTTAGTCAAAGGGGATTTCTATTATACCACACTCTCTGAGTTGATTAACTGAATAAACGATACTTTTTTGGTGTGCCCAGATACATATAGCATAACATTTACTGTATTTTAACCATTTTAGGTGTGCAATTCAGTGGCATAAAATACATTCACAATATAGCACAACATTCACTACCATCCGTCTGCAGAACTTTTTCATCTTTCCAAACAGAAACTCTGATCTCATTAAACAATTACTTCCCATTTCTCCTTTCTCTAGCTACTGTTGATCTCCATTCTGCTTTTTGTCTCTGTGAATTAGCCAAGTCTAGATAACTCATAGAAGTGTAACTATACCGCATTTTTCCATTTGTGACTGGCTTATTTTACTTCATGTAATATCTTCAAGGTTCGTCCATGTTGTAGCATATGACAAGATTTCCTTGCTGTTTAAGGCTGAATGATAGTCCATCGTATTTACATACCATATTTTGTTTGTCTACTCATCTGTCCCTGGACATATGAATTGTCTCTCCCTTTTGGCTTTGTAAATAATGCTGCTTTGCAGTTGGTGTAGAAGTATCTTTTTGAGTTCCTGCATTCAATTATTTTGGCATATACCTAGGAGTGGAATTGCTGGCTCATATGGTAATCAACTTTTTGAGGAACTGTCAAACTGTTCATAGATATTTCTTGAGCACCTAGGATGTCCAGTAGTACCTTGAGCCTTAGGAATACAGTGGTATTGAGAGAAAATCTCTATAATTAAGGAGCTCACAGTGTGGTTGAAAAGGCAGTAGTATAAATATAGATTATGACAGAATGTTGTAAGAATGGTGAAGAGTAACCACCCCAAGAACTGTGAAAGTCCACAGCAGAGTCAGACTACCTCTAGGGGAGTCAGGGAAAGCTTCCTATCAGAGGTGACCTTGGAGGAGCAGCTAGTGAAGGATAAATGGCTACAAAGGATAGCAGGGTTGAGGGCAGTGTTATTCCATTCCAGTCACAGGGAACAGCATGAGCGAAGTTATGGCAGGTGCATAAGACAGGCTTGGGAAGTCTACAAATAGCTGTTTCTAACTCCGACAGGGCACACTCCTGAAGCTGTTGCCAGCATTGCTGTGGATACAAATGGCGAACATGGGCCACCCAAAGCCAGTCCTGTTCTGAGTGGTGTCTTGGGAAAATGCTGGTCCATGAGGCAGAAATCCTGGGTTCTAGTCTTAGATCCCCCAATAAGCCAGATCTTTCATGTGTCACTCAACCTTTTTTGATATGCATTTTTCTTACATGAAAAATAAGAATAGCATTAACTGCCTTCCCTTGTACATGAGTGTTTTGTGAGCATCTGATATTGTAAGTACTTTCAAGTGTTTGGAAAAGTGTAAAGGATACATTAGCCATCTGTTATTATGCTGTTTGGGAAAAGTACTGTAAGTGTATGAAACAGATTCTTTTTTTTTTTTTTTTTTTGAGATGGAGTTTTGCTCTTGTTGTCCAGGCTGGAGTGCAATGGCTCCATCTCTGCTCACTGCAACCTCTGCCTCCCGGGTTCAAGTGATTCTCCTGCCTCAGTCTCCTGAGTAGCTGGGATTACAGGTGCCTGCCAACAACTTCCTATGTGAGTTGGCTCACACCTGGCTGATATTTTTTGTGTTTTTACTAGAGATGGGGTTTCGCCATGTTGGCCAGGTTGGCCTTGAACTCCTGGCCTCAAGTGATCTGCCCATTTTGGCCTCCCAAAGTGCTGGGATTACAAGCATGAGCCACTGTGCTCAGCCTCTATTTTCTAAAGATATAAAGGTAGCCTTTTTTTTTTTTTTTTTTTTTTTTTTTGAGACAGAATCTTGCTCTGTTGCTCAGGCTGGAGTGTTGTGGCATGGTCTCAGCATCCAGGTTCAAATAATTCTCCTGCCTCAGCCTCCCGAGTAGCTGGGATTACAGATGCCTGCCACCACACTCAGCTTTTTTTTTGTTTTTTTGGAAAGATGGGGTTTCACCATGTTTGTCAGGCTGGTCTTGTACTTCTGACCTTAAGTTATCTGCTCACTTTGGCCTGGCCCCAACATTTTTTTAAAAATTATTTTTATTTATGTATTTTTCTTTCCAACTCTGACTTTAGGTTCAGGGGATACATGTGCAGGTTTGTTACACGGGTAAATTGCATGTCTCTGGGGCTTCATATACAAATGATTTTATAACCCAGGTAATGAGCATAGTAACTAATAGGTAGTTTTGATCCTTATCCTCCTCCCACCTTCCACCCTCAAGTAGGCCCTGGTATTTATTGTTCTCCTCTTTGTGCCCATGTGTATTCCATGTTCAGCTCCTACTTACAAGTGAGAACATGCAGTATTTGGTTTTCTGTTCCTGTGTTAATTTGCTTGCTATAATGTCTTCAAGCTTCATCTGTATTGCTACAAAGGACATGATTTTATTTTTGTTTATGGCTGCGTAATATTCCATGGTGTATATATACTACATTTTCTGTATCTAATCTATCATGATGAACACCTAGATAAATTTCATGTCTTTGCTATTGACCCCAACATTGATGATTCTATACACTGTTCCCCATCAAGAAGGAAAGTCCACTTCTCTTCCCCTTGAAACTGGTGATTGTCTTGATGAATAGAATGTGGCAGAAGACAAGCTGTGTGTTTTCTGAGTTAGATCATATGGTGATCTGGCTTCAAACTGGCTGTCTATGAGGTGATGTCCATCCTGGAAACCCAGCCACCATGCAGGGAGGAAGCCCAGGCTAAATGGAGAAACCATGCATAGGTGGTGTGGCTGACAACTTAGAGCTAAGGTCTCAGCATCAACCACCATCAGCTGCCAGGCTCCGCATGACTCCAGCCCCCAGGCTTTGGGTCTTCCAGCTGACGGCTCAGTCATCATGGAGCAGAGACAAGTTGTTCTCACTCTACTCTGAATTCCTGACTCAGATAATTTGTGAGCATAATAAATGGTTGGTTGATACCACTAAACTAAGCTTGGGGTAAATTTGTTTGGCAGCCACGGTCTTTGAAAGGTTGTGTGAATGTATTCTATGTATGTATATGTGTATTTAGACACATATGGACACGCAAGTATGGCCCATGGCCTTAGGAAACCTCCTGGGTGGGGAGAGTTTGTGTATATCATTTTGCCTTCCTGTGCAATCAGATAAACCATTTCATAAGAAAGCACCAGTAACTGACGAATAGTAAATCGTAGAATTTTTGGCAAGGTGGCAATTTGCTAAGGGTGGAAATTTAGTGTGGGGTTGAGACTGCTGGAATCTTCCTCTCAAATCTTTTCTCTCCGAATGAAGGAGAACTTTGGACGACAGGACTGGTTCACACCAGTCTTATTTAATTTCTTTCTTTACTCCAGTTTTCTACAGCTCTTAAGAAGGCACTGGCAGCGGTGGTCTCCTGCAGTGTCCCAGTGAGGCAAAAGCTATGGGGAGATCCTAGTGGCAGGAAGTCAGTGAAAAGAACAAGGGAAGATCCTAAAATAATGTGCGACCTGAAAGGGAGGCAGCCTAGGGAACGACATCAGTCCCTTCTACGCAGTCTTGACCTGTCCTGGATGTGGGGGTGAATGTCCAAGCTACCCGCCTCTGCCCTTAGGCCTCAGGCTCCCCTAGAGCACTGCCCAGGCCCCTCCACTCACCCCACCCAGGGCTGTGATGGAAGGTACTTCTTTCCTGTTTCTCTCCTTTGTTCCTGCCTGCAGCTCAGAGGCTGGAATCCTATGACCCCTGGACTGCCCTTGTTGGAAATGTCTCTGCCTTTTATATGTTAAACTGTTTTGATTCTCAGGAGGAATGAGATAAGGGAGACAGTGATTTAGATTTCCCTTTGTTTTTCCTCTGCTAGCTGCCCTCCCCATCCTATCTTCTTCCCCCAACTTTCTCCTTTGACTTTCTCTCCCTTTCCATTGTCCTTTCTTTCCCATTTTCCTCCAGCCTTCTCCTTTCCTTTCTTTTCCTTTCCTTTCCTTTCCTTTCCTTTCCTTTCCTTTCCTTTCCTT
>NC_045448.1:68449376-68566799 GCF_002776525.5 Piliocolobus tephrosceles | reverse complement strand
TTCCTTTCCTTTCCTTTCCTTTCCTTTCCTTTCCTTTTCCTTTTCCTTGCTTTTATTATCCCTCAATCTCTCATCAATCATTACCCTCTTGTTTCCCTTTTTAAACCACTTATTTTAATTTTGGCCTGAATGGTGGTAAGCTGAGGCAGGGGGTACTGATTGCTGTTTTCTTTTACAGCATCATCTTTTCTAACTGGCTAAGATGACTAGGAGGGGGAAAGTGTAAAGTAAGAGTTTTTCTGGAGGTGGGGCTGGGTGGGAGGAAATGAGTATAGAAACAGGACAAGGAACTTCCTAGCCAAACTTGGTACCACTAGCGAAACAGGCGGTAGGAACCCCAGCCTTCTGGCTTCCTTCATCCGATCCAGGAATTCTCTGACGATTCATCTGGAAGGGACTAGCTGAAGCTGAATGGAACTTGTGAGCACTATTACAGCTTTAAAAGACTTGCTTCTCTGCAATGTCCTCTGGGAAACCCAGTTCAAATGGATTGCTGTTGAGTTTGTAGGTTATCTGCTCAGGGCAGGTCCCTCCCCCAAAGCACAAAAATATACACTTCAAACTTCTTTCTGATTCATTTTCCATTTCCAGGTGGTTAGTGGAATAAAGTTGGAATTTTGGCTCCCTGGCCTCTCTTGAGCAACTGACAAATAGCTATTTTCTGTGGGATGGCTACCCAGAGCCATCCTATTGTCGTTGAACCAAGCTGGCTGCTTGAATAGATGGGAGACCAATCAGTCTATTTTCAGCTCTGGTGATTTGCAAGCCCATCCAGCTCTGCTCTTCAACTTGGTCTGAGGTATGGGGTCCATGGGCTTAGACTCCAGCTGCTCAGCATCTAGTGCTTTGGAACCAGAAAATGGGGCTTTTGGATCACATGCCTCTCACAAGCCACCCTTTCCTAGTTCCCATTTTGCCTGTTTTATGGTAGATTTGGCTGTTTGCAGGTTGGACTGGATCCCCTCCCCCTCCCCTCTTTTTAGCTCCTCTCCATCAGGGCCCTTCCTCCACTGCCACCCTCTTTGTTCTTTGGGATGTCCTGGAGGGGTTCAGAGCTGGAATGCCCACCCAGTCGACAGGCCAAGCAGCTGGGTGGTGTCGGCTTACCACGGCACCAGATGTGATGTGCAGTGTCTATCATCAGTCCTTTGAAGAATGACGCTCAGGTGCAGCAGACCAGTTTTAAACAGGGACTCGATGCGTGTGGAGAGCCAAGGGAAATGGGATGGAAGTTTCCAGGCTTGCTTCATTTTCTGTTTCCTTTTTAAAGACCATGATCCTTTGGAAGCTTTTAAAACATTCACAATTTGGCTGAGTGGAGATGGTCTGCCTCCCTCAGTAGGCTGAGCTGGTGAGAAGCAAGCATCTGGCTTATACTGATGAAAGGCAGGAAATTCAGAATTTCTGCTCCAGTACTTTCTGCTTCAGTGCAGGATTCACTAACCTGGCAATGTGGTGAGCCAGCGGACAGAGGACCTGCCAGGCCATGAAACAGACTCCATTTTTGAGTTGAAGGTGCAGTGTTCAGGGCTGGGGCTAGGGAGACAGACCAGAAGATGGGGCCTCTTCTCCCCATGAGCTGGCACAGGCAGAGTTGTGTGTTTTGGATGGGAGCAGTGATGTTTTCATGAATCCTTTTCTGATTGGATCTTAGGTTTTTTTCTCCAGGGAACACCTATGGTCTTTGCTTATTTTCTAACAAGATCCCTGACCATGGAGACCTGGGCCTTGCCCCTGGCTGGCGGTGCAGCCAAATACAAACAAACGAGGGGAGTGCCTGGTGTCAAACATTATGTTTACTAAACAAAACTGACAAGTCCCCATTGTTGCGTGAGGAAGCCCTGCAGCTCTCAATCCCCCAGAGCTGAAGAGGATCCATTTTATTGAGTTCTGTAATGACAGCCCCGCTGGAACAGCTGGGTAGTTTGTATTAGCTCTAAGAGACTCGGGAGGGCAGTTTTTCTTTAGAAAAATTATGTTTTTCATTTAGACCAAAAACAGCCTAGCTGTCTCAGCATACCTTCCTATAATCTTTAAAAGATTGGGAAAATCATAGCCCAGGCTGTTCCCTCAACACTTAGGGTGGCTAGAGTTAGCAAGTGGCAATAGGAGAAACCAAGTTAAATTCAAATTTCAGATAAACCATAAATGCTTTTCTCACTTAAGTAATATTTGGGACATACTTATCTGAAAAAATATTCATAATTTATCTGAAATTAAAATTTAACAGGCATCCTGCATTTTACCTGGCAATACGTGACATCTTTCTGAATATCTCTACTTGTATACTTCTGGTGACATGACACTCATAACCTTTTAAAACAATCATTCCATCATTAGACAGCTGAAATTACTTAAAACTCTTCTGCACATTAAGGTGACCTTTCCTAGCATGAACTTCCTAGCATGTCCTTTGGAATATGTTTAATCCATCTGTCATGTGACAATTCTTCAAATGTTTACTAACAGCTCTGTGTCTCTTTGAATTTTCTCTTCTCCAGCCTGAACATCTCCTACTCCTTCAATTTCTCCTCCAATGATATTGTTTCAGAACTGCAGGCCCTCCTACTAATGTGCTCTAGCTTGTTTAGAGCCTTTGTAATCAGGTGGGATCTGACAACCTGGACAGTGGCTCTGATTGACATGGCTTTGTGCCTGTTGTTGACAGTCTGTGTCTACTGTGCCAGGGCAGTTCTGTCCTCATGAGCCTGGCTTCCCTGTACCCTGCAGTACTGCTGCCTGTCAGACTGGAACTTGTGGCCATTGGAGAGGTGCACGCTCCTGTACATGCCAAATGCAACTTTGGCAGCTCCATTCTTATTTATTTCTTATTTATTTATTTATTTATTTAGGGATGGAGTCTTGCTCTGTTGCCCAAGCTGGAATGCAGTGGTGCGATCTCAGCTCACTGCAACCTCTGCGTCCTTGGTTCAAGTGACTCTCCTGCCTCAGCCTCCCAAGTAGCTGGGATTACAGGTGTGTGCCACCACACCCTGCTAATTTTTTTTGTATTTTTAGTAGAGATGGGGTTTCACCATGTAAGCCAGAATGATCTCGATCTCCTAACCTTGTGATCTGCCTGCCTTGGCCTCCCAAAGTGCTAGGATTACAGGCGTGAGTCACTGTGCCCAGCCGGCAGCTCCATTCTTAAGTGATAGTTGGAAGTTAGGACAATTAGCATTACCAAAAGTCATCTTAGATTCTTAGGAAACAGACTTATTTTTTATGACAACATTACATGTTTCTGTTTCAGGTCACATTGAAGTCGTGGACAAAGACATCAAGCTGGATTCAGAAATTTGCAACAAACCAACTGTGGAATTTTGGGAAAGTCACTTCACCTCTTTGACTCTCAGCATCTTCATGTGCAAAATGAGGAGTTTGAGTTAATTCTCTAAAGCAGAAGAATGTCTCAGGAAGACTTGTGGGTGTGGTTATTAACCCATGAAGTAGGTCAGTATAAAATAGATAAAGACATATTTTTTAAAAACCAGTAGGGAAAAGCCGTAACTATCTTAGATTTAAAGTGATTTTTAGGTCCTCAACTTCCCTTGGGAAGAAAATAGTCTTAAAAAATTACACATGGACTACTTACTGATGCCAGTCTGTGAACTGTTTGTCATTGGTCTGTGACAAGATAAACAGAGACTGAGAAGTATTTAGAGACATGTACATCTACTGGGCCTTGCTGCGACGTCCGAGTGCATGAGCCTATTGAATGGGTATAGACCAGTGTGGATGCTGCTGAATGTGTGGGTGTTGAGTGGCAGGTGGCATGAGCTATGCATCAGTCAGTTCCAAACAATCTGGCCTAACCCAGTGGTTCAGACAGGAATTCTGATCCCAAGCAAAAATGTCAAAACTCTTCTTTCTTTCATGAGTACCTTTCTTTTAAAATTAAATTTATGCTGATCATAGAAACACATAGGTATGACCTTTAAGATCAAGTAGTAGTAAAATATGAAAAACATGAGTCATTTGCACCCTCCTTCCCCAAGCCTCATGCAGGTTCCCTGGCAGTAGCCACATTAAATTGGGAGTGTCATTGTTTGTAGAGAAAGGAGAGAAGCCCAGGAGGCTCAGTGCTGGGGGGCACCAAGCACCATCAAGTGGCATGGGGGAGGCTGGGTGAAAGTCTGAGCACAAGCAGTTGGACCATGACCCATCCCAAGACCTGCTTACCAATCCAGCATAGCTGACCAATCCCCTCCTGCCACCTTCATTCTCACTATACCCTTTCCTTCATCCATCCCACATATATTTAATCTCTGGCCAAAAGGAATCTGAGAGGCCCTGGACTCTGGGATGCTGAGCATAGCAGAGGGCAGAGGTGAGGTTCAGGGCTGAAAACTGGAGTTTTCTGTGAATATCTATATATTGAACTGCATCACTGACAGCCCTTCCCTCTGACTTACTCTCAAAATTATCAGGGGCTATATGCCACCCTGGGGAGGAGATCAGAGTATTTGTCTCTGGAGAAACGAAACATCCTCAAAAAGAGACCCATATGCTGACATATGGAGACCTCTACTGAAAAGGCCAATTCTTTTCTGATTATCCTACAGTGATCTCCTGCTGTCAACAAGCCTTGTACCTACCCTCATCCCCTCGCAAACTTTCAGGTGACTTTCCATTGCCTCAGTCTTACAACATATGAATGGACAGTCAAGGATCATAAGACATTTAAGAGAATTTCCCATATGAAAGATAAATGCTATAGTAGATTGATTTTTATTAATGGTCCTAATTACTGTCCTCACAGTCTCTGTGCCTTTTGCCTTGTAAGTTTGCAGACTCCTCTTACTCTAATTCTTGGCTTGCCCATGTGTCTTAGTCCCTTTTGTGCAGCTATAACAGAATACCACAGACTGGTAATTTATGAACAATAGAAGTTTATTTGGCTCATGGTTTTAGAGGCTGGGAAGTCCAAGGTCAGATTGAGGGTCTGCATCTGGTAAGGGCCTTCTTGCTGTATCATATAGCGAGAGAGAAAGAGAGAGAGAGAGAAGGGGGTCAAACTCATCCTTTATGAGGACATCACTCCTATAATAATGAACCCATTCCTGCAATAATGGCACTAAACCATTCGTAAGAGCAGAGCCCTCATGACCTAATCACCTCTTAAAGGTCCCACCTTTCACATTGTTGCGTTGGTGATTAAGTTTCCAACACGTGAACTTTGGGGGACACATTCAAACCATAGCACCACATGACTTGCATTGGCCAGTGAAACAATAGCAAACTTGATTTAAGTGGAGACTTGAAAAAGTACTTGTATATTTCCTTTTTTTCTCTTGAACCTATGCCACTCACATGAGAGCACACTTGAGCTAGCCTTCTGAAGAAATGTGGGAAACATGGGGGAAAGCCAGGTTCTTCCAGTTGAGCCCTCATTGGCCAGCCAAACACCAGTAGTCCCACTAGCTGAACACAAATGCATGAATGAGCCAGCCAAGATCAGCTAAGCCTGACCTGGCTGACTCATAGGCAAGTACTGTCCTCTGAGAAAATCAAAATGCTGTGGCATCAAATCTGTAACATGTTAGTGTAAACAAACACACCTTCTGCCTTCTGGTGTACCACCAAGTTCTATCTCTCTACTACTTGAGATCTGAGAACACTTTTTTGGCCTTGAAATCCAATTGTCTGCAGGAATGATAGCTTGGAGGAAGCCATGGATATAAGCTGGGGAAACAGATTATCAAATAGGCCTTGCTGGACACAGGCTTCCTCCTCTGGTTCCTGGGCCTGCCTTGTAATAATCTCATCTGGCCTATAGCTCAGGGGTTTCTTCTGCCCTGGGGTTAGTAAAAAAGTCTCAGAATGCCATACAGCCCAAGTTGGTTAGCTGGGTCCTCAACTCAAGTCTCTGCCTTTGGGCTTATCAGTAAAGCTGGAGGCAGAGGAAATTGTGATTTTGTTTCTTGTTTTCTGTTTTTTTTTGTGTGTATGTGAGACAAGGTCTTGCTCTGTCACCTAGTATCAGTGCAGGAGCATAATCACAGCTCACTGCAGCCTCTATGTCCCAGGCTCAAGCAATCCTCCCACCTCTGCCTCCAGAGTAGCTAGGACCACAGGCACGTGCCAGCACGCCTGGTGATTTTTAAATTTTTGTGAAGATGGGTCTTACTGCATTGCCCAGGCTGGTCTTGAACTTCTGGACTCAAACAATTCTCCTGTTTCAGTCTCCCAAAGTGCTGGGATTATAGGCGTGAGTGACTGTACCTGGTGGGAAATTGTGAAGTGAGTAAAAATTATCTACCACACCAGCCCCGCCTATGCCTTTCTATGGGCCCTTTCTTCCTTCCCTATGCCCACGTCACATACAGCTCTCTCTTTCAGGAGAGTCTGCAGTCTGCTTACACTCAGGGCCGTTTTTTTAAAACTTTTATTTTAAGTTTAGGGGTACCCATGCAGGTTTGTTATATCAGAATAGAGACAGAAAATTAACGAAGATGTTCAGTATCACAGAACATTTAGACATTACCTTTCTCAGTGTTTCTTACAATTACAGTTTTTTTTTTTTTTTTTTTTTTTTTTTTTTTATATGGAGTCTTGCTTTTGTCACCAGGGCTGGAGTGCAATGACACAATCTAGGCTCACTGCAACCTCTGATTCCCAGGTTCAAGTGATTCTCCTGCCTTAGCGTCCTGAGTAGCTGGGATTACAGGCACCTGCCACCACACCCGGCTAATTTTTGTATTTTTAGTAGAGATGGAGTTTCACCATGTTGGCCAGGCTGGTCTTGAACTCCTGACCTCTGGTGATCCTCCTGCCTTGGCCTCCCAAAGTGTTGGGATTACAGGTGTAAGCCACTGCTCCCAGTCACAATTCAAGTCTTATCTCCAACTGGAATGAGAAGCCTTTTCCTCATTTTAAACGAATTTTCTCTAGAAGGCAAAACTCCTTTAGAGGGGGTGTGTTTGTGTTTTTCAATGATCTTGAAGTGGTAACCCATGGCTAGGTTCCTGTGGTTGGAACCCAGCGCTGGCACTGTTCTTTTGCCAAAAGCATTCTAGACATGGTCATTAGCTCACTGGGGACCCAGGGAGAGAAAGTAAATAAGAAAATTGTCTTGCAAATGCATATTGTGTTTTGTAATTTGGAAGCCCGCCCTGCTGATATTCAAACCACACACACAGCCGCGTGCTGTTACCTGAGTAACAGTCCTTGAGTTGGCATTTTAGGATCAAATGGGGTTCAGAGGAAAAATTTTATTCTTTCCTGGGCCTTTGCCATCTTGCTGGGGGATGTCTTCCTCTTTTTGATGCTAAAAGAGGACTTACAGTCTCCTGGGAAGATGAAGTCTGATAAATCAGTTGTTATTGCCCAGGGCTTTTCATCTAAAACAAAGGGAGAGCTAAGGTAATTGTCTGAATAATTTGGGCAAAACAATCAACCGTTGTCAATGCATCACCCAGTTTGGAGTTACCCAAATAATAGCACGGTACATGGCATCTGCATAGCACATTTTAGTTTCTAGGAAAGGCACACCACCTCTTTTTGGGGGATACTTTGCAAGAACTAAATCAGCATTCTCAGTTGTCCCAGTGCCCCTCCCTGGGAGCGGCATGCAGAAGGAACCCTATGATGCTAACAACAGGGAGTGTTGTCTGAGCTGTTGCGTGTTCCAGGCACCGTGCTAAGCAGCCTAAGTAGATCTCATTTAGATGTCGTCACAAGCCTGTTACCATCTCCACTCAGCAGATGTTGAATATGAGGCCTGCAAATCTTCAAGGAACTTGGGTGAGGCTCACAGCTGGTAAGTTGCAGAGTTGAGTCAAGCCTACTCAGTCTGACTGCAGAGCCTGTTCTTTCAAACATGAAACCTCTAAGCAGGATTATACCATGAGGATCCAGAAACCCAGAGAAACTTGTGATCAGATCAGCTTCCTTAGCAGAAGAAGTAGGATAATGAAAAGCACCATTAAGTAGCTGGATGATATAAAGCAAGAAACGTCCCTGCTCTGGGCCTCAGATTCCTCTGGACTAAATAAGGGGACCAGCCTGGGTAATTTGTAAAGTCTATTTCAGGTCTCGCTGTCCGTGATTTTTAAGGTAGTCTGAGTCTGTGATCTCAATATACTCATTTCCTGAGCTCTGATTGAAGCTGAGACCAGCACTGTTTGAACCCTGGTGTACTAACAAAGAGGGAAGCACTAATAGGGTAGGCTGAGCCTTTAAATCTCAGTGTCCTCAATAGCACAGGGTTATATCTTTTGTGCTAACATAATTATCTCAGGTTTTGGAGTTGATGTGTGTGTGTTTAATAGTCACCCAAAACCCAGGCCAATGGGGTAGCTCCCATCTCTAATGTCTTATGTCGTTCTGCCAGAGGAAAAGAAAGTTCTAGGAGGTATTAAACTGGACATTAAATGTGCTGGCTCAGAAAATGACAAGAGTCATGATCTCTCCTAACTTCTTAACCAGGACTAGATCCATGGGCCTATCCAACCAGAGGAAGTGACAAGATACAAAACCTACATATGCCCCAAACATGGAAAACTGGGAATTTTTGGAGGACAGCATTAATGACCACCTAAAATAGGAATGCTGCAATGTTGTATAAGGATCCTACACTATCGGATCCTACAAAAGGCAGAGCTGCTCACGTTCCACTGTGTTCAGAGAGACAGAATGGACAAGAGAATGCTTCATTTTCAACAAGATCCTGGAAACCAGGTTGGGGACAGGGCACTGGGGTAAGAAGAGGTCACTCAGGGTCAGATTTTCTCTAGGGTTTACCTTGATCACATTCCTTTCTTTAATATTTCTTGTAACCCACTAATTCAGATAGCTAAAAAAGTTACCACGAGCTAAAGTCAACATCAATTAAAAATCCCATATATATTTCATGGCAAAACACATGGTCTTCAAACATGTGTGATTTTCATCGGACCTCCTCATCTGTTTGCCATTTAAGGTTCAGGCCATTTTCCATATTTCTATCAAATGCTGGCTGCTGCAGATGAAAGCCTGGCAAATTACTATGCAAAAGAAACTTTCTGAAGTTATAAATAATCAAATGCCTGTGGGGCGTTGACTTCATACACAAGAATACGCAGTAATGATCAGAGCTCAGAGGGAAAATGAAGCTAAATGATGGCCTTACTAGTAAGGAGAATGTTGTGGCTTTGCTTAGAGTAACATGAGTTCCATCCTCCCGGCTTTTCATCCTCTGGCACAAATGGGACAGGTGGAGCTATGAAGAGAGTTGGTGAAGTAGCTGAACACAGGCAGGGGCAGTGGTGTGCTGGTAAATGTTTAATAATTGGCTCTCTGGGGAAAAAAGCCCGGATGTGTAGTGTTTGCAATTTTCCTGGTGTAAATACCCCCACCATGGCTGATTTCACGGTACCGACATGATGTCACTGAACATGGATTTGGGAAGAGATATATACAGTCGACCCTTGCGAACTAGTGCCGCCTGGCTCCTCCACATCACTGAGCAGGGAAATTGGGACGGTCATCTGTCTTTTGTCCCCTACCCTACTCTAGTCCCAGAATAGGGTGTCTGGAGCTTAGATGGCAGGAACTGTTCAGAGGAAGGCAATGGCAGGAGGAAGGAAGATGTCACGGAGAGGAAGATTGGCAGCTCATGTATTATATTGATTTCCAAGGGCTGTGGCAACAAATTACCACAAAAAGTGGCTTAGAACAACAGAAATTTATTCTCTCGTGGTTCTGGAATTCAGAAATCAGGGCTCACCATATTGGCGGGGCTGGTTCCTCCTGGAGTCTTTATGAGAGAGACTGTCCCATGCCTTTCTCCCAAATTCTGGTGATTTTTAGAAATCCTTGTCATTCCTCAGCTTGTAGACACGTCACTCCAATGTGATCATCTTCTCTGTGTGTCTGTGTCCTCTCTTCTTATAGGAATGCCATTTCATCTTGAGATCCTTAATGAACTACATCTGCAAAGACTCTATTTCCAAATAAGGCCACATTCTGAGGTTTCAGGAGGACATGAATTTTGGGGAGACACAATTCCATTCACTACACATGCTCACACACAGTACAGAAAGAGGGGTGGGCAGGACCAGCACGGGCTGCCTGGCTGTAACATCCTCCTGACTTTCCTGAACCTCCCTAGGCTGTGATCTATTTCCTGATTTAGGATCATGGATCGGCAGGGGAAGTGGTCTGTGATGAGTGGGTTGCTTTTCCACTTAGTCACGCTCCTCACCCCCAAACCCAGGTGGGTGCGGAGCGGAGTGACCCTGCCCTAGTTCACTTTTAAAGCTGTGTTTGGGCAGTTGTCTACTTATATCATCTTCTAACTCCTTTGAAGACAATTTGGGCAAAAATAAACACAAACCTCTAGGAGAGTTCTGTTTTTTAATTAGTTTCATGTATCCTACCTGTAAAATAGGCCATTGATCGATACCGAAAGAGTGAATGGACAAATGAACACAGTCAAGGGCCTCTTGGGTTGATTAGAATGGGCCTTCTCTGGAAGAAAACATATGAGCTTTCAAGTTCAAAAATATTTTTTCAATCTGAAAGACTTATTCCGGCCCATTAGGTCAGTGGAAGACAATGACTGAGGATCAAGTGTCAAAGGCCCCCGGGGGGGACATTAGGTAAGGCTTTCCTTGGCCCTGTAATAGGAGCTGCTGCCAGTGGAGCCATGCACCGCTCCTCCCTGGGGCCCTGATGAGAAAGCCAGCTTGGCTGGGCCTCTAAGGGCAGGGAGAGGTCACTGAGACTCCGGTGGCAACTTTAAACTGCATCGTGTGGATCCTTTCAGTTCGGTGCAGGAAGCTCTTCTCTTAGCCTGGAATGCAGAGGAAGGGACTGGGGGTGTGGGGGTCAGGTTTCCAGGAAAGAATTTAGCTTCAGTGTTTCCTTGATTGAGGCAAACTCATACCTGGGGAAGCACCATGGCTTAGGGAATCTGTTGCACCAGTGAGGTTTTCACATTTCAGGCCCAAGTTCCTTGTTTCCACCAACTGTGTTTGAGATTAATTGGATTTACGTGCCGTGGCTTAAGAGTCCGTGGCTTAAGAGTCCGTAACAAACCCCTTTCCCCGCTGTTGCAGCTCCTCCTCTCCTCCCACTACGTTGCTCTCACTCCTGGGTTTCAGGTATGCAGTCATTTGGCTGGTCTGTGATCACATGAAACAATGACCACATAAAACACACCTCCATTTGGAGATAAGCACTGATGCATGCCCTGCAGCTGAGATTAAAATCTGTCCCATAAATCTCTCCACAATGCTGTGTATTCTGCTCACAATGATGAGGAGTGAGCTAGTAAATAAATGACTGACTGAGAAAAAAAAATTTCTCCCAAAGTACCTTATGATTAAGAGGTTTGTTTCCGTATTGCTAGAAACTACAGGACGGGGGCAAGCTTTGTCACTGATGTGAGTTCTTCCCTGTGGCACTGCATGGAGGGTTCAATTTCATTCATCATACATTTTTTAAGAGCCTACTATGTGTATAACCAGGGGTATAACAAGGATACAACTGAAGATATGCATAGGTTTAACTGGGAGTTCATGGATACAATTAATAAGATAATGGAATTTGAAAACATACTAATTTGAGATCTAGTTATAAAAAATTCTGCATGTGTGTATTCTTGTGCTTTGGAGTTTAATTGTGCCATTGTATAGAGATATTGGATAGAATTTTTGATATACAGTGAATATTTTAAGTCCCTAAGTTTCCAAATAAATAATGGAATAAACCAATCATCTCCATGCTTTTTTATGACTTTATCATGATGATAGATTTTCTAGAAAAGGATTCGAGGATTCACCGTGTTCCTTGGTCTGTCAGTAAACCAGGATAAATCTGAACCTTGGTGCTGCCATTTTCCCTCAACTGAGGTAACAAGGGGTGTGCGTATATGTGTGTGTCCATTATGTGCACATGACTGGGTATGGTTGTGTGGATATTAAGGCTTGGAGGCACAGGGATTGCTGAGGAAAATGAAATTCAATAAGAATACATTCCGAGGTCTCAGATCAACCATTTTAGCCTTGGAAATCCCTAGCTGCAAGTGAACCCACAGTTGACAAGTCACTACATTTGTAGAATTTAGATCACTGAGGTGCTTCCATATGCAGAGAAGATGCCCCTTTTGCCATGGTGGCTAAACCTTGAGGTTGCAACCTTAGGCTGGGGGAAGACATGCTGAATAAAAGGAAAGACCTGCCTCTCTGGGCCAATTAAGAGTGGGAAGAAGAATGGGGATAAGCAGAGGAGAAAAGCAGACTTAAGCATCTTTGTTTCTCTCGGCCCCTTGGGTCTTTGTCATTTGTACCCAGATAAAACATGGGGAAGAAGAGCATTGGGCTATTGGGCTGGGAGATGTGCTTTATTGAGTGATTTTGTGTGTGTGTGTGTGTGTGTGTGTGCGCGCGCACGCGTGTGCACTTGTGAGAGAGAGAAGAGTGAAGAGATCCAAGTCTCAGACCTCCATCATGGCTGCGGAGGCGTGGTGAAGAAGAGGCCAGGCAACAGAAGGCTGGATTGAAAAACCAGTAGGCCATGCTCCTGGCTACCATGGTCTAGTGGTGACTTGCAAGGGATTCAGCAGGGCCCATCTACCTGGTGAGGGGATGAGGAAGGGCTGAGGCAGCCTATGGACTTGCAGGAGGCCTGTGGTCAGAGTGAAGAGGCTGCAGTTGCAGGGCCTTGGAGATGGAAGCAAATGGCAGGGAACATGCACCGCCATGGTGAGTGCCAGCACACTGACCTCAAATGACAGTGCCCCTTCACTCCCTGCCCTACCCAAAAAGGAAGCACACCATGAGTCTTGATCATCTTCATTGTCACTGCTGTAGGAAGCATATCTTTCCAGGTGATATGCAGCTGGGACTAGAGGATATCCAGAGAAACGTCTCCCCTGCTGGCCAGAGGGTAAAATAACCCTTCATATATCAAGATGGCATTTTAGAGAACAGAAGGGGAGGTGAAATCCGAGAGACCAAAATTCATCTACATACCTGGACTCACTTGAAAAGGAATGACTTTTGATAGGGAATTCAGTTTTGAAAAGACTGAGTTTCTAAGGGGACATTTGCCATGGGACAGGCCTGAAATACTATTATTGGCCAGTCAAAGTGTTCCCAGCCACCCAGCTAATATGGGCCCTCTGAGGAAGAGCAGAGCCTTTCGGGGGAATAAAGAAACTGTTTTCCCTACACAATGGACTGTGCTGTAAGTAATAAGCCAGCCCTGATACAGATGGATAAAAATAAAGTCGGGAATTTTCAAGTACTTTCATCTTAAGTAAACAACCTTAAAATAATCATGAAGGCTTTTGAAACTTTTCAGTGGTCTTTTAAGTCTTTCATAAAAATACTCTGGGAACAAGAAGCCCTGTTGTGCTATCTCTCTGGCATTCCACAAGGAGAGTATAAAAGACCCTGAGAATGCCTATGACACAAGTGTCTCCATGGAACCCAGCAGGCTAAGCCGACTTGGGAGTGTTGGCACCATCTGGGGACACCAACCCAAATACTGATGAGAAAAAAGGCCCTGAAGGATTCAGCCTGCAGGGACCATTTCCCAGTGGAAGGGGAAGTCCCTGGAATTCCATGCTTCTGTGGACAGGAAAATTGCTTTTCTTGGGGATGCTTTCTGAATAAGGGAGATAGATACTCGTGTGACTGGGACAGTTCTGGTGCAGATTGTTTTGGACACAGGGGAATGGCCTAGGTGACCTTCTAGGGGTCTCGTACCTAATCTGCGATTCTGTAAGTAATGAGTTGACAGAAAATTGCATTCTGTCTTTGGTTGGCCATCTGCTGTTTCCCTAATGCTGGCTGATAAAGGCATGGTGATGTGGGGAGAAGGTGAGCTGTAATTAATTATCTATGGCATTGATGAATTTCTTGTAGGATATTCCCCTGCGAATCCAGCAGTATAGCTGCATTCCTCCCCCCTCCCAGTGTTAATGGTCTATTTATGGACTTGGCTCCATAATTAAATGTTTCATTTGCAAGAAAATTGTTCCTAGGAAAATCCAAGCTCTCTTTATGTGCCTGGAATGGGCTCTTGCAGACATTACATAAGAGATTTGTCCATGTTGGCCTGCTGCTCTTAGCTTTCTGGATAATCTAATGAATTATGTTTCCAGTGTATGTAAATTACTAAACGTAATTTTCTTCAATATGCCTGCTGAATAAAACCAAATGTATTGTGGGCATACTTTTAATTATTTGTATGCTATAAAAATGGAAGAAATCAGAAGTACAGAAACAGTGTTCTAAAAAACCCCTCTAGTTTTCTTCTGGGCAACAGTTTAATCAGATTAAAACCATAATTGTTTTTCAACTCTTGCCTCACACTTGTTTTGGCCATCACTTTTGTCAGCATGTGGCTATGCCCCATGAAGGCATTTAATGTCAATCCCGAGTGTTTGCCTTACTAGAAAACAGCACATATTAGATGTCTGGGTTCAAGGCAAGGCGCCATTGGGAAGGCTCAAGACTCACTTCTGAGCTTTGCTTTCTGTTCTTGCAATTGGTCCCTGGCAATTCCTGACCCATTTTCTTCCGAGTCAAGAAGGTGGTAGCTAGGTAGACAAGGCTGTAAAGCAGAACTGGCAAGGAGCAAAGGTGAGAGGTCTGTGCTTATCTCTAGGTGTTGCAATGTGAAAAGAATAAAAACCAGCCACTTTGATTACCTAGCTAGAGATCTGGAGGCCAGACTCAGTTTAAGATAAAGATAAAAGGGAATTTGGGTATCTAGCTATTCAAGCCCCTTGGACTATTATCTGAAATATGTTTACCCAATGGTTTCTATCACACTGTGACATGGTGGTAGGGGATGGAGTCTAGAATCAAAGCACTGGCTCTAAGTTCTGTTCTAGTATTTTGGGTGAATCACCTTGGGCAAGACCTTACTTCTCAAAGCCTCGATTTTCTTATCCATCAAGTAGGACGCATACTAATGCTGCTTGATTGAGATGTCATGAAGAGCAAATGAAATGGTGCATAGGAATGTGATTTATAAATGCTAAAGGGTGGCGTAAATGGACGTTTTTGTTATCATTACATCCTTCTCCTGCCCCATAAGCTGCAATGACTGGCAAATCATGCGTTGATTTTTTATGGCTGATGGGGAGGAAAAAAAATATTTTCTGAGTTCATCCAGTTGCCCTAGGAGAGCAGCAGAATTCCTGAGGGTGGGAAAACTTCTCTTTTCTTTGGGAATACACAGTGAAGGGATATTTGGATTCCATAAAGCAGGCCTTTTGGATCAGTCTAGATCAGTGCTTCTCCAAGGATCCATGTGAAGAATTAGCTTTTAAAACTCTATTCTTTCCTGGACTGGTACTTTTGTAAAATATCATGAAATATATTATTAAAAACATGAAATAAAAAAGACATATAAAGCACAAGTCTCATTTTTATTTTATGATTAGATTCAGCAGACATAAAAATTACTGTGTCAAGTTGCCATAAAACCTTAACATCTGTACTTATCTCGTCGTGCACTGGCAACCAAAGTTCACGGCCTGGCACCACACTCTGCACTCTATTTTAAGGAATTCAGTTGTAGGTGGAGGAGATTTCCAACAAAAAGAGAACAAAAGTGATTTCTGTACTATAATAACAGGCATTCTGAGATTTTGGCAGATGGGCTGATAAACGGATGCAAAACTCAGAAGAAGGGATAAGGGCAAAGGGCCTATTTTGAGAGGGTGGCCGGGGTGGCGGGGCGGGGGGGGGGAGGGCGGTCCAGGAGAAAAAATGACAACAGCTGGCCAAAGTTAAAGAGAAGGATAGTAGTACATAGTCCTGTGTGCTGGGAACAATGTCCAGTGGTCCAGTGACAGTTTTAACTTGTGTTCTTTGGTAGGCTGTACTCATTCCTGAACCTTCAGTAAAATTTGTTACACACAATGTCTGCCTGTTCGTGATGCTTGGGGATCGAGGGAGGGTCCGTGTCTACACCTGGAGGGAGAGCAGAGAGCAGGAGAGCAGCCGCTGCAGTCTCAGTGGTAAAGGGGGATCAGAGTCGAGCCTAGCAGAGGAATTCAGAGCCAGAGCTGTCTGGGAGGAAGTCAGTCTTCTCCTGAGTGTCTGCAGATATGTTGAGGTGAGCACTGGATTTCCATATTATATGGGAAGGAAATATTTGTGCCTAATTGCTATTAAGAGGAAAAGGGACCCTGGAAGTTTGAAGGATACGAAATGCTCAGGTCCCACCACAGTCTCAGATAGAGGAAACCTTTGTCCATATTTTGCCACCGCATCTCCTGCTCATTCAACATGGAGCCCTTTCTCCTTAAGGAAGGAAGGTTGGGTCTGTACAGATGAATCAGAAGTTGGGTTGAGAAATGTGTTCTGCCTATTTCTTAGTGCCAATTTTATGTTTTCAATAATTATCATTACATTTATTAAGAATTTGTTGTGCTAGGCTTAGCCCTTTGCATTAGTCATCTCAAATCCTTATGGTAGTTCTGCAGTTGTATAGATCTTTAATATCTTAGATTTACTATTACCTTGACCAGATTATTTTATCTATCCGAGTCTCAGTTTTCTTATCTATAAAATAGACATATAAAGAGATACAACCTCATGATGTTATTGTAAGAATTAAACAATATCTTCAAAGCACACTGCCTGATGCACAACAAAAATAGTAATAATAACAATAACGATGATAATATTAACAATAACTAACATTGGAGAGTGCATGGTATGTGCTAAGCACTAATTAAAGGACTTTACTTTTGTTATCTCATTTAATGCTCACAGTAAGCCTATAAGCTAGGTACCATTGTCATCCTCACTTTACAGATAAGGGATCTGAGGCTCAGAGACACTAAAGCGCTTGCTCATGTCACAGGGTCAGTAGCGATGCAGCCAGGTTACAACCCAGGCTATTTAATTCCCGAGCACTCACTCTTAATTATGATACTACACTTGCCACTCAAGAAATAGTTTATTGTTATTGCTATTGTTACTATTACAGATGAATACATTGAGTCCCAGGTAGGTGAATTACTTGCCCAAGCCAACACAGCCATGTCTCAGAGCTGAGATTGAAAGCCTCTGGCTTTCTGTGGCCCCAGTTGGTTGTGTGGCTGGGTCCTGTGAATTTGAATGGATTAAATGGCCTCAATCTGTTTAGGATGACCACACCAAGAGCCATGCCCTCTGCATGGTAGATGAGGATGGAGGCAAGCAGGGTTTGTGCCCTCTGATGTCCCCCGGAGGAGCCCAGGTCTCTGCAGTGAGTCTGAGTTATGAGGTTGGACAGCAGACTTGTTGGAGCCCAGAACCCATCCACAACCAGTCTTGATTTACATGGGAATGTTTCCTCACTGTTGGCATTTGGAAAGGGAAATAGCAAATTTTGGGTGTTTGCTTATTTCCGTCAGTAATTTCAGCTAGGAGGGGGGTGAAGGCTGATTAATTATACAGCAGCTCATTAAAACATAATATCCCTTTGAAGCCCAAAGCAGCAAGTGGAGAGCTGTTTTGCAACGTTGGTAGGACGTTGGGTGTTCTCCAACTCATCCCTTTGATGCAGCTGGATAATATGGCTACCCTAGAGTTGTACCTTTCAGCACAGTTGAGGCAAACTTGGAGCTGGGCTTGTGAGATTGTGGTGTAAGGAGGACTCTGGGAACACATGGCTACTAAAGAATCCCACAGAAGGAACTCCCAGGCTGAGGCTGAGCTTAGCCCATATCCTGTCCCCAGGCTCCTGATGGGGCCCCCACTGGGCAACTGCTACCTTCTGCAGTGAGCCAAACCACCCCAGGGAGGCTGGGGGCCACAGCTGGCTGAGAATGCTTGTGGCCATCAGTGTCTCCACCTCAGGAAGATACCATAGGCCAAGGAAAACACTTGGTAAACTTAGCCTGTGCAGCTCTCAGTAACTCATTTAGGATTTAATGTTTCTTTTTAAACAGAGCACAGAAGGCTTGGAAAGCAAGCTCAGTTACTCCTGAGAGGATAGCCTAATTCCATGTCTTATTCATCTTTGCTTTTGGCACCTAGAAGGTGCTCAATAAATGCCTGTTCAATTTCAATCATCTTCTGTGGTTTTTTTTCTAAAAGTTTGGAAATCCCCCAACCATCATTTATTAGATTGCTTGGAGTTTGGCTGCGGCCAAGTGTTGAAACAGTGGGTTGCTTAAGACTGATTATTCCCGATTAAACAAATAGTCAGTGAACATTTATTGGTCAGGCATTGAGCTGGATGCTGTGGTAGAAGAAAGACTTGCCAATTGAATTGTTAAAACACAGAACCGGAGCTGCCACAACAGGAATATCGGTAGGTCGGCTTCAGTGAGAAGATAGAAGAATGGAATAAGTTAGATTAAGAGATCAGGAGAGACCTCATAGAGAGAAGCCCTGTGAGAAGAGCTTTGGAGGATGAATAAGAGTGTGAAAGATGTTGGGTCAAAATAAGAGGTTTCAGCTGGAGTGAATGGCATGAGCAAAGGTCTTAAGGCATGAAGCTGCCCTGGCAGATACTCCATGTGGCTGAGCTTCTGGTATAAAAGTATAATTTAAAAAAAGTTTAAAAATAAATCATACAAGTATATGGTGAATGCATGTCAAAGATTTTCTTATAAATTCATTAGTCATAAACTGGTTCAAAGAAGAGCTTGAAAGACCAAAGCATATCTAATCAATAAAAGAAGGAATACTGAAAGAAGACAACACAGTTACATAGGAATCTGGTTAATGCTCTACAGAGCAAGAAAGCCATAACCTGTGGAACTATCATTTCTACAGGATAGAATTCATTTGCAATCTTACTGGACAAAAAAAATCACTTGTAACTTGCCAATTTTATAGCTGTTAACCTCCAGTTTTATAGAATCTGGGCCTGAATCAATGGTAAATAGCAAGTCAAACAAGTTACATTTCTCTAGAGCATTCAATCATCCCAAAGCAGGCCTTTTTTTTTTTTCTTCAACATTCTAGGATAACTTTGAAAATATATGCAGTAATCTTCTTCCTAATGTTTATTATTTGGATATTTTCGCTAAAAGGAAAATGTTTGGGTCAGATTTGGAGGACATCATGTTGGAGTTAGGCTGATTCTGTCTGTTTTAGCAGGTGCTATGATCTGTACCAAGATCTGGGAAGATGGTGGGAAAAACGGAGTGGAGAGAGGAGAGAATAGTGAAAGAAAACCTAGGTAAAAGTTATGGTAATAATAATTCAGGTAGAGATGACAAAAACTTCAATTTCATGGTGGCAGTGGGTTTAGGAAGGAAGAGGCTGACACGAGATGCCATGGGAAGATGAAGAGATTTCATGGGAGTTGGGAGGAAGAGGTCCACAAATATTTACTGGGCATCCACCAGAAGTCACATCCTATGATAAACACCAGCAATTCAAAGAAGAGTAAGGGATTGCTACTGTCCCCCCAGGAGCTTACAGACACATACAAATTATCATCAATTTCATGAGGAAAGGCCAGTGATAGAGATATGCATAGGATGAATGGGGCCACGGTTGGATCAGGGGAGGATTCCCAGAGAGGTCTTTAAGGGCCAACAGGTGTTACTAGGCCAAGAAAGAAGTTAGAGCAAGGTGCACCAGCACTGGCTGCACATTGAAATCACCTGGGTAATTTAATCAATTGCTGGGCTTGCCTCCCCAACCCAGAGATTCTGATTTAACGGACTGGGCGTGGCCTGGTCTCAGGGAACTCCAAAATCTCCCCAAGTGATTCTAATGTGCAATCAAAGTAGAGAATGCTTGAGGTGGAAGAAATAAGAGGAGCATAAACAAGGATGTTATAATCAGCCTAGAATGTGCTGGGGAAAGAAATGCAGTACTTCAAAACTACTGTGGTGATGTGGAGAAAGTTGGGAAGAGAGGCTGACTGGCTGCAGCTGGTGGCTGTCACAGAAAGCCCTGCCCTGTCAGCTTGGAAGCTCACATCACTCTACGTATTTTCTACACTGGGAGATTTGAGGAATGGGTATCATTAAGGGTACAAAATAAGGATGGAGAATTTGAGTGAATATTCTAGTCCCAGGTCTTCCTTGAATTTGCCATGTAACTTTAGTTTCCTTATATGTAAAACGAAAGATTGAACTACATGGCTTCTGCTATGGTCTGAGTGTTTGTGTCCCCGCCCCCTGCAAATTCATGTGTTAACACTTAATCCCTAATGCAGTAGTATTAAGGGGTGGGGTCTTCAGGAGGTGATTAGATCACGGCGGCTCCACCCTCATGAATGAGATTAGGGCCCTTATAAAAGAGGCCTGAGAGGACGCTTGGTAATTCCTCCCAATATGTGAGGACGCATGGGAGGCGCTGAATCTGCTGGTGTCTTCATATTGGAATTCCCAGACTCCAGAACTGTAAGCAATAAGATTTCTGTTCTTTATACATACCTATCAAGGTATTTTGATATAGCAGCTTGGATGAACTAACACAGCATCTAAGTTCCTTTCAGTTCAAGAATTGCAAATTCCTACATTTCTGGCATTACTCTGATATTACCAATGTTGGGTTGAGTTGTACTTGAGATATTCATGGTCAGAACCTGGGGAAATATCTTTATTTTCATTTTTGAGACAGGTTCTCACTCTGTCCCCCAGGCCACAGTGCAGTGGTGCAATCACAGCTCACTGCAACCTTGAGCTCCTGGGATCAAGTGATCCTCCCACCTCAGGCTCCCAAGTAGCTAGGACTGCTGGTGTGTGCCACCATGCCTGGCTAATTAAATTTTTATTTTATTTATTTATTTATTTTTGTAGATACAAGGTCTTGCTTTGTTGCTCAGGCTGGTTTCAAGCTCCTAACCCCAAGCAGTCCTCCTGCCTCAGCCTCTCAGAGTTCTAGGATTACAGGTGTGAGCCACTGCTCCTGGGCAGAATATCTTTTTAATAAAAAATTATGTTGTTTTTTCATTTAATTAAAAGAGCACTACATACTTATGGTAAATATAAAGCAAAACTTCCCCTTCCAGCATCCTGTGTCCCATTTTCCAGAGCCTCCTGGCATGGTTTCTTGTGTATATAGGAATAAACATTTTTTCTTTTTTCTTCTTTATATATTCATTTTTATGTATATATATGTACAATATGTACATTTGTTTACACAGTGGGGCCCTATCGTACAAATTGTTCTGTAATTAGTGTTTTTGCATCACAGTATATTTTTGACATCTTTCTATGTCTGTGTATTTAGAAATACATTGTTTTTCTTGTCAGTTGTACTGTATTCCATGATATAACACCATTATTTACCAAACCTATGATAGGCAGTCAGGTTGTATCAGTAGTTTGCTTTGTCAATCTGTTCCAGAGAACTATCTCATATATGTGTGTGTGTGTATACATATATATATACACACATATACATACATACATACATATATCTCCAATGGTGCAAGTATTGTTTATTGATAGGACAAATCCTGAGACAGAATTGCTAGGTCTAAGGTTAAATCCATTGGAAATTTTGACAGACACTGCCAAATTGTCCTTCAAAATTGTTGTCCTAAATTATATGCCCAACCACAAAAAGTATCTGTGTGCTTTTTTCTTACTGCCTTGTGAATGCTGTGTATTTTTCAAATTTTAAATTGTATTATTGGAGACGAAAAATGTCATCTCATTGTTTGAATCTGCATTTATTTAATGTGAAAGAAGTTGTTCATTGTTTCTTATATCAATTGGCCACGTGTGACCTTCCCGTTCAAACTACCTATTCATGTCCTTTGTTCCTATTGCGTTTTCAGGTAATTTGGAATGCCTTCTTTATCATACACTAAATTTCTGTATGTATTTGTGTTTGCTTCTGGACACTATTCTGATCCAATCATCCACTTGCCTATTCAAGTATTAATATGATACTGTTTTAATAACTGGCTTTGCAATACATTTTCATATCTAGTAAGATGAAGTCATTCTCACTCTCCCTATTCAGATTTTTCTCAGATGTTTATTTTTCCAGATGGACTTTAATATTTTATCAAATTTAAAAAACTCCTGTTAGAATTTTTAATAATTGGAAAGAAATTTAATTATTAGATAAATCAGAAGTGACATTCTTATTATAATGACTCTTTTTGTTTAAGAATAAGGTTTTAAAATTTTCGATTTTTTTGTTAATATGGTTTTCACGTTTTCTTCATATAGTTCTTGCACAATTCTTAAGTTTATTGTTACATATTTTACATTCGTCTTTGCTATTGGACAAAGTTTTCTATTTTTTATCTGGTTTGCATGTAAAAAAGCTACTGATTTTTATATATTCTGGAAGAACTGTGATAAGACGTAGGAAGAGGAAGAGAAGGAGAAGGGTGGGGGAAAGAGACGACAGCGGAAGCTAGGAGAGAATGCATTGTAAGCAGGAGGATGTCAACACTGTCAAATCATGTCAAAGTCATGCGGGAGGGTATGGGTCCTGTACTAGGAGCTGGTTGAGAGAGGGATGAAGTAAAGGTGTTGAATGGTTAGGGATCATGCAGGAAAGAAGAATATGCCATTCCTCCTGCCTTTTAAATGCTATTCATTGCTATAGACAGCCCTCCATATGCAATAGAGAAACCCAGGCGCTTGGATGCATTTGTGGGTTGTGTGCATGTTAGTATATGCGTGAGTGTGTGCAACTGGACAAGGAGACCAGCTATCAGTCTCAGAATCTGTGGAGGTCATGTGGGAGCTGTTGATCGATGGTTTCATTCACAGTGGGCATGCATCAAACCCTAAATTGGCATCCAAGGCAAATGAGAGGAAGTTAGCTTTCTCTGATGCTGTAGTATAGTGGGGAAAACTAGGACATAGATTTGCTTTTCCTGGTAAGAGAGAGCAGTAGAGGAATACCAAGACATTGTTGTTGTTGTTTTTTTTTCAAAACTCATTTCAAGTGAAGATTTGTTTGAATGGCACTAGAGTTCCCCAAATGGCCATAAATCCCTGACTTGGCTGAAGTCTAGCCTCCCTTTTCCTGCCCAGGCTTAGCAGCCTTGCTGCCAGCCATAAAGGTTCTTTTGGCAACAGCAGAGCAGGAAGAAGAACTGCATGACTGGCTTATGGTGTTGCCTTCTCCCTGTTGCTTTCTGTTTGTTCAGCCTCTTGCTTTAGCAACATGGGCACTTTCATTAGCTGCGGTGTTAGAATAGGGTAAAGATTTATAAATATCTTTCCATTTATGAAAACACCCTTTCCAATAACTAGATCCCCAGGGCAAGCCAATGAATTACAAAGAAAGCTGACTTCTCCAGTTGGAGAATCTGAGTTGTCCCTCTCTGAATAAAGAAGGAATATTCATGTGGATACAGATGGTCAATCCATGGTGTTTGACTTTAAGACTGGAGAATAAGGATGGAATTTACCCATATTTGGAGGAAAGGCTTTTTGAAACAATGGAATGGACTCTCAAATTGTAAAGGAGCACTTCTCAGGTTGCCAGATAAAATACTGGACACCCAGTTACATTTGAATTTCAGATAAACAATAAATAAAACTTGTTTATATTTTTTATCCACAAACTCTGGCAATACTAATCAGCTAGTCTTTCTAAGGTAGAGATGTCCCTATAATTTAGGAACTGCATAGCAATGTCCGGCTGGGCTTGGCCGGTTACCCTGTGGATTAAAGGGCCTTTGGAAAATATTCTTTCTATGCGCCTGACATGTACTGGATTCTAGTTTCTAACCACTCTTTGTATCCTGTGCTTCTCATATCCAGCTTGTCCTCTCCATTCCATCACCACCAAGGGGGTTCCAATTATTTTTTGTTTAATTTTTTAATTTTTAAACGGAGTTTTGCTCTGTCGCCCAGGCTGGAGTACAGTGGCACGATCTCAGCTCACTGCAACCTCTGCCTCCTGGGTTCAAGTGATTCTCTTGCCTCAGCCTCCCAAGTAGCTGGGACTACATGCATGCCCGGCTAATTTTTTTATTATTATTTTTTATTTTTTTAGTAGAGATGGGTTTCACCTTGTTAGCCAGGATGGTCTCGATCTCCTGACCTCATGATCTGCCTGCCTTGGCCTGCCCAAGTGCTGGGAATACAGGCATGAGCCACTTGCCCAGCCAGGGGTTCCAATTATTAACAACATTAACTCAGAATGTTTGTGTGATCAGTGATTTAGTTTAGTGGTTCTTTTCCTTCGCAAGAATCCTCTGTGGGTGTCTCAGCAAGGTTTCTCTCCCTCAACACTCCCTTCATGCCATACCAGTTTACTATGAGTGCAACCATCTGAAAAATGATCCCCAAGCCCCACTTTATCATATCCTGTGGGGATGTGCTGCAGATCACACCCACCTACCACATCCATATATGAACCTGAACCACATCCATATGTGGCCTGAGATGTTCAGCCAGCTGTGTAATTTTCTCTAGCTCAGTTACATCTGTGAGTCTTGTTCCCTGGGTTCTCAAGAGCTGGATTTTCATACCTCGTTATAGCTCCTTGCTCAAGAAACACAGGCTGGTTGATTGATTCCAGTGAATCCTAACAGAATTAGCCAAATTTATAGAGTGGAAAAGTCGCTTGAAGCCCAACGTTCTTGTGCTGGAGAGGTTCAGAGACACCGGAAGATGCCAAATCCTGCTCTCACTCACACAAGCCCCTCTCTTCCTGTTATTTCTAGTTCTGGGGCTAAAAGGCAGAAATCTCTGCATTTAAACTCCCAGTTAAGGTAGTGCAACTGGCAAATGATCCTCTAAGCTCCCAAAACAGTTTAAACAGAGAGGGACTCGATAAATGCCGGTGATGGAACTGAATTTAGAAGTTTACTCTTTGAGCCACCGAATTCCAGATTTCTAGGTTGAAATCTATGATACACTTCTATTTGGAACTTACCATTTGTGTCTATAGGTCTTGTTCAACAGAATAATCTCCTTGACTGTGCTATTCAAGAACATTATAGAACCCTGGAAGAAGTGAGGAAGGGAGATTGGAATCCAATATAGTAGCACTATTAATAAAAGTAGCTGAAAGTTATAATCACAATAAAAATGACAATAATATCAAGTGTCCACTGTGTTTCAGGTGATTTGTGGAAACTTTTACTTATATAACTTCCCCAGAAGGTGTTTTTGTTACCACTTCACAGATGAGAAAATTAAACCCCAGAGTGATTAAGCAATTTGCCCTTGGGTAAAAACCTATTGTGTCCTGGGCCAGGTGTGCTGGTTCATGTCTGTAATCCAGCACTTTGGGAGGCTGAGGCAGGAGGATCATCTGAACCCAGTTCAAGACCAGCCAGGGCAACATAGTGAGACCCTGTCTCTACAAAAAATAGAAAAAATTAGTGGGGTATGGTAGTTCGCACCTGTAGTTCCAGCTACTTGGGAAGCCGAGGTGGGAAGATTGCTTGAGCCCAGAAGGTTGAAGCTGCAGTGAGCTCTGATCATGCCACTGCCCTCAACAAAGTCAAGCATCTGATCCCTGGGAAGTTAAAGAGGCTCAGCTCATCTGTTGTTCCAGCCTGGGCAACAGAGAGAAACCTTATCTCAAAAAACCCCCCACAAGCAATAACAAAAAAACTTGTATGTACTGGAGCCAGCATTTGAATAAATGTCCACCTGGCTGATCTCCTAGGTTTACCCAATATTCCAGGTCCCACCTCTCTTCATGTTGGTTGTTAGGGACTTTTTGCTTTGTGATTACAGACTCAAGAGTTTGAAGGGAAATGTTAGGGGCAAATGGTAACCTGGTGCCCAGAGCTGAATGACACCCCATTCAGAGGGTTATCTGACTCCCATGACCAAGAGGAATAAGGCAACTGGACCCAGCTCCTGAGGGTCTGGAATGTGATAAGGATCCCCAAGCAGGCTTCTCTGAAACCAGACCCTGCCTTGACCCTGGTTAATTACTCTGTACTTACCCACACAACTGAATTCCTGCTGTCTGTGGGTGCTGTGAGGCATGTCAAGGCTGTCAGTGGACACAGGAGAGCGCTAATCCTGGTGAGCTTGCCCCGGGGCTGGGCAGGCCGTCCTATCGAATGATTATCATGTGATGAAGCTCCGGGGCTCCCCGGCCCATCCTGGCTTTCTGGCTGCAGTGTTAACAGGCTTTTCTTCTGGGACATCCTGGAGCTGGAAATCTCTCACGTGGATCACACACATGCTGTTGCCAGCTCTGCTGAAGGCCTCCCGCACTCTGGCTTGATAGCAATCAAGCCCTCCCAGTTGGAGCTTGTTACCTGGGAACTATCCAGATCAAATGATGAAAACTGACTAGGGTGTCGTCGTTACGGTCAATTACTGGCAGCACATTAAATGAGGGCTGGCAAACCTAGGCACCACTGAGCGCCATTTCCAGCGTTTTGGGTTCGTTGTTTTTCCGGCCTCTCTTCTCTTAGCCTACCTTGGCTCCTTTGTTTTCTTTCGTGATGAAACTCATGGGAATATGAAAGGACATGGAAGCCCTGGGTTTCTGATTCACAGTGTTGTGACTCAGATGGTAGTGGTGTGGTGTGAGGACACTCTGCACTCAGAAGGTTGGCTGAGCCTCTTTAGCTTCCCAGGGATTAGATGCTCAACTTTGTTGAGGGACAGTGAATGGAATCACTAGAGAGGCTAGAATGTGACTAGAAACCTATTTCTGCAGGGTTCCTCTGGGCTTTCCTTTGGAGAATCTAGTTTTTTCTTCATAGACTCTGAACATTTGTCCCAGGAAGAGAGGATGCCTACTTCTAAAGGAGGTCTCCATCAGGCCTTTCCAGCAGTTGTTAGAAGCTCTTCTCAAGTAGAATCACCCAGAAAAGTAGCTGGTACGCATCAATTTGGGCTGGGCATAATTCCAGGATTTCTTTCTAGGGAATTCTAGCATTTGCATCATGAGAATTTTAGTCTGTTAACTAGGGCCCATTTATCCTAAAGGCTAGATTCTTCCATGCTAATATTTATACCAGTGGTTTAAAAAATGTAATCCCCACCTGAGGTCAGATGTTCCAGACCAGCCTGGCCAACATGGTGAAACCTCATCTGTACTAAAAATACAAAAAATTAGCTGGGTGTGGTGGCAGGTGCTTGTAATCCCAGCTATTCCACTCCTGCTGAGTGAGGCAGGAGAATCACTTGAACCCGGGAGGCGGAGGTTGCAGTGAGCCTAGGTCACACCACTGCACTCCAGCCTAGGCGACAGGAGCGAAACTCTGTCTCAAAACAAAAAACAAACAAACAAACAAAAAAAAGTGATCCCTGGACTGGCAGCATCAGCATCACCTGGAAACAGGTTAGAAGTACAATTTTTCCAGCTCTACATGAGACCTGCCAAATCAGAAACTCTGGAGGTTGGGCCCAGCAGTTCATCTCAGCAAGGCCTTCCAGGGGATTAGGAGGAAAGCTTAAATGTAAGATCTACTTCTTGAGACCTGTGTTACTCAGAGCATGGTCTGGGGACAACGTCAACATCTCCTAGGAGATTACTAGAAATGCAGGACCTCAGGCCCACCTCCCAGATTTGCTGAATCAGAATCTGCCTTTTAGCAAGATCCCCAGGTGATGTGATTTTACTTTAAAGCTTAAGAAGTGCTATTTTAGAGCAATGGTTCTCAACCTTGGCTACACGTCACTCACCTCATGCCCAGGCCATGCCCCAGCCCAATTAAATGAGAATTTCTTGGGGTGATGCCCAGGCATTGGTGTTTATTAAAAGTTTCCCTGGTGATTCTAATATATAGCCAGGGTTGAGAACAATTGCTTTGGGCCACCATAGGCTCCAGAATCACAAGGAACTAGTCTGTTGAATAAAAAAAACCCCAGCCAACCAACCAACCACCAGAACAAAACCGGTGATGTAGAGCTGAGCTTCCCAACAGTATGGAGGGACATGTTGGTGACTCCTGGATGTGTAGGTCATGTGGAATTATTGATCCCGCTAGCCCTTGGGAGACAGGCTGGGACCTGGGTTGCCGGGAGCAACCAGTGACCCTGGAGGCTATTACAAATATTCTCATTTTCTTTGTGTGCAATGACAGAAAAAAGGCAGCAAAGCATGCTGTAGAGAACCTGAATAAGTCAATCCTTGCCATGTTAATGTGATCACTGTGGTGATGGAGTATGGATGAGGATCATTGGGATTGGGAGGACAGCAATGTGCCTTTAGATATTTGATGACTTCAGTAATTCAAATCCAGGCAGAGACTGGGTGTAAAGGCTCATGCCTGTAATCCTAGCACTTTGGGAGGCTGAGGCAGGAGGATCACTTGAGCCCAGGAGATCAAGACCAGCTTGAGCAATATAGCGAGACCACGTCTGCCTGAAAAAATTTAAAAATTAGCCAAGTGTGGTGGCATGTGCCTGTAGCCCCAGCTACTCAGGAGGCTGAAGTAGGAGGATCTCTTGACCCCAGGAGGTTGAGGCTGCAATGAGCCATGTTCATGCCACTGCACTCCAGCCTGGGTGACAGAGAGAGGTCCTGTCTCTAAAAAACAAAACAAAAAAAACAAATCCAGACAGATACTTTCTAGGCCATCATTGCCGCCTAGTATTTATCGTTCTCTTGCTATTTAGAGATTTCCTAGCTTTTATCTGATTATTTCTTTCAATAGCCTTGTGCAATCTGTTGGGCATGGGTTATTTTCTTTTCTTTGGTGATGAGGAAATTGAAGCCCAGAAAAGTTGAACTTCTTTAAGGTCAGTTTAGAAGAGACAGTGAAAGAGCGAAGGGGTATTTCCTTGATGCCCATTGGAAAAGATCTAGAGAAGTAATTTCCTGCTTCACAATGGCAAATGCTACTTCCAGAATGGGGGACCCTCAGCTCCTTGCTTTCTAGGTAGGGACTTGGTCTTGCTGCTGCTGCTGCTGCTGCCTTTGGTCCTGAAGATGCTGCCTGGAGCCTGGGGCTTTCTGGGAATATCCCAGGAAAGCTCTAAAAGAGGAACTGTTTAGCTAATTAGAAGGACTGTTGTTTAGCTGGCTTATGTGTTAACACTTCCCCCTCTGCACAAGTTTTCATCCTGGTGCTGGATGAACATATTGTAATTATGCTAATCATGCTGGCTGGGCAGCCCAAGGCCAAGAGGGAGGGGCCCCCTCTCCCTAATTGTTTCCCTTTCCGGGAGCAGTTGGTTGTCTGCCTGATTCTCCAGACAGGCTGAGAGATGGTGTGGGGTGGGCTGGGCTAACAGGAGGTCTGAGCAGGATTTCCTGCCCTTGAGGCAGCCAGATCTACCTGGTTTGAGGGAGGGAGATGACAGGGGTAGCTACTAAGGACTGAGCAAAAGGACTTCCTGCTGGATTCAGTATTCAAGACGGGCCCTTGCCAGAATGTGAAAGAGCAAATTGATTTTTGGTATCCTTCACCTTCTTCTTGGTGTTGGTGTTTCCTCCTCTTCCGTCTCCTCTTTCTTTGTGCCTTTTCTGAATCTTCAGGCACACAGTGTTTTCCTACTGGTTTGGACTTTGCTGGCAGGCAAATTAATGATATAATTGCAGCTGTGGATAAGATACAGCTATGGTTATAGATATATAGCCATAGATATAAGCATCCTCATGTATAGGCAACTTAATGAGCATTTAACTACTAAAGACAACTTGTTATAAAGGACAATGCTTAATGAACCTAAAGCCATGAATGAGGGGGATATTTTCAGTCAAGAAGGCCTGTCCAGTATTCTTTATTTGCTATAGGTTATAACAAGAAAATGATTAACAATTGGCAACAAAATTTACCACTTTAGGAAAGAATTGACTTTGTTTCATGAAGTAATGTGAGTTATTTCAAGGCAAAAAGAGAGGTCTCAGGGAAATTTCTAGGAGAAGGCAGAAAAAATGGGAGTTCTTAGGACAATGGGAGAATTTGTTGTTCTGGGGTCAGGAAGGAGGGGGGAAGTAGGATGAGCAGCAACAGGTTAGAGCCTGATGGATTTTTAGATCTAGACATGAGAACATATGTTGTATTTATTATTAAGTTGTTTGAGCTCACTTGTTATGTTGCCATCCATCTTCCTAAAATTTTCAGTGAATTGTGCTTCACACAGACTTCACTGGTGAGTGTGGCTCTATGTGCCGTGTAAGTATGTTTCTATCCCGGGGAGAGGAGGGACTCCCACATCTGAGTTGGTGTGGACTGCAAAGGGCTCTTATCCAGAGGTGACCGTGAGACAGTCAGCCTCTGGTCATCCACATAGGTTATTAGGGGATGTGGGATGCTGGCCCAAGGCAGTTTTAACCAGATTTTACAGGACAGCACAGATACAGTCATCATTCTGGATTGCACTGAAGTAACAGTTAAGAGGGCAAGTCCTTACCCGTCTGTCACTGGTGAGAGCTACGCAATGGCTCTATTTTCCACTTACATTCACTTTTCTATATTTCCACTGGTAGTCTCATATCCAGCTATCAGGAAGACCGTGGAAAGAGTTCTTTCTTCTTCTCCTTTTTCTCTTAAGCATCATCAAGTTTTTTGGTGTTTTTTGTTTGTTTGTTTGTTTTTTGAGACTGGAGTGCCGTGGCGTGATCTTGGTTCATTGCAACTTTCACCTCCTGGGTTCAAGTGATTCTCATGCCTCAGCCACTCAAGTAGTTGGGACTACAGGGTGTGTGCCACCATGCCTGGCTAAAATTTTTTTTTGCAATTTTTTTTTAGTAGAGATGGGATTTTGCCATATTGGCTAGGCTGTTCTCAAACTCCTGGCCTCAAGTGATCTGCCAACTTCAGCCTCTCAAAGTGCTGGGATACAGGCATGAGCCACCACACCTGGCCCATCCTGCAGTTCTTTATAGCCGCAAAGGATTCCAGGGAAATGCTTAGCTCTGTGTAACTGGCAATGGGTTTCATTTATCACCACAATTCTATGGGATTCTTGTTCAGTGTCAACCATGTAACTCATGATTTGATCCAAAATTTCCTAGCCTCAACTAGACTGGCTGATGGTATTGTGAACCAAATATGAAATAAAGATTATTAGCTTACTTAATGTTATCTCTCAGTCAAGGCCGAGCTGCGTCTTCAGCACTGGACTAGACTCTAGAGGACAGCAGATGCACAGAGTAGAAAACACAATTCCTGTGCATAGGAGAGTATATTTTTGGGTGCATCTAATCTGTTATCTTTGGTGTCTCTCTGAGTTTTTCTTTCCTTGATCTTCTCCCTCTTTTCCCTTTGTTTTGTTTTTCTCCTTTTGTCTCTTCTTCTTTTTCTATTTCTGTAAGATTTGTCTTCACTCAACTTTTCTGCAACTACATATAACTGCCATTTTCCTTCACTTCTATGGCCATATAAATTCTTTTGGATCATCTGATTATAGCTTTTAAAGTAAGCAAACAAATAGTTAAACAAATAGGTAAATAGTTAAACAACAAAGACATCTCTACAAAGCCTGATGCCTGAACAGTCACCAACGGGTTAAGCAGAACTTCCCTATCCTCATCCTGCATAACCTGACCTGAGTAGCATAGCCCAAATGGTCCATTATCCGAAGGATCTTCATAACAGTGGGGTGGGCGTTCTGACCTACTAAGCAATATGGTTATTCCCATAACCATACACAACAGGCTCAATGCAGGGCAGAATTTCAATCCTAAATCAGAATTACCCTGGATTCCTGGCACTGTAAACCAGATTGCTAATACCCAGTGATTTTATTAAAGTATCTCTTGTGGGTGTGAACTTTTTTTTTTTTCTTTTTCATTCTAAATGCTAGTTAAAAGGGAAAAATGAAAAGCTAATTTCTCCTAAAAAGGATTTTGGCAGGCAGGCAGTATGATTCTGGAACAGACGGTTTAAATATTATTTACATGTTGTTTAAAGTCACAACATGGTCTTGAGCATATTCTTAAAACATTAAATAGCTTGTCAACTTGCTAGTCTTATAAAAATTAGACAAATTTAATCAGAAAAAGAGAACAATTAGAGTGAGTTGTTATTGTTAGGAAAAGCGAAGCCTACTACAATTAGTACAGTATTTATACAGTTGGTGAGAAGAGAATTAGCCAGGGCATTTTCCCTACCAGGACAAACAGCCTGCAGAAGTAACTTGGGCTAGAAAGTGCTGTCCCCCAATATGTGCTTACTGACCTGTTTAAATGATTGCTTTTATTTGCTTCTTCAGACATAGTCATTGACTATATTGGGGACTATTTTTGTTTACCATTTTGAATAACCAACAATATTTTCAACTTCAAGGCTGGGACAAGGAGGTAATTAAACAAAATTCAACAATAATACAAAACATCATGTAATAAGGCAAATCTCATTCTACTTTTTAATCATTATTTTAAGAAAAGTGGGATGTATGCATTTACCTGAGAAAACATGAGGAACAGTCCCTGCTATGTTGGATCACCTCTTGCCACATTTTGGCCAACAAAAAATGTGGATACCTAACATGAAACTCATATGTAACAAACACACACAAATAAGACAAAAAAGGATGGTTCATAAAGATATGTAAGTCAGGATAGGTTAGGTTATGCTGTAGTGACAAACAATCCCCAAAATTCCAGTGGCTTAACATATAAATGCTTATTTCTTCCTTATGCTGATTCTACTAGTAGGGCTTTGAGTTCTCCAGGAAGTTCCTTTCCAAGGGATTCAGGTGGCTTGCATCTTGTGGCTATACCCACTGGAACATGTCTTCCATTGTGGCCACTAATGCATGGGAAGAACATTGCATTCTGGCTCTAAATGGCTTCATCCTGAAAGTAACACACTTCACTTCTGTTTCTAGCTTATTGGTCACAACTAGTCACAGTGCCCTTCCTAACTGTGACTGAGCTGAGGAAAGGGGAGGAACATAGAGATAATGACTGGTAAATGTCTCTGCCACAAAGCATAAATGGGACTGATGCTATGTTAAAAGGGTCTCGTTTTGCTAACTGCCAATATTTGTGTGGTGCTAGTGTTTTAGAGAAGCTTGCAGAGGGCTGGACAGCTGGGAGTGGCAATGGTTAAGGCTGTTTCAAAGGCAGAAGAGCTGGAGTTCAAGCTAGACTTGCTCCCACTGGTGGGTTTAATAGAGGAGATTGTGAGAGACCTCAAAAGAGGGCTCTGGGAGAGGGTCTGGTTGACCTTAGGGGGCCCTAACATACAGGGCAGCCTGATGATCTGGGGGGTTCTGAAGCTTACCCCTTAAAGTCTTTAGGTTTACCCTGATGTTGCTTTAATACCATGCAGATTCTAAACATTCCTGCCTTGTAGTCCTTCCATATGCTGAACTCTCCAAAGGTAGGGGACCAAATCTTACTAGTTGTTGTGTCTGTAGCAGTGTGTAATGTGGTGATTTACCCAGACAACACCAACTGGTGACTAGCCAAAAAACTGGGCAGTCAGAGTGTAGGTCAATATATACTGCTTCTGTGGTATAAACCGGTGCTTCTTGAACTTTATGTTTACAAATGACCTGGCAATCTGGTGGAAATGTAGATTCTGATTCAGGAGGTCTGGGGTGGGGCCTGAGATTCTGCATATTAATAAAGGTTTCACATACCAGGTATGAGTATTAACACCAAGGATTCCAACTGGGCGCATTAATCTACAGCAGACTAAATTGTCTGAATACAAAGGAAGGTTTCGGACGCCTCCACTGTAGGAGACAATAGTCTCAATTTGGTGATTCCCACTGCTCAGGTTCATTGATGGGAAACACATATGGGCCATAGAAAAAAAGGAGCCTTACTGAGTTGAGCTATTTGAGACTATATACGTTCTCAATACACCTGGTTTTGTTTTCCCCTCTTAAGGAATCTGACAGGCAGTTAATAGCTCATGAAAAAGCTGTATCCAAACTATTTTGAAAGAATCAGAAAATGCTGCTTTTGAATGATTTCCTTCCCCTTGCAACTCCCAAATCTGGTCTAGCAAGAGACCTGGACGCTAAGTGGCTTCTCAGGCATTCAGATGTGTCTGAGAAAACACAAGAGGCAATCAAATTACCCTCACACCAGCCACTTCAGAGCGCTCACTTGAGATGACAGTTTCAGCTTCAAAAGAAGTATGCAAACCGGAATAATGAAATGTTCCATTTTATTAAGTTCCTGGCCAGAGGGAGGGATTGTATTAGAAGAGAGAAAAGGTGGGGAGGTTTTAGCTTGATTTCTGTGACGCTGATAAGCAGTAATTTTTGCAGAGGGGGGGAAAGGTAATCCACTCCATAAAACCATTTTCATAATACCATGGGTGTGAATTATTGTGCAGAGTAAGGCATGGCTCCTAATGGCTGCTCAAGCTTCCATCTCCATCTTTCATGGGTCAGTCCGGCGTTTTTATAGTGCTGACACAAGAGAGAGCATTTATGTGGCTTCCATTCTCCATCTGTCAACAGTTAGGGTAGAGTGCCACTACCTCAGGTTCACTTTTGATCTGATTTCCGTGTCAGCTCAGCGCGGGACTGCGGGCTATGCTGTGGGAGCAGGGTGGCTCTGGAGGTTAGTTGCCCCATGTTTTCAGACCATTAATGGTTAGAAGGATGGAGAGTAAATCGTTTCTGCATGACTCAGAGGAAAGTGCCATTTCCTCTCCTTTATGGTTCATCAGAACCTTGGCCACGCTGCGTTGGCCTTACTTTCCCTGGGCCTCACAGAACTTTGTCCAAGTTCCATTTCGAGAAAGTGGGACTTTCTGTCTCTCACTGGATCTGGTGTTTTCCTGGCCCCGAAACAGCAACCCAGAGAGCTGGTTAAATGATGAATGAGAAGGAAATACTTCTTTTAGTGTGTGCCTCCACACTTCTGCCCTTACCAGTAGCGTCTGTGTGATCTGTGGTGTAACAAGCTTGCTTTTCCTATCACTTCATTCCCCACAAAATCTGTTGGAACTGAGACAGTTGCAGATGTACAATCTGGGAATGAGGGTGACTTGATGTGAATGAATGGAAGGATTTGCTTCTTCCCACTCTCCTGACAATAGAATCTGTGGATTCTATTGATTTTTGGTGCAATTGGTCTTGGTGAATAATTATCAATGGGAAAATAGAATCTCTTCAAGATGATTTGTTCTACATAGAATCATTTATAAAGACACCATGTGGCTAGCCATAGGTCAGAGGTGGGTGAAGCAAACTCAAAGATGAGCATAGACGCAAACTTTGTCAGGGAAGTTTCTAAGAGCACAGGGATCCGTGGCGCATCCAGGGGGAGGTTTTAGTTTGGTCAGTTTCTCCTAGTTTCTTAACGACTGTTGTTGTGTTTATCTTTTTTCTCTTAAGAATGTAAGAAGAAATAAAGAGAAGCAGAGTTTTGAGCTTTGTTTGCTATCGTGGGTGTCTTGTGAGCTGAGAGTCCTGTATGGCAGAGTCAGGAACTTATTCCACCATGGAAGGGAGATGAGGAGGAGAGTGAGCTGGATGAATTTTGTTGAACAGAGTAATGGGAATGGATATAGTTTATTTAGCACTTTTATGTGCCACTGCATGCTTTATTTACATGATTTCTAATCTTGACAAAAATCTTGCAGAAGAGATGGCTTTGCTCCTGTTTTTCAGGTGAAGACACAGACTCAGAGAGGTTAAGTAACTTGCTCAGACTTTATAACTAGTAGATGGCAAAGCTGGAAGCCTAACCTCTGTCTGTGTGACCCCACCCTTCTCCAGCGCTATGACATTTCTACTGTGTGAAATCTACTGTGCTAAATCTCATAAGTTTGTGAGGAATCAGCCCCTAAGCTACTTGCAAGGAGGAGATTTTCTGAAAGAAATAACATCAATTCAAGAACATGCCCTACATGTAATACATGTGTTAGCATTATTTGTCAGCATTTATGAGGCACCCACTTCGTGCACGGTTCTGTTCTTAATTCTGTCAGAGGGATGGCGAGGGGGATGGGGTGGGAATTGTTTAACATTATTTTTGAGATCCCTAAACTCAGAAGTGACCATCTCCTTTCTAGTAATTTTTGACACTTAACTATTTGAGCTACCTCGTTAGGATCCACTCACCTGTATTGTTGTTAGTTACTTAAAGTCTTTAAGACCACAGAATGTGTTTTCTTCTTTATGTTTGCCTCTGTTGAGAGTCCTGACACAGTACCAAGTAGGTACTTGATACATGTTTCATCAATTTATTGATTGATTGACACAGTGTCCACTTAGATCGGCTTACCTTTGAAAAGCCAGGGTGCTTTGAAGGGGAGATAGGACAGCTGCAAATGCATACACAGAAAGCTAGAAAGTATCAGCTGAGGCAGCTACAAAAGTCCATCCACAAGCTGGTGGAGACAATTCCAGCATGAGAAAAAGGAGTCTGTGTACAAATGCAAATTTACAGTGAATCCGTACACATGAAACGGATTGAAGCTTGATTGCTGAACCCAGCCATGTCTCTGAAGAAGCCCGGAGTGCCTTTCGGAGTTTCTTACTCCTAAGGATCTCCTTCAGCCTTAGTTTAGGGTGGTAATAACTTAAACTCCAGCACTGGATGGCCATTGATCAATGAAATGAGCTGGCAGTTTTCACAGACAGATTCGTGAAATGAAATACCTCAAATTGACCAGCCTGAGAACATTTTTCACAGCCTATCCATCCCTTCTGAGCTATTCAGAGAGCAAAGTAAAAGAAATTAGAACTTTGAAATTGCTGCTTGTTCAGTGGCAACCTCTCTGGGACACTGAACGAGTTACAATTTATCCCGTTTTCCCACTTAGTGAATTGGCAACAGCAGCCCCACCAACCGCACTTAATGAGCGTAGTTGTGTCAGGTGCTGTACTAAGTCTCTTGATCTCATTTAATTTTCACTACAGACCGGCAAGGTAGCGACGGCTATCCTTATTGTATGGATGAAGAAACTAAGGCTCAGAGAAGGAAGTGAGTTACCAGAAGTCACACAACTCGGAGGTGGCAGTAGAATAACTTGAACCCCAGTTCTCTTTGATCCAAAGCCATGCTCTTAAATGTTTGATAAATTGCATTTTCTCTTTTCCAACATTTCTTCTTACAAGAGAAAATACTTTCCTTTTCAGAGTGGAATTTGAAGACAGTGGATTCTGATCCATGAAGTGTGTTCTTGTGATTTGGAAGATAGGAAACAAAAACAAATTTCTGCTATTTATCAGTTTGGTAGCCATTTCAACTATTGAAGAGACATAAACTAACAACTGGAACTCTTTTGTTGGGGAACTCCATTCCCCTTTGAGGCCTATTGTAACAATGCCACTGGTAGGATTTAAATTTCTCTTAGGGGTCAGCCTGCCAAGGTTACCAGCCCAGATGGCCAGGAGCTGGGCAATAAAACCAGGTGGGTCTGAGGGAGAAGTGATGAGGGTCGGAGGAGAGGAAGATGGGTTTGGTTCAACACATTTCAATTACTTGAACATCCAGATGCAAATGTTCTGCCAGAAGATGGAAGAACATGGCTGATGCTTTGAAGTGAAGCCAGGGTGGGGCAAAACAAATATAAACACAGGTAAATGTGTAAGAATAAGTGAGGTCACTGGAGGGCACAGTGTGGAAAGGGAAGGAGGAAATCAAGGTAAGAGGACTCATAAGGGACAGTGAAGATTTTTGTAGCTGGGAGAGGAAGAATTGGCAGAATAATTGTTCAAAGAGTCTACTACATTGTGAGATTGCTAAAAGCAGCATCTACTTACTGTAGGGGAACATGTACATAGTGATGACCGTGGACTTCCTCCTTGCTGTGTGGTCCACAGAAATGGGTAAGAACAGGCTCCATATGCCACGTATAAGAATATTCATGCGCTGAGTGCAGTGACTCACACCTGTAATCCTAGCACTTTGGGAGGTTGAGGCGGGAGGATCACCTGAGGTCAGGAGTTCAAGATCAGCCTGGCCAATATGGTGAAACCCCATCTCTACTAAAAATACAAAAATTAGCCAGGCATGGTGGCATGTGCCCATAATCCCAGCTACTCTGGAGGCTGAGACAGGAGAATTGCTTGAACTTGGGAGGCAGAGGTTGCAGTGAGCCAAGATCTCGCCACTGCATTCCAGCCTGGATGACAGGGTGAGACTCCGTCACAAAAAAAAAAAAAAAAAAAAAAAAAAAAAAAAAAAAGGAATTTTTTTTAAAATTTTCAAAAGTACAGAAAAAAGAAAAAAAAAGAAAACAAATTTGCAAATTCACACGATTATAATAGCACACAGTAATTAAAAATGAACTAGTATACATGCAACCTCATGAATTCATCTCACAGATACCATGTTGAGTGAAACATTTGAAAAAAGAATTCATAGAGATAGTAAAAACTGAAAAGGATTGATTTTATTTCTTCCTTTCAAGAGACGTTTGGGAGTATCTCTAGCAAATCTATCCTCCCAGCTGCTTTTGAGGTTTTTTTTGAGCAGTGATAGAGTAGAAAATTGACTCCTTTCATTCAATTTGCAGCTCTTCTTGCTTTCTGACCCACAGGAGTGAACACAAGTGTTGAGGTAGCAGATATTTCGGATGGGTCAGCCATGACCCTGGCTCTTTGGACCAGGGCTTTTGGCAAACATCTCACAAAGGACTAGTCAGTCTTCTTCATCACATATTGAGATTTTGTTCTTGGTCTCTATTTTTCAGTTTGACTTTCACGTTTAGCTCAAATCAGTCATTCTTGGTAGAAGATTCCAAATGAGATACAGAAATAAGTTTCCCAATAAAAGTTTTTTTTCGGTTGTCCTTGAATGTGAATTTGTACGTATGTTTACCTTGTATACCCCAAAGAGTAAAGAGTGCTGATCTAGGAATCCTGTTTGACGTGGTTTGATTGGTTTGATTATGAGTCATGTCTTAAAAATCAGCATCAAGTTCTCTCTGAAAAGGAGACAGCAAGGTTGCTGTCTTTTTTCTCTTGCTTCTAACAAGGCAGACTCCATAGGGTTAAATAATGCCAGCTATCATGTGACAAAGATTGAGCCAGCTGAATGCATTAATTGATTAAACAGGATGAACAAATCAGTGGTTGAGGAGGGAGAAAGAAGAAGGAGCATCCTTCAGCAGGAGACTGAGGCAGAAGAAAGATTTCTAAGATTGGGGGTGGCAGAGGCTGGAGGCTGGGGTGGAGGAAAGAGGCTAAAAGTGAAGCTCTGAGAAATGGAAATGGTGAAGTCTGTGAAAGATCTGGAAAAAAGATGAGAGTCTCAGTTGAGTATGGATGCCAATTGAGACCATATCCACCTGCCATCAAGTGGATTGGAAAGGAAGAGCAAAATTCAGTTTAGTAGCAGTAGACTTATTCCCCTGACAAGTAGAAGCAGCTGAAGCTGTGCATTTGTGTTGGGGTGGGGGTGGGTAAAACATCTAAAGAATTGAATTGTTTATTCTTCAATCATTCATTTTAATCCAGTGGAATTCATTAGAAATATCTCTCTGTGTATATATATATGTGTGTGTGTGTGTGTGTGTGTGTGTGTGTGTGTGCATATTGTATATGTATATGTTTGAGTTGGGATCTCGCTCTGTTGCCGAGGCTGGAATATAGTGGTGTGATCATGGCTTACTGCACACTTGAACTCCTGGGCTCAAGAGGTCCTCCTGCCTCAGCCTCCCTAGTAGCTGGGACCATAGGTGTGCCTACCATGCCTGGCTAATCTTTAAATTTTTAGTAGAGATGAGGTCTCACTATATTTCCCAGGCTGGTCTCAAACTCCCAGGCTCAAGGGATCCTCCCACCTCGGCCTCCTAAAGCTCTGGGATTACAGGTATGAGCCATTACACTTGGCCAGAAACATGTTCTTTTATAACTGATTATTAATTCACTTTCTTTCAGGAGATTTAAAAGCATCTACAAGAGTGGAGAGAATATTATGATCCTCAAGGTACCCATTACTCATTACCAAGTTCTAATAATTATTAGTAGTTTGTCATTCTTGAGACATTATTTTTGGAAGATGAGCTCAGGGGAATTTCAGCCACAAAATATCCAAAATAGAAATATTTTTAGGATTGTTTTTATTTCTTGGGAAGGACAAGTTGGCACAATTATGACAATTATGGGAGTGGGCAGAAAGACCTTCTGGGGTTAGCATTTGTTGGCTCCTGTTATAGACTAGACCTCAGCATCAGATGGTATCCAGCAGAATGAGAAGGATCCCAGCAGGTTTTGGTACCCCCAACCCTTTTCTCACCCTGTTGGACACTTCTACAGATATCCTGGAGTTCAGGATCTCTTTACCTGTCTTATCAGCAAAGTACCTTTGGAAAATGTTTTCCTATGCTTATTCACAATGACAATGGATGGGTGGTAATATTTCATGTCTTATTGTGATGGGTATCTTCATTTTAACTGAGAACAAAGAACTGGATGAAACAAATAAATCTGTAATTGCAGAATTGCAGATGTTAGGCAGCAGCTTGGGGATTTATTTCTTTGGGATGCAGGCTTGGAACCTGAAAATCGCTTGGTGTAGGCAGCCACCTACGTCTATTTACAGCATGGCGCAGCAGGTTGGTGATATCCGTAGCCCAGGCGGGCCAGCTCACTTTCAAAGTCCCCTGGGCACGGCTCCCTCCTCAGAGGGCTGGTCTGCCTCCTGCTTGTGCCTTTAGGAGCCCTTTCCCTGGGCAAGGTCAAGAGCTTGCGGCTGTGGTAACTGCTGGGCTTTGAAAGAGGAATGTGCAGCTGTTCGCTTTATTTTTACTCCCTCCTGCTCTTTTCCTTGCAAGGGTTGTCCACCCTCTACTGCCTTCTGAAGTGATTATTAATGCAACCCTCTTTGCTTTTTCTGAACTCTTCGTTTTTTCTCAGTTCCTGGTTATTTTAACTCTGCCAGGCTCTTTTTCATGTCCTTTGCCTGATGGCCCTTGATTTACAGGCCTTTCTCCAACTGGGGTCCTTCCTTTTACTCCTATGCTCCCTCTGTTCCTATATGCTCTCCCTCTCTTCCCTTTTCCTGGAGCGTGCACAGACTGGAGCAAATAAAAATGTACCTTTCAAATTTTACTGGCCCAGTCATTCTCTTTTAAATGAAGCTATGCCAGCAATCACACTGATTCTGAGACCCAGGCAATGTGAGGACAGAATAAAAGTAGCAGCTCTATTCTTTCTTTGATATGATTTTATCTCAAATAATATTATGGATTAAATCATGTTGTATGTTCCATTAACATTTTCTCAACTATGAAAGGGTAAATAACTTTTTTTTTTTTTTTTTTTTGAGGCGGAGTCTCACTCTGTCGCCCAGGCTGGAGTGCAGTGGCCAGATCTCAGCTCACTGCAAACTCCACCTCCTGGGTTCACGCCATTCTCCTGCCTCAGCCTCCCGAATAACTTTTATGTGCATATGCGTGTGTGTATGTATGTATGTGTGTGTGTGTGTGTATATATATATATATATGAAGTTTTGTGGAGACAGCCTCCTTATGTTACTCAAGCTGGTTTTGAACTCCTGGGCTCTGGCAATCCTCCTGCCTCAGTCTCCCAAAATGCTGGGATTACAGATGTGAGCCATTATGCCTGGCCAATAACTATTATTTTTGGATGAGTTAGTACTAGTTATCCACTGTGTGCCTAGAATTATGCTGATCAGCCACACCTTGTGACTGATGTGTTTTCCAAAATGTTAATGTCCCATAACATTTTCATTTACTGGGAATAAGTCATTTACTGGGAATAAGAAAAAGAATGAAAATATTATGCAAGCAGTAAATCATAAAATTGTCACATAGCTTATCTTTAATATAATAGCTTAGCATGATCCTCGTCATCTCCATGAAGATTTTCCTTAGTCATCATTGCCAGAAGATCCATACTTGAATTAATCTACTCCTTTATCCATCCATCTAGCCACCCACTCTTCCATCCATTCATTCATGCCTCCATCCATCCATCACCCCACTCACACACCCACCTGGTGCTCACTTTGCATGGTACTGTGCAAATGCTGGTCACACAAAGAATGGTAGAGTCATGTCCTAAGGGTCTCACAGTTTGGTAGGCAAAAACTTACAATAATAATAGCAGCTGACATTAACTGAGTGCTAACTATATGCCAGGTATTGCAGTAAGCATATTAAATACATTATTGCATTTAATCCTCAGAGAAATACCTGAAGTGCCATTTTACAGATTAACAAAATGATTGCTAGGCTGGAAATATCAGACAAGATGTCGTTTGACTTTAGGAAGTGCTTATCTGGAGTCCATAAACCTTAAATCTGATATACTCAGCCTCATAAAATGCTAAGTACTTATGTATTTAATTCTTACACATTTGTACTCTTCTTTCTCTGCTAAGATATAGGAGAGGCCTTGGGGGACACCACTGGATGCCCAAACATGGGCAGCCTCTCTGTAGGGATGCCTTCCGAAACAAAAGATTAACCAAAATAATTTTGCTACTCAGAGACACTCAGGGAATGAGTTTAAGAATGGAAGAGAACCTGACTCCTGAATCTGGGTTTAGGAAGAAGGGACTTCTCTGTTGATCTCCTTTTGTTTTGACCTCTGTGGTATTTTAATAATGTGAACTTTTTTTCCTTTTTTTAAATTAACATCCCAGCTTGAAGATTTTTCTTGATTATTTGCGAATGACAATGACGGTAGTTGTAAGGCACAGCAGTTTTGGAAACCACAGAAATAGCTTGCTCAAGTTTACAGAGTTAGGAAGCACCAGAGTGATATTTAAACCCAGGTCTCCTACACTTAATCTGTTCCACTGGGTGCTTATTGGAGATGAGCTTGTAGTACAAAAAGCAGATGGTTGGAGTCAGATTGACCTGGGTGTGAATGGGTCCTCTGGCATTTGCCAATGCTACCCTCTTCGTCAGGTTGAAATTCGATAGCTCCAGTGGCCTCATCTGCAGAGTGGATGGTGGTATCTACCTGGACAGGCTGCTTTGGGGATCATACGAGATGATAGCTGGAAGCACCACTGTGGTGTCTGGCACACTACCCTTGTTGTGGTGAGCCCCTATTCATCTCAATAGGGAAGACACATGGTTCAAGAGGCTGGAGAAGAGACCCAGAGCCAGCAAACAAGACATGGGGTTTTATTAGGGGCTCACATACAAGGGAGAGAGTCTGGTGGTGGCAGGCTGGACAAGATATCTGCCTTACCTACAGAAATGGTCCAGTGGCAGTGGGCTGGACAATGTATCCACTTTATCTACAGTCCAGTGGCCGTGGATTGGCAGGAAAAATGCAACCAACTTGCAAACAGCACATAGTTTATAAAGCTTTTTAACTTAACACCCTCCCCTTAAGGACTTCTATCTGGCAATCTTCATCCCACTCAAAACTCTCAATCCCCTGTACGGTGTGTGCTCCACAGGCCGGGCTGGGGACTCAAATGTTACTCAAAGACAATGAATCAATCTCTGGTCACTCCCAGATTCCCTAGCTCGGAACACACATTTCAGGTGCATCTGCCATACAGGGTCATTCTAAGGGTATGCTTAAGTTATTGCTGTCAGGTGCATTTACCCTACAACCCTCCATAAATGTCTGTCCTCCTTTAAATTCCATTCTCAGCTCTCTATTCGATTTTGGGCCCCACAAGGGCAGGGGTCAAGTGTATCACTGCCCACGGTGGGAGCTCAGGAACTATCTGATGAATGAATAAGGGCTTTGCTGAACCTTGTGAGACCAACCTTTGTCAGCTCTTAGTTCACCAATCAACTTTCTACTTTCCTTTTAATTTTAGGGGTCACACGGACATATTGTAAAACTCTGGACCCCTCATACCAGCTCATCATTATCACTGTCATGATTATCTTCAAAGCCTTCAATCAGCTTTCAACAAATTCCCTGGTCACAGTCTTCAAGGGGTGGAATTTGGTCATCTGTATTCTCTTTCAGGTGATTCATATGGTCCATTAAAAATGGATCTATTTGGGGAACTACTAGCCCCAGAATGTTTCCTTTTCTCTAATAGCCAAATGTCCTATATAGAGTTGATAGGTAAAATATGGAGAGCCCAGTTAAATTTGATTTTCAGATAAACAGTGAATAATTTTTTTAGCATATCTCAAATATCACACAGAATATACTTACGCTAAAAAGTATTCACCTGAATTATCCATTGAACCAGGCATCCTGTGCTTTAATGAGCTAGAGCTGACAATCCAGTCCCATGATGATTCAGGCATGTGGGGAAAAGAGACCAACATTTTCACGTACTTTCTAGCACTCTCTGAGATGCACTTACCCCTTCATAAAAAACAGGAATTCTTAACTGGGGTTAGCTGAGGCTCCTGGGATTTAATTTCTCCTGCCACAAACATTATTTTGCATAATCCACCAATGAAGGTGGATTTTTAGGTGTTATGGTAGAAAAGAGTCTTTCTTTGAGAATTACTGGCCCTTTGACATTCCAGGTGGCTGCCCTTTTGATGATGATCCTGGGGCAGCCAGCGACAAATAATACTCCCCATGGCTTCTCTCCATGACTCAACACCAGTCCCCAGTTCCCTAAGTTTGTGTCACTGTGAATTCTCCATCCTGTCTTCTCTTATTTCCATTTTTTTTTTATCTGCAAAAGGCTGAAAAGATGAAAAAATGTTCTCAGCTTAATCGAAAGTCTATCTATTAATAATGAGTCCTGCAGCAGGCTTGTAAAGAACGCAGAACAGACCCACTTAACCATAATGGTCCTACAAAGTAATGAAGACTCAAGTGGTCTTTATTAGGTATCAAGCTGTGAATCAGAACTCATCTAACATTCTGATTGCTGAAGGAAATAGGTAATTGATGCAGCAGAATGGCCATGATGATGATTATTAGTACTTATTTTTTTATCCAGATATAACAGCTAGAAGAAACCTGCTCCCAGCCTCCTTGGGGTATACCAGGTGTGCAGGGTGAGGGTTGCCTTTCCATTAAATCTTCAGATGGGGGCTCTAATAAATTTTTCATTGAAATAAGTAATGACCACATTTAACGACCAGTGTGTCTGAGTGTTAACAGCTTGTGAGCCAACAAACGAGTCATTAACAGGTGTTAACTTCTGCTTTCTGGTTTAAACAATTCATTCTCATCTCTCTCCTGTTTGGACTGGGGGGCTTATGCAAATTCCTGGCTGAGTTTTCATTTTTCTTCTGATAGGCAAGTCTTATTAATTGGTTAGATACCTCTCTGCTAATGCCTCCTCTTTTCCAGGAGTGTTTCTTATGGAGTCCATGGATGAATGACTTTTATTTTTAATCCATTTTTTTTTTTTTTTTTTTTTACCCCTGAAGGTTGAGTGTATCCTGGAATAGTTTGGTCCTGGAATGAATTAGGTAAAAAGTACTGGAGAAAAATCCACTTAAAATATGAAGTCTCCTACTCTGGAAAAGGAATGCAAATAGGTTGAAGATAACACAAGGTTTGAGGCAGCATTTGTGTCCGGAGAGGAGACATGACAAAGATGATTGTCTGTGTACTAGAAATGTGTAGACCTACTATGGGTCCAACATGTGCCTGTGATGGGGCTGAACCCTCCTGAGAAATCCTCTTCTCATAGTTACCCTCTTTGTCGTCTTCTTGCTTTTTGACAGACTATTAGCCAGTGGAAAGGACACACTTTCCTTTCTCAACTTACCCTTGGGAGGATGGGTTTGGGGTGATGGGATGAAGAGTGGGTTTGGATCTTTGGTCCTAGAGCACCCTATTTCATTGCATGAGCTTCCTATAGACAGAAGCAAAGTCAGGAAACAAGAAGTCCAAGTTCTGTCCAGTGGGGACCATCTTGTGGGTGTGGAGGGTGCACTGGATCATATATACCTGTCTGTCTAAGGCAGCGCTTCTCAAACCCTGTGTGGCAAAGGGCCATTTAAGAAAATTCAAATCAGTTGTAGACTGATAATCAGTAAAATACAAAATCATTCAACTTGGATGTCCTGGGGATGTTGAATTGCTATTAAGTTTCTAAATGCTTTCTGTCACTTTCGTACTTATCCTATCCTGGTAACAAACTGTGTCAATCATTGTCAGTCCAGATTTTGGGCAACACTTTTCTCATGAGCTTGGGTCTTGCCCTTTTACAGCTATGAAGGCTGATGAGCGAGAACTGCCCTCGGCTGCTTTTCACAATGGTCATTCCCCTGTGAGGCCTTGGTGAGCAATGACTGGATGGGGTTTTGAACAAGGAACATGTGTCTCAGCTCCCAATATATTTTAGCAGAATCTTCTATAATCTTTGGCTGACATGAAAGAAGCAGCTTAGTTATCAAAGCAATTTTCCCTCCTGGGTGTTCTGCAGACGAGGGTGGCCAGAGTCCTTGTTTTGATTAATCAAAGCCAGTCACAGAGATGAAGGCACCTTGCCTGGCAATGGTATGAGTATCTGGAGAAGAAAGGTAAGACTAGGCTGGGTCCTTCTACACATGGAAGTGATTCAGAAAATGGGGTCTTTATGAAGTTCTGTATACTTCATAAATGTTAGAATTTAAAAAAATGTAGCTTGTAGTGATGATGGAAACAATCTGTAAAATAGCATTTAAAAGCAAACGAAATTTTTTTTTTTTTTTTTTAAATGCTGTGAAGTTAATTGTATTAGCTATAAGAAACCATTCACCCTCTTGTTTATGGTTATTTCCAGTTTGCCACAGGATCTGAAATAAAAGAGCACTGTTTAAAATTGTGAGTGGGGTCTGACACTTTAATTCATTGCTTTTAAAGGTCATTTACATATTGTTCAAATCATATTGGAAAGCAAAACTATTCAAGTTAAAAGCAAGCATATATTTTATGAAGACTTGGTGTTGCTTAATGTCCTGCAATAATTATATGAACATCAACTATAATTTATATAACAGGGTTTGCTCAATTTGAAATACAAAGTCCCCTGTGTTCGAATTCTAGCACTGTAATTCGTAGAGTTCTTTTTCTTGTCTGTTCTTTTCTCATTAATACATTGTAGGTCTCAGGAGTTGTCTGTGTTTTCTTCTAGCGTCCACTGAATACTTACTATTAATGTTATGAGCCAAGATGCTGGACACTGAGAACCCAAAGGAAACAGGAAAAATGCCCTGCCATCCCTGGTGCTTAGAGTGGAGTAGGGAAGGTGACAGGAAATCTCACTGGTAGACTGACATCCAGGAGACATACAGCTAGGCACTGCGGGAATGCAGACAAAGGGAGAATCACTTCTGACCAGTGGCCTGTGGGGAAGGTGGAAGCTTGGGGACAGGAGAGATGATATTCTAGACAGAGGTCAGTAAACTTTTTTTTTTTTTTTTTTTTTTTTTTACATCAACATCTAGATAGTAAAGATTTTAGGCTTTGCGGACTAGGTGGTCTCAGCTGTGGCTTCTCAATTCTTTGGTTGTGGCATGGCTGTGTTTCAATAAAAGTTTTATTTGCAAAACAGGTGGAGGGCTGGATGCCCTCCAACCTATGGGCTGTGATCTGTCGATCCTTGTTGTAGACCTTTAAGGAAGGCGAGACAGTGGACAGGCTGAATGTTGGAGTGGAGCTGTGTGTGTGCACATGGAGGGTGGGGATGGGTAGGTAATGGAGACAAGTAAGTGTCAAGAAGAATTGTGAAAGGCTAATGGCCAAGGTATGAGAGGGCAGAATATTTCTAGGGAAATAAAAGAGAGAAGAACCTGGAAAGAAATGTGGGTCAGTTCTACAGAAATTTGGATACAAAGCTAAATAATCTTGACTTGAGGGTAGTAGGAAAGAATTACTGTATTTGCCAGGACAGGTCAGGCTATTTGGCGGTAAAAACAGATAAAAACAAAAAAGTGAAAGTATTTTCAAATATTCTTTTTTTTTTTTTGAGACGGAGTCTCGCTCTATCGCCCAGGCTGGAGTGCAGTGGCCGGATCTCAGCTCACTGCAAGCTCTGCCTCCCGGGTTCCCGCCATTCTCCTGCCTCAGCCTCCCAAGTAGCTGGGACTACAGGCGCCTGCCACCTCGCCCGGCTAGTTTTTTTTTTGTATTTTTAGTAGAGACGGGGTTTCACGGTGTTAGCCAGGATGGTCTCGATCTCCTGACCTCGTGATCCACCCGTCTCGGCCTCCCAAAGTGCTGGGATTACAGGCTTGAGCCACCGCGCCCGGCCCAAATATTCTCATACTATAACTTACTTCTAGCACACACAAAGTCTAACATCAGTGAGACTACTCTCCAGGATGACAGCAGGCCATCCTCCATATGGTGATTCCGGGGTCCAGGTGCTTCCATCTTTGGCTCTGCCATCTCAACACTTGGCTACTCATCATAGCAGAGAAAAGAGAGCCTGGAGAACTCATGCTTGCTTCTAAATGCCTTAGTCCAGAAGTGATATTGTTCCTTTCACTCACAGCCCAATCTGAAACTCATTGCATGGTTCTATGCAACTATGAGAGGGCTGGAGAACGAAGTCAGAATAGGTGAGTACTAGAAGCCTCTACCATAACAAAACCAATGAAAGCTCGAGAAGTAGGGTGGCAGAAGTTACAAGATCATAGTGTTACTTTTGGAAGATTAATTTAACAGTAGGTGGAGGATGACTTGGAGCAGGGAGAAACAGGGAAACTAGTACAAAAGTTGCTTAGAAAATATGCTCAAGAGTCAACAAAGGCCTGAACTAAGATGGTGACACAGGAAATGCGAAGGAAATGAAAGATGTGAGGAAATTCAGGTCTGCTTGGGCATGAGGACAAGGAAAAGACAGGAGTGAAAGTTGTTTTCTTGGGTTATAGCTCAGGAATGTGCTCAGACAGGGAAGTTAAATTGAGGGTTAAGTCACAGAAGAAGAAATACAATTCCATTTTTGGGGCATATTGGTTTTGGAGTGCGGGGTGGACATCCAAGTAGAGAAAGTTCATTCAGAGTTGGAATTTGGGAGTGAGTGATTTTAGATGTGGTAATTAAAGCTGTAAAGCTAGATGAGTCAGTACATGACAAAAATAGAGATATGGGGGCAGCTGGGAGGGAAATGGGGACAGAGCAAAAAGAAGCAGAGTTAAGAGAGGAACAGCAAGACAGGGGTGTCCTCTTTTCAGAAAACCAAGGTGAGGAAATTTCAAAAGGGAGCATGTTTAACATTGTCAAACACTGCAGAAAGATGGAAAGCATGTGGTAATGGACACTGCTGGTGTACCGTGAATTTCCCTTGGATCTCCTTTAGCATATCTGGATGTCTCTTGCCCAGCCCTGTGCTTTTGGCTCCAATTGACTACACCTGCGACTCTTCTTGTGAAGCCTGCCTCCAGGCTACTGGAGTGATTTGGCTGGTGAGTACAGAGAGGAGGGAAGTGCCTAGAGTTCACTTCCCGACCTCCTATCTGAGCCCTTAGCCCATGACTGCCACTGGAGGAGTGTGAAAGTCCAGCTCCTTTGCCTCAGGTTGGGACAACTCTGAGGTGTAATTTACACACTAGAGCTCCCTGGCAGGACTTTGCTTGACTTCTTCCCCTGCACTGCCCTGCTCCCCGGCTCCCAGGGACACTGCCTTCATAGACCACTTGCTTATGAATCCTCATCTCAGGCTCTGCTTCTGGAGAATTGGATCTATGATAGTGTGCTATTTAAAGAATAGTCCTGATGATGAAGCCACCACTGGTAAATCTTGAGAGGGTAGTGAGAAGCAGATGTCAGCTTGCAAAGGGCTGAGGAGTGAGTGGATGATAAGGAACTGGCGGGGGATGTCAGCAGAGGATATTCAAAAAAGAAATCTGATGGTGAGAAGCTCAAGAGAATGACTGGGTAGTATGGTCAAATGAGGTTGCTTGTTTGGTTTTGGATGAGAAGAAATCTGAGCATGTGGATAGTCAGAGGGGATGAAATAAATGAGAGGGAGATACTGAAGGTGGGGGTAGAGGTAACTGTGGAGGAGGCAGACGAGAAAGACCCCAGGATGTAGGTAGGAGATGAGGGTTACAAAGGAGCAAGCATGGTGTTTCCCTTGATATAGATAGGGGGGCAGAGCAAGATAATTGGCAGTGGCAAGTAACAAAATGAGTAGTGAGGATGGTCGAAGCCAGGGCTGGGAAGGACTTAGAGATGATGTAGTGTAGCTCTTTCTTTTTACAGATCATAAAAAGGTCCAGACCCAAGGACTGATTTTTCTGCGAGGTTGTTCTCGTATTTGCATTATAAGAAGATAAAGAAGCAGAGAGGCAGAGTCCCTCCTCTGGGCCATAAGTGTGTCGTGTGGCCCGCAATATTGCCTCTCTGCATGGGATGATGAGAGAATGCATAGGGAGGGGCAGACTGATGCCCTTTCTAGCTGGCCATGCATTTTAACTGGAAGTTCAGAGAGACTTTCTTAGGGGCTGCCATCCTGACAGCTGTGAAAAAGGAGATGTCCCGTTTCCAGCTCTTCATGTGCACTTCTTTGATTTGTCAGGTTACACTGGAAACTATTCAAGGGAGGGGACCATTGCTTTGTTGAATCTCTTGCACAGAATAGGTGTGTAATATACATTGAGTGATTAATTAATTGGCTATTTATTGGTCATTTTTTGTGATGTGTTATGTTTTTCTAGAAGCTTGTCTAGTAAATCTGTAGCCTAGGTGCAGTGAAGAAAATGTAAAGGCAGACTTTAGGACTGAGAGCGATCCCCTCAGTTCACCCTTCAGTCTTCAGAGAAAGTTTTACTATAATTAGCTGAAAAATAAAAAAATTTCCTAGTGAAAAAAAAATGGCCCAGAAAGCCAAAGTCACTCAGCTAGCAAGGAGTTGAACTGAAAGGCTGAAAGCAGAAGCAGCTCTCCTCATGACTTCTGCTACCATATTTTCCTTACTGTCCTCAGCAGCCAGGTCACCTGCAGAGACAAAGACACATGAGAAGGAAAATTTTGGACAGTGGAGGGGATGCCACGAATAGCTTGTGCTAGCGACAGAACAGGGTAGAGTCTTAGCCTCTCTTAGAAGGGGACCTCCAGAGTGCCACAGGACACAGGCAGTATGAAAACATGTTGTATGGGCAAAAATGTTTCTGTGCAAACAACTGTGGACTTGGGAGAAAATACTCTAGAGAGGGGAAACTGGATTGTGGGTCCCAGGACAGTTTTCAAAATGATCTGAAAATGTGTGTTTGTTCTAATGCCATTAATATGGACATAAGCACCCCGTAAAGATGTTCACCAACCACCCAGAGAAAGCCTAGCAACCTTCCTGCCTCTGGAAGGGGTGGGAGTCTAGGCAGCAAAGAGGTGGAAGGGGTCTTACAAATTTTTTTGCAAAGGTCTGGAATTTAACTTAAGCCATTAACTATTGGGCATTAAAAAGGAGCCTTTATTTTTGCAACGGGATTTATGGCCTTTTATATGTTTATTTTTCCTTCACCATTGGACATCCAAGGAAGAAAGAACATAAGGGTCAGAGACTCCTCCCGTCCAGCAGTTGGCCACATCTCCCCTGGTTCCTGAGCTTAAGGTGTTCCATGGGGAGTGATGGGGGAAGGGTGTGCTTCCCCTGGTCTGGGTGAAGAGTTCGCCTCACTGCGTATCTGGGAGTCAATTTTCCAACCTCATTCTCACTCCATTCAACTTGGTCCCACCTTGTCCACCCATGCCTCGTGTTGCTCATTGACTCTCTTGCTCATATTTTCATGACACTCACTGTGTTCCAGGCCTGCTGCTTGTTTGGAGCTAGAGATCCTTAAGCTGGTGTTCTGTGAAGGCTTCTTAGTGGAAGTTAGGGGACAGCTCAGCCTTGTAGGGTGGGCAGAATTTGGATAGGGAAGCCGAGAAGAGGCTAGAGGGCCTCTGCCTGGTGCAGGAGCATTTACTTTCGTGCACACCATATATATGTATCATCTGCAATGTATGCTTAAGCAAATTCAGTGCATAAAGGGGGCATCGATTTGTTTTCATTCCCAAGGCAAATGAGTTTGTGTGGACAGCACGGGAGCTCATTAACTGCTTGGTGAATTTAGTACAGGCAGTCCCTGAGAGATTGGAATGCTGAGCCTGGCACACTGAAAGATCACTCCATCAATATTTAGTGAGGGACTCTGGGTTGCAAGGATTCTATTAAGGAGATGCTATAAGAGGCACAGGGAAAAAGATGTCCCTGCCCTTGAGAAACATACAGTCAATGATGGGAGATGGACACAGGCAGAAATTTAACAGTTCAAGGCTCTAAAAGGATCAATATAAATATACTGAATTGCTAGAGGATTTTGGAGTAGCTTTGGATGGAAGATTGTTGATTATACTGAGCATGACTTTGTTGTTGTTTGAGACAGCGTCTTGTTCTGTTGCCCAGGCTGGAGTGCAGTGGCATGATCGTGGCTCACTGCAGCCTCAAACTCCTGGGCTCAAGCAATACTTCTGCTTCAGCCTCCCAATTAACTGGGACTACAGGCATGGATCATCACTTCTGGCTAATTTTTCTGTCTTTCTTTTTTTTTTTTTTTTTTTGAGTTTTAGTAGAGGTGTGGTCTCACTATGTTGCCCAGGCTGGTCTTGAAGTCCTGAGCTGAAGCAATTTTCCTGCCTCGGCCTCCCAAAGTGCTGGGATTACAGGCATGAGCCACCATTCCCAGCCTACTTTTTTTTTTTTTAATCAAACTTTTGGGTCTTTTGGGGAAAACTTAAAATAAAAAGCAACGATCATAAAAATATCTGAAGGGAACAATGACTGCACTCAGATTCAACTGCCCTTTTGAATTTGAACATCATCTTAGTTTTTTTATTTTTTATCAACACTTTGCTTTCATCTAGTGTCATGCTAGAGTAGATGAACATGGAGCAGTAATTCCCATAGTTACCTCCTAAATCTGTGTTGAGTCAGTAATTTTCTCTTATTTCTCACTATTCTTATGTCAGAGCCAAAACTGGTAATGTGCTCTCATAAACCGCCTGTTTGAGTTTTACCTCCTTCCTCAGCATGTGGTCATCCACCTGTGGAGGCGCTAATGAGCAATGGAGTGGCGCCAGGGTACAGCTTGCAGGGCTGGGGAGGTGGTGAAAAGAGGTAGAGGGTCTGAGGTAAATTGGAAAGATTGAATCTGTATTTCTGAAATTAACAAATGTCCATCAATGGGCAGGAAGACATTTCATTAACTGATGGATGGATCTTCTATCTCCCATGCTAGGGATCACCACTTCTTGGCCTCAGACTTAGCTATTTGTTTCTTGACCCTAACCTGGGTATGGATAAAAGTCCTTTTATGGTTGGAAAGAGAAATTTCACAGATAACCCAGATGTAACCCAGCCAGACAGCAAAGAGTTGACTGTGCCATACCTAATTGACAGTGGAAGGGTAACCTTAAATTACGTGCCTTTTGACTCAAGTTCTGTATTAGCTGTTTGCTTGGAAGGAGCAGATGTTTTGGCTCTGGTGGTCACTGCTCACCTCTGTCTGGGAGGTGCATCAATCACTTTAATTATAATGGAACGTGGGGCCAGGAACTGAAGGAGAAAAATCAACCCAATCCCAAGAACAATCTTTCTTGATGAATTCTCCCCTAAATCGAAACAATTCACTGGGTATCCCAGCTGGGGTTCATATGCTTTTGATTACTGTGGGCTATTTAGCTCTACAAAATGACAGGCTGCTTAATGGACTTTTAATGGTTATAGGTTTCTCTCTCTTTTTTTAATGAGCTTCACCAGTTTGTTACTAATGCCCTGTAGAAATTTGGCGAGGGGCCAGATTTGATGTTACACATTTCTGGTTTCCAGGCGGCATACATGCAACCATCATAGCCAGTGGGGAAGAATGTTGCCAGTTGTAGGGTAATGCCATCAGGACAGGGAGAGGAGGAGCGCTAATTGAGTACCCTGTAGTCCTAATAATTATGTCATCTTAAAGAAGGTGGTTTCACTTTGTACCTAAAGTTACCCTGAGGCGTCTTGCTTCCAAGGTCTTGGGATGCCAGGTGGCAGAAGGGTTTGTGCTGTTGGGAACAGCTTTTGCCTTCCTTTGATTTCCACATTGTTGGTGAAAGGTACTCTTCACAGACTCAGTTGTATCCTGTCCATCAAAGGGTTTGTGAACTTCTCAAATCCAGGGACAAGTTTTATTCATTCGTGTTTGTATCTGCAGTGCCTGGTGCCAGATTTGGTGGAGAGTAGGTATTCAATTCATATTTGCTGAATGAGAGACACAAGCAAATAAGAGTTGGGTAGAAGAGCCTTTTACTGTGGGGTCATGCTCTCTGGATCTCCAGAAAGTAGCATACGATCTGGCTTAAGAGAAGAGTGGGAAGAGTAGCAAAAAATGAAAAGACAGAGGGCATTCCTGAGTCACTAAGAGCTACAATAATAATAGCTCCCATTTCTTGTCATGCACCAAACATGGTGTTAAACACATCGTGTACATCACTTCACTTCATCCTTACACCAGTGCTGAGAGGTAGGCAGTGGTATGATGGTAAATGTTTAACACCCAGATCTGGAGGAGTAGCAGGGGAGATGCCTGGATTTGTTGCATTGGTTGACTTCTGTGGCAAATACTCCCACCACAGCTTATTTCAAACCACCAATGTGGTGTCAACCAGCTGGTAAAATGCCACAGAACTTTACCATTGGCTTTTGCGAGCCAGTGTGAGTATACGACCAGAAGTCGATATCATTGTCCCATTGTACAGATGCCCAGGTGAAGGCGTAAGAAATAACAGGCCACGGTCATGGAGGATGTAAGGGACAGAACCCAGGTCTAGAACCACTCCAAATACTTGGTTCCTAGCTATTGCACTGTTCTACTTTCCTAAGCTCACTTCCCACACCACTATTGGAGTAGCCACAAAACCAGGAACCATGCAACATGGCTTGTGCTTATGTAAAGCTCACTGTGATATTCTGGGTTTCTTCTTTAGGTTACATATTCACGAAGAACTATAAATTCTTTGGAGGGCCATCCCCTCCTCATTCACCCTGCAGCCGCCACACTCACTCTGTGCAGGTTTTGCTTCTTAACTTGCATCAATACAAGCTCTAGTCTTAGTGTGATGTATTTATTACAGTGCCACCTCCTCATTTTATAAATGACCAACCCAGAGGCCAGAGACGTTAAATGATTTATTAAATCCACACAGCTTGTCAGTGGCAGAGCTAGAAGTAAAACTGAGGTCTCCTGATTCTGAATCCAAGCCTCTTCTCTCTAAACTACATTGCCTTCCATCTCTTAAGAATAACAAACAGGACTTAGAGTTTTACAAAAAGTAGATGGGGGTGGATTTTCCTGCCCTGCCACTGATGTGCTTACCCACTGCTGGCTCCCATTTTGAAAGATTCAACTTGACTTCCCTTGATTCATGAGCAATGAGCCGAGAATTCAAGGACAGGCACCAGGAGCACGTTGTGAAGTGAATGCAACAAACATGAAAGACATTCTTTGGAAGCTTTAGTGGATGGTTGGTGGGGGGGATAGAAAAGGTGGGGGCTCCTTGCTGAAATACCCTCATGTTTCTGAGTCCCGAGATACTACTAAATCAGACCCAGGTCATATGGTGCCTATACTTGTCTCTTGGCCCAGGGTGAAAACAGTTCGTGTTGTAAAATTAACTTTCCACATTTGGCTGGCCCACGCAGGCCAGCTTTCTTTCAAAGTGAGTTTGCGAATGAATGAATGAATGTGTTGACTGGGTTACTGTTCTTAGGGGAGCCTTCTTTGCATCGGACTTGGAGAAAGATTAAAGCTGGTTTTGAAAAGTGTTGGTGCTCTCCCAAACACAGCATGCTGATAGAATTCTGGTCGCACTTTTATTTGCTATGGAACAAAATGCTCTAGTTTCATGGAAGAAATAGCCCAGCAGATGGTGTTTGGTAGATGGCATGAATGTAGCCTTGTAAATAAACATTCAAAATAGACTAGCTTCCCCCCAAATTTACCATCTGCCCCTTACCCCATAAGGTCCACAGGTGGTAAAAGAAAGAAAGGGAATTGGTGTTTTTAGTTGTTAATGTTACTATTTCACGATCTGCAAATTATGGAATTTCCCCAAATAATGGCATTCTTAAATTTGGTTATAAAAAAGTAAGAGTGATGCTTCCAATTTAATGGATTTTCAGGGTTTAATCTGGTTTAAGAATAATTGTCTAAATGGCATTCCTGTGCTTATCCTCTCCTTTTTAGGGGTAGCTTCTGATGCGATCTTGTTTCTGCAGCTCTCATGCCTGAGAGACGTTTTCCACATCCTCTCCTGGCTCTGGACAAGCCCCTCAGTTTCACTGTTGCCTCCCATCTCTCAGAAGGAGGAAAGTCAAATGTTTGGAGGATTTAGAATCAAACATATCTGGGTCTGAACTCTGTCTTTCAGCTCCAGAGCAATGGACAAGTTACTTCTCTAATTCTCAGTTGCCTTATCTGTGAAATGAGAAAACTAATAGGTTTAATAATACTACTAGAGAAAGTTGTCAAGATTAAATGGAAAAAATAAATCTGTAGCACTTAGGACAGTGTAGATAATGTTCAAGAATGTTCATTGTTATTGCTCATATCATCATCATTGTCATCAAGGTCATTATCATCATCTGCCACTACAATACATAGTTATCTAAAACTAGAGAAAAAGAGGGAATTCTGGGCATTGGTGATTTATTTCAAGGGTGGTGTGAGAGTGGCGGACTACTCTCATATTTTTAGTTTTCTTCTCTTTTTCCTTAAAAGGGGATTTCTATGGGCCATCAGCCAAAACATGACTTGGAGGATGGAATGCTGTGTGAGGCTTTTGCTGGGTTGGGTTGATTACCAAGGCAGGAAAGACCTATGTCAAAATTTTCTCACATTTTAAATGATGGATGATTCAATGGGATGGACTGAGAATTGGGATTTGAAATCTGAGGTCAGAATCTTTTGAAGACATGACTATTTTTAACACGGAGGCCATGAGAATTCTTGAGTTTTGATTCTTTGATTCTCCTGCATTTCTGGAGAGATAGAAAGGTTGGGTTTAACCTAAAGAATTAGTTTGCTCAGATCTGGGGCAAGGATTTACAGAGGGCTGGATTTAGAAGATCCTACCTTAAAAACATGTTCTTTCAGCATCAGTGATGGCAGAGGCTTAGAGATAAAGGGTGTAGGTGGAGGTAGGAGCCTGATAGGGAGACCTCCAGAGAGTGTATTTGTAGAGCTTCTCACTAGGGTATAGTTACCTCTCTTTTTTGGTGATTGTGCTTACATTGAGAGAATAGAGATTTGCATTGGCACAACTTATTGAGAAAAGGCAGAGCAGATGTTTTGAGGCTTAAAGCTTTTCATAAAGAACCAGAGAAGATTTGAACCATAGTAATTTATCTCTCTGCCATTTACATGGTTCTTTTCTCAGGAGCTTTCAAGTGGCAATTAGAACCATGGCGTTCTAATAATGAAGGGACTCACAGAAATTTTCCAGTCCTATCTCCTTATGTTACAAGTAAGATAACTCTGGAACACTGAGATCAAATTTTGATCACCCAAGATCCAGACACCAAAGGTAGAGACAGTGTCCCCGGGTTCTTGGTAGACCGAGGTTAGGCTCACTTTCATTTTTTCCAGCCCCTTCTTAGGCTAATAGATGTTACTGATCTCACTGTATGCTGAGTCCATATATCATTATCTTTAATAAACATTAATTGAGAGTTTCTCCTATTGTATACAAGGTTCTGTTCTGCACACAGGCGAATTCAGTGACAAAAAAGACAACCCATTCATTTAAAGATCTTAAAATCTTCAAGAAAAAACATCAGGGTTCAAATACATAAAGTAACTTAAAACTTATGTGTTCTGCTCAAGAGTTATAATTCAGAGTGCCAGCCTACAGGCTAGGGTGGGGTTTTAGTGCTGGCTTTCTGCCTTTATCCACTGTGACAACTTGAATTAGTCACTTGCTGCTTTTGAGCTTCTATCCCATCAGTTTGAAAACACTACTATTAATGTCTGTCCTTCCTTCTGAGTTTTGAGGCATAGATGAGATAAAATTGCCTGAAAACTGTGAAGTGTAGTAGAAATTAAAGGGATCCATATAAATTGAAGATCCCACTCTGTGGGCATGTGCCCATGGAGTGAAGGGTTAATGTCATTTATCATCCACTTATCATCATCATGATTTGTATCTTCATTATTATCATCTAATTCCTTTTAGTAAATACTTCCTTATATGTGGTACTTTATTATTCTCCAGTACCCTACAACCAAACTCCTACTTTCACTTGACATATCCAGTTGGTTGTGACAAATCAGGGTCGACATGATCTGTTTAGATGTGGCAGTTGCCATATCACTTTTTGTATTTGTACATTGGCCATTTGTGTAGCAGTTTGTTTGATTTTAGTCACACTATGTTCAACAGAGTGAGACAGTTGAATCTTAATAATGGGACTTAATTTTTCTTTATCACTTTCATAGATGATGACTGTTGTAAATGTTGACAGTGCTGTGACCCAGGAACAATGTCGTTTCTGTGGAGGAACTGTATGGAGAGACAGCACAAGTTTCAAATAATCTTAAAGAATTCCTCCATCCAACCCGAGGCAGAGGTCCCGAGAGTGTACTATGACCCAGTGGTCATGATGCTTGTTGTTAATGTGGTTGTCCAGGCTGAAATAAACATTCTAAGCTGGAAGTAACTCTCCTTTAGAGATGTCTTTGTGTGATTCTGAAGCAACCCAGGGATCAACCTGATATTCATCTTATTCTTCCTACTGTTCTTTTATAACAGGAACTGGATTTCATTTGAGGGACAATGTACTCAGCTTCCCTTGTAGCTAGAAGTTAGCAAATTAAATTAAGAAGTGGTTCAGGAAAGCTTGAGAAGGGAACAATAGCTGACATGTACTTCCTTTTGTTCTTCCCATTTTTTTCTGCTCCATGACTGGATATAAATGTGACTATTGGAGGCCCAGCCAACAGCCAGCTTAGACCATGAGGCAATGTTGCAGATGGAAACCATGTGCTAACTGTAATGGAGCATAAAGAGAGAAGGATCCTGACACTCCAGCACTGCCATGTCCTCCTGGACTGCCTTGCTCAGAGCTTCATTCACACAAGGAGGAAGCACATCTATTTAATCACTGCTATATCCAGCCCCTGCTACTAACAGTCAAATGCAATTCCTAACTGATACAGATGCCTTGTCCTCAATGAGTAGCATCCTTGTTTCTTTGGAGCTAGCTTCTGGAAACACTGTCTGTTGGTCTACGCTGATTCACAAGCCCCTACAGGAGCAAAGTTGGACTCAGCTTCTGCTAATGAGCAGAGGAATTGCTTGCGAATACAATGCTGGGATTATAAGGTGCTGGCAGCCATGCCAGAATAATAAGGTCAGATGGAAAATCATAGTAGTAAATATCTTCAGTGAATATCCTGTCCCACTCCAGTGCCCTCCAAATACCGTAGCCCAGATCTACAGTTCATGTGGTGGGATTGCAGCCTCTCCTTCCCAGAGTCGTCATTTCTGTCTGTGGGGAGAATAATGAGGGTCTTGGGTACTACTCCAAATTTTTCTCTGTGTAGCTATTCAGCAGGAGCCCATATTTGTTCCAACTTGTGACCGAAATCCTTGTTTGCTTGTGTTTTTTTTTCCTCTAGCAGTTTCATCTGTAATCTCAAAGACGAACATTGCAATTTGCTGTGCTAATCTCATCCACCTTTGGCTTAGCAATACCCTGTACTGGAAGAGGCCTAGAGGGCACCAGGTACTTGTTGGCTCACTATGTCTTTATATTACAGGATCATCTTCTTGACCATTTGCCTGTAGGCCTTATAGAGCTATACCCACTTTTGACATGATTTTTAAGGCTAAATTTCAGGGAGAAATTTCAGAAAGATTCCTATAGCCCTTGAATTGCCGTCTCTTCAAAGAGGTAGTTAATCTTTCAGTGGTATCTTGGCACATTCCTACGACCAAAATCAGCAGGACAGATCTGAGACAGCAGACCCAGGGAAGAGGAAAATTCTCTGCTGGTCTTCCTCTTATGGGTGGGTGGGTTTGGTGGTCGTGGGCCAGATCTGAGTATGTTTATCAAAGGCAGTTGCTGGTGCAATTTAAACTGAATTCAGAAATTAGGATGGCAACACTGCCCACCGTTAGTGAGTTTTCAGTGGATTGTCTAAATGCTATGGTAAGTTTGGTGGTCCGACTATATTCAGGGCTACATATTACTCACATAATCCTGTTTATCTCACATATCCCAAATTTGCTTAAAACCAGGATTGAGTAAGTAGGTGAAGTTGTCAGAGGAGGGAATAAGTAAAATGTCTTCTGTCTAATGACCTGAAAACAAATTTGCAAGATGGTTCTGGTAGAAGGGATTTTTTGCTCTTGGAATTACTTGTAGTTAAATACACAAAGAGTATAGCCAGAAGGAAGGGGTTTTGAAAAGATAAAATACATCTTTCCTTTTGAAATCTTTTTTCCCCCAACATATGTGACCTTAACCCAAACCCTAGTCTTTAATTCCATTTTGCTGAGATTTAAATAAAACAAACTAAAAATTGCAGGGAAGCCTGCCATAGTGTGTGTGTAGTTTTCTTTAAACTTTCCCCTTTTTTTCAGGAGATTTGGGTAAATGAATAAATGTACTTAAGAAAAAAATCAACTCAGCTGGCACAAATCACTAATACCATGGGCTAAAGATCCACTTTTTTTTTTTTTACAAGCCTTGATAGTTATATAACTGTCTAGACAGCACTATACAGTAGAAATATCATTTAATGTGTATGATGCATAAGTAATTTAAAATTTTCTAGCAGCCACATTAAAAAAGGTGAAATTGACTTTAATATATTTAATTTATCCCAATTTATCCCAAATACTATCATTTCAACATGTGGTCAATGTGAAAAATCAATGAGATATTTTACACATTTTTTTAACAATATCCCAATTTGGACTAGCCACATTTTAGTGGCCAATAGCCACTCGTGGCTGGTGATCCCTGTATCGGACAGAATAAGTCTAGAGGACAGAGATCGTATCCGATTTACTCTATTACCTTCCCAGTTTAACAAACCAGTGCCTAAATAACTGATTATTATTTTTTAAAGGACTGATTTTTGATCACGAGCGTTTAGAGTACTAATGTCTCATTAGACATTCTGGGAATAGAGCTGGTCAACTAGAAAAAGGAAAAGTTGCTCCCCAGAGTTGCTGGAGACTCAGGCTTTTTGAATAGAAGAAGAAATGTCCCTAGAAAAAATGTCAGGCTGTGGGTTCCATGTTTTCTGAAAGGAAGTTTACCCCCTTACAAACAGGCAGGTTCAAGGCGTCCATTTTTTTTCTACCTGTAGGGGGAGCTCTTGGCCCTTTAGTCTTAATAAATTCTAAGTCTGGTTCTCAGAGGCCGGCAGTTTGGAGTTCTTTCACCTGGGTCTGTGGAGAGTTTGTTTTTGGCTTCAAACCAGCAGTGCTTTCGCAATCTCCACACGTTACGGCTGCTGAAATGCGAGGACACCAGCCGGGTGGCGGCTTGAGTCTTGTGATTCCCAGGCAGTCCGGCGAAATGATAAACAAAAGTCTTTTGTGCAATATTAATAAGCTTTAAGCACTCCCCAGCCGAGCCCCTTGTCATCCAAGTAAGTCATGTGTATCAAAAGCCCTTATATGTGAAAGTTTGTTTTCATATCTGGCCAGCGTTGAATGGAGCCCCCTTTGCCATGTTGTAAAACAAACATTTGTTTATTTTGTGAACAGTGCTGGCAGTATGATACAGGAACTGGGGGCTGAATGGAGAGACCCCTTTCCAAGGAGGCGCCTTTGAAAACCTTTCTGCTGGACCATTCCAACTGTCAACTGATCTTGAGTTCTGTTTACATTAAGACAATAACAGTGTTTCCTAAATAAATAAGTTAGGGACACCCGTGGGCCTTAATGAAACCCCATAAATGGGATGGAGGGGTGGGAGTGGGGGAAAGAGGTTTTTGTGCTGTGCAGAAACAATGGCTAGTTCATCTTACGGTGTCCCCAAGGCTTGTGTTTTTAAGACAGAAGGGGGCCTTTGTGTTAATTACACTGATAAAAACTCCCCTGGCAGGGCTTCCCCTGGACCGATGTCATAAAAGATATGACATTTCGCCCGTGTGAATGCCACACTGCCAAACAGACATTTTCTTAAGCAGAGAAGGCCAGCCCCCACCCCCCCTTCCCCACCAGTTGATCAGCTAACCTCTCCTGGTGTGTAGAGAAAATAAATACAAACTGTAAGACTAAACCATCTGCTGCTGGGGGTGTCTGGCTTCTTTCTTGGTTGTGTTAGAGCTTCCAGGAATCCATCCATTTGGGTTTCTGAACGGTCCAAGTTGTCTTCAGGTAGGATGGACATAGAGGCAGGTGGTTTGTTGTGGAGGAGGAGATGCTGGCCTGGGAGTTTGGGTTTCAGTGGGTTTTCCCGGGAAGCAGGAATTTCACCTTGTTTCTGGAAGTTACATTTCTGAGCAAAAGATGTATGCTAGGTGAAGACTGAAGGCTGAAGATGAGGAACCAGCAGGGCTCACTGCTTGTAAATTAGAAAATAATTTTCTAAATACTATGTTTCTAAAACAAACTTTCACATATAAGGACTTTTGATACACATGACTTACTTGGATGACAAGGGACTCGGCTGGGGAGTGCTTAAAGCTTATTAAAATCTCTAAAATAGAGACTGTCATACAAATATTTTCAATTATAAGGATTTCTTATTTGTTCCACAGAAACGTATTTCATATACATTTAATGTTAACATTCATATAATTGAGACAAATCTGCAGGCTATGATTACTTATGGCTTTTTGACACATAATAGCATTATAGTTTCCCAGAAGGATTTTCAAATAAAGTAGTTTACTTTTCAGACTATGACGGTTACCTCCTTTTACAGTGGTTTCTTCTCTACTTTCACTCCCCTCTAGCCCTTCTTTTTTGTTCAGGACAATCCTTTCCCCTTCATGGGCTCCCCCAAATATCTCCACACAAATATTACCTGTTCCTTCTTATAAGGCTGATTCTGGGATATATTCATATGTTAAATGCAACTTGGAGTCACCATTATAAAGTTTGAATGTGTAATATATTGAATAAATTCCTAATTGTCATGGTCTAGATATGGGTAAGATACACTTAGTTGTAGAGTGATTTCTCATTTATATACTATGTCCTCATCCTCCAGTAGCTTGAAATTGTTAATGTGGTCGGTATCTTTTCAGAAGTCTGCTCAGTTCAATGGTCAGAACTTCTCAATCTGTGAGAGTCATGGCCGTATTTGACCACGTGACTATGACCCCACTCTCCAGCCCATGTCTGATGGGACTGTGTGTGGACACTTGGAACAGACTGAGCCGTGTGTTGTCATGGAGATAGAGAGAGGGGGAGAGGTGGGAGAGCGGGGAGGTGGAGAGGAGGGAGAGAGAAGGGGGAGAGAGAGGAAAGGAGAGAGAGAGAAAGGGAGAGGAGGAGACAAAAGATGGAGAGAGGAGAGAGAGAAAAGGAGAGGCAAGAAAGAGAAATGAGAGGGAATGAAAGGGAGAGACGGAGGGAAAGAGGGAAAGGGAGGGAGGGAAAGAGAGAATGCAGCAGAAAAATTGTTTCCTGGATTTCTAATTATTTTCCTGCCCATAGTTTCCGTTATTCAGTCATTTCTCAATTCTGGCTGCATATTTTTGGCTTTGAATTTGGAGAGACACCCCACCGTAAAAGAATTCTTGTAATAAATTTCTCTCCTCTCTCCCCTCTTTCTTTCTCTCTCTTTTCTTTCTCTTTTCTTTCCTTTCCTTTTCTTTTCTTTTCTTTTCTTTTCTTTTCTTTTCTTTTCTTTTCTTTTCTTTTCTTTTCTTTTCTTTTCTTTTCTTTTCTTTCTTTCTTTCTTTCTTTCTTTCTTTCTTTCTTTCTTTCTTTCTTTCTTTCTTTCTTTCTTTCTTTCTTTCTTTCTTTCTTTCTTTCTTTCTTTCTTTCTTTCTTTCTTTCTGTATATGCTAACTTGGTTACTAATACAGCCTACAACAAATGGAACTGGGAGTAGATATCCCTTGGTGATGTGCAAATCCATGTAGCTTAATAATAAAATAATGAATTTGGATGTTGACAAAAGTTTTAGCTGTTCTCTCCTGCTGACATGTGGGGCTGTCAGGTTGAAACATGGTATAATTCCATTTATGATTCTGAAGCAATGGAATCTTTGTGAAAAACATTTTTTCCCCTTTAAATTATTGACACTGTAAAAAGTAGCTTATTGCAGCTGCTCCAAGTGCTGGACAGTTTGGATGATCTGACACGATGCTTTAATCTAAGACCTTGGGTGACCATATCCATCAATTGACCCAAAGGGCAAAATGAATAGAACGGCTCCTCCTGCAGCTCCGGATAAATATGTGTGGTTAACGGGAGGCAGAGTGTAAAAATTTCAGGGCTCTTTGGTCTTCTTTGACAATATTAAAACAGAAATCCAAGAAAATCTTAAAAGGCCCCACACCTTCTCACCTGTGTCCTGGGACTTTCCCTCTTAAGGTAGCATGAATGCTGAAGAGCTGAGGCAAACTAGAATCTCCTCCTTAAAACAGATGCTCTCCAGAGGATGTTTGGAAAACCTGGCTGGACACCATGGGCTATTAGTGGTCTTTTATTTTTCCTTTCTTTGCTTCCATTTGTTTATTTGCTTTTAAATCAGGGAATAGAAAGGGGAACATTGGAAGGTGAGAGTGGAATGTCCTCCTTAAAATCAGAGGAAGGCTTTCCTATTGGGAAACAAAGGGCACAGACTTCACTATTTGGAATAAATTGTAAATTGTGCCCCCCTCAACCGACTGGGTGGTATTGTCCTGCTAAAAGACCTGACTCTGAAAAAACATACTTTCTCCAATGCCTCTCGCTTGGGAGCTTTGAAGAGTCTAGTAATGTGGGGAGGTACTGACATTTTGGAAACTCCAGACTGTTTCTGCCAATGGGGTGATTGTGTGTGCGTGTGTGTGTTTAAATTACAAACGATTGTACTAGCCTTTATGACTGTGATTATACAATAAGGAGCAACGGGCAGAGCTATCAAATCATTTTAAATTGGCCTCTCAGTATCTTTTCCCTTTGCTGACTAGCTGGAGTTTATCAGTGGACTGACATATTTCCTAGCATATGTGACCTCAGGCAGTCACTCTCCATTTTTTTTCCTGCCAGTGTTGTGTTCATTCATTTAATTAAAGTGTACCGAGTGCCCAGAAAATGCCTGGAATCGTGCTGGACATGACGATCGCTACTTAGAGCAGAACTGCGGCTGCTCCATGGAGCCCAGGCTGACCCAGCCAGTGTGAGCCAGGGAACCAAGCGGTCCGCACGTGAAGTACCCAATGCCCAGCCTCAGGCAACATGCAGTCTGCTTAGTGAGATGAAGGGCATACCTATGAGGAGCTCCCTGAACAGTGCCATCTCCACAGAGGCAGCAAAAGGCAAACAAGGACTGCCTGCAGGCAGAACAGATCTTGCTGGAGTGGTCACCCAAATCTTCACTAAAGAGGGATTTTGGCTACATCTTGAAGGACAGGAAGGGCTGGGGAATGCACAAGTGGATGCTAGAGAAGGGAAAGGAGTCCGGGAAACTGTGTAACTGTGCTGGGGAGACCTGGGTTGGAGCTTGAAAGTTTGAGAGGATGAGACGTTGGTTTTGGACAGACATTGAAGAGCCTTGAATACTGACAGGAGCCCTCTCTTGATCCTAAAGGCAACAGGGTGCAACTCTGGAATGTTTCCCACCCTTTCATAGGCCCCTTTTGACCCCATCAGTGAAGGTTGCAAACTTGGGCATTGTCTTCTTTCTTCTTCCAGGTGAAGATCTCCTCCCAACTCCCAGCAGACTCTCGTTTGTTTTTCTTCTAACTTTGTAGTGAAAAAAAAAAAAAGAACTTTGGATTAAAAGCTCAGTTAAGAAAGTGCCTGACAAGCCGACATAGAATGGTGTGGAACTGGTTGTTTGCCTGTGGTTTAAAGGTGGTTTCCCAGAAAAGCTCTCTCACAGAGGGCCTTGCAGAATGCAATGCACGCATATGCAAGGGGTGTGTGTGTGTGTCTGTGTCTGTGTCTGTGTCTGTGGAGGGTGGGGGTGTTATGGAGGAAAGGACATTTCTAAGAATATCTGGCAGGTTGGTGGTAAGTTTGCCAAGAAGGTTTATACTATCTTTGTGTGTGTGTGTGTTTGTTTTGAGATGGAGTCTCACTCTGTTGCCTAGGCTGGAGCTCAGTGGCATGATCTTGTCACTCTGCAACCTCTGGCTGCAGGGTTCAAGCGATTCTCCTGCTTCAGTCTCCCAAGTAGCTGGAATTTCAGGTGTCTGCTACCACAACGAGCTGATTTTTGTATTTTTAGTAGAGATGGGGTTTCACCCTGTTGGCTGGGCTAGTCTCAAACTCCTGACTTCAAGTGATCTGCCTGCCTCGGCCTCCCAAAGTGCTGGGATTACCTGTGTGAGCCACCACACCCAGCCTATACTACCTTTCTTGCATGTGGAAATACAATGATAGTTCTTTTCCAACCAACCTAGGAAGTTTTCTGGGAGAATATATATGTATACACACATAAACCTACACATACACATACATATACATGTACACATATACACAAACACAATATATACATACATATACATATGCATTTATATATACAAATATATTGAAATATATCCTAGATAAAAGGTTTTAAAACAATCTTCATGAATGTATGTATTTTGGGTTTTAGGACAGATATTTGGTCGTCTTTCAGCATATACATCTGTTAAAGATTTTTCTTCTTGGATAATAGGTTTAGTCTGCAGAGCACTGTCTTTCTTTCCTTTGGATTATTTTGCTCTTCACCCAATGTATTTTTGACTTTGATGGCACCTGCCTTCTCCTTAGAGGTTGCATACTGTATTGTAGAAAGAAAGGAAGGGCTTTGCGGGGAGAGACTAGGGTGAGTAAATGAGACCAATCTGGGTAAATGTCTTCCTAATTTAATCCTCTTATTGGAAAAGAGTGTTATGAATGAGCTGCCAAAGGTGTGCTTTTCACACGTACCAGCCCTAGAGGGACAAATCATGGCTGTAAATGCACCTGTGTAGGCACCAAGTTAAGTGGGATTTTATTTTTGGTCTCCAGAATAAAGGTAGGTAGTGGTTCTACCTGAAGGACTCTCGGAGTTATGTGCAGGACATCCCAAGCTGTGACAGTTGGGCAGGCTGAGGGAGCGGTGTGAAGACCGCAGCCAGGCTGCAGAGGGCAGTGTGAGACCATGGCGTTGCCAGCCCTGTGGCAGGGCCAGTGCTGTTCTTAATATAGGCCACCTGTGGTGTTTCAAGATAAATTATGTTAGATGGGGAAACTAGTCTATTGGATTTGCAGTAAATGTGTGCCAGTTTGCTTTACCCCAAAGAAAGTCTTTCTAGGATTTTCCTCTTTTCGCCAATTTCAAGACATTAAGTACTAAGACTGGCTGAGTGGCAAGCTTGTACCCTTTTCACTTTTCAAGGACATGAATGTGTTGTAACAATTGAGATGATATTTAGTGCCTTATGATGCATTACAATTTAACTGCCTTCGGTGCTAATGCAGCTCTGGGTAGGGAGAGACACTTCTTTAATAATAATAACAACAACTTTGGCACCTTTTTTCTAGAATAGTAGGAACTGTAGCAAGTTTGCTGCAGGAGGTTTTGCTCTGGAGCTGGTTCTGGGTGTTCAGCATCCTGTGAAGGTGGGATTCCAGGAGGGGAGGAGGTTGGTGGCCCTCAGAGAGAGTGGCTGGTCTCATGTAGAGGTTAAGTGCATGCTTTAAATTCAAATGGACCTGGGTTCAAATCTGCCTCTCTAATTTACTAGGTATAATACCTCTTCATTTTCCTCATCTGTAAAGTTTGGATGATTGTGGGAAAAGGATTTCCTGGAGTTGCTGGGTTAAGTGAGATAATATATGTGGAATGCTTAGCACAGTGGCCCATAGTAGGGAGCCTCTAGAATGTGGTATCATAACTGGCATTCATTTCCCAAATATTTATGAAACACCTGTTAGGGGATTTGATCGTGAACAATGTCAACAAGGCCCTTACCCTCTGGTCTGGTGAGCAAGACATCGAGCACTTGCTGCATCGGGGCAGTTCTGAGGAAAGCATAGCACAGTGACAAGAAGCATGGACTCTGGTGCCACAGTGCCTGGGTTTGAATTCAGTCTGTTGCTTCTAGCTGTGTGGCCCTTGGAAGGCCACAGACCCTACTGGTATCTACCTTCTAAGATCACTGCAAAGGTTAAATGAGTGAATACAAAATCTTAAAATGTTGCCTGGCAGGTAGCAAGTGTCAGCATTACATGACTGCTTCTCATCACAGAGTGGGGTGAGCTTTAAAAGGAAGAGGATCAGGATGCAGGGGAAGTGTAAAAGAGAAAGATGTGAGTGAAATTCATCTAGCAAAGTTCTACTAAGGAGGGGAATGAGTCACAAAGTAAATTAGGGGGAGAAAAGGAGAGGTAGATTTACACATGTGCTCTTGTGACATAATCTCCAAGACACATTATTAGGGATAAAAAGCAATGGGACAGGCCAGTATGCACAGCATGCCCCCATTTAGGTAAAAATAAATTTATCATCCTATCATCTGTGTATGCATATATGTATGCATGTATGTGTGTATCATCTCTCTCCATCTCTCATCTATGTATCTATTATCTTGTATCTATCTAGCGTCTATCCATCCATCTATTTAATCATGTACTATTTTAGGCAAGGTTCACTAAGGGATTGCTAATAGTATTACTTGGGGGTAAGGGGGTGATCTGGGGAATTGTAACAGAAAGAAGAAAAAATAAATAAACTAGACAAATGATCAAGTAAGAAGATAGACACCTTTATGACCTTCAGGCTAAAAGGCAAATAGCAAAACTAGGGCTAGCTTTAGGTTTCTGGTTAAAGAGTCAATGCCACTGGTTCCTGGTAGGAATGGGCCTACTAGTCTCACTAATTTATTTTATTTTGGTAAAGGTAGTTATTTTTATAAAAATGCTATATATGCTAATATGAATGGGTCTATTATTATTTTCAAATAAATACTTAAAATATTTCTTCCTATTCATTTCTAATACGGGAAAGATGATGGATATAACCTATATAAATAAAAGTTATGTGGGGACATTGGTTATTTTTTATTTTTTGAGACAGAGGCTCACCCTGTCACCCAGGCTGGAGTGCAGTGGTGTGATCTCAGCTCACAGCAACCTTGGCCTCCCAGGTTCAAGAGATTCTCCTGCCTCAGCCTCCCCAGTAGCTGGGATTACAGGCACCCACCCCCATGCCTGGCTAATTTTTGTATTTTTAGTAGAGATGGGGTTTTGCCATGTTGTCCAGGTTGGTCTTGGGCTCCAAACCTCAAGTGATCCGCCTACCTTGGCTTCCCAAACTGCTGGAATTACAGGTGTGAGCCACCGCCCCCAGCTGGGGAGTTCTGATTCTTAACTGGCTTCACATCAGACACAGGCCAGCACGGCACTTATCAGCTTTGACACTTGATGGAGCCTCAAATACCAAGTGATTTAGTTACAGATTTAGTAAGTCCTCTGCTGTCGATACTGTGTTTCCCAGGGATTGCAGCATTTCCTACCCATATTCTCATTGTTAATAGTGGCAGGCTGGAGGGCTCCAGGGAAGCTTAGCAGTTCAATGGCTCCTTACAAATACTACTCCTACTACTGTTACTACTGCTACATAATATTTATTGAGCACTTATGTTTTCCAAATACTGTACATGGGCCTACCCTATATTAGACACCAGAGGCTATTAGCAGGTGGAGAAGAGCACCTGCCCTCAGAGCTGATTAGAGGTATACTGGTTGGGTGGTATGGGGTTGGGGATGGATGGACTGGAAAAATGCTTGCCTGTGATCTGGAGAGCTGAGCAGATGTGCTCACCTTTTCCTGCTTGCCCTTTCTTGATTTGAGAAAAGCCAAACAAAACAAAACTGAGCCCAGCCCGAAGCAAAAAGAATTTTCAGTGTGGAGATATCTGGTCTGAAAAGCCTTCTAGCTTAAAGGTTGCTGTGGTGTGAATGTCTGTGTCTCTCTCAAATTCTTATGTTGAAATCTTAACCCCCAATGTAATAGTATTAGGAGGTGAGGCTGTTGGGAGATAATTAGGTCCTGAAGGTAGAGCCCACATGAATGGGATTAGTCCCCTTACAAAAGAAACCCAAGAGTGCTAGCTCACTCCTTCTGCTGTGTGATGGCACAGAGAGAACCAGAAAATGGGCCTCGTAGACACCAGAACTGCTGGCGCCTTGATCTTGGACTTCTAGCCTCCAAAGCTGTGATAAATTTCTGCTGTTCAGAAGCTACTCAGTCTATGGCATTTTGCTGTAGCAGCCTGAACAGACTGAAACAAAGGCCGACGTGAAACATCCCTCCTTCTCTTCTGCTTGGAGAATGGTAGAGGACCACTTAATACATTTAAAAAAATCTTTCTTAGTTTCATTTCAGTAAAGGAGAGGGGAGGGAAGGAGGGTGTCGACCTGTAACAGCAGACCTTCTCTAGGACGTGCCCTGCTGAAAAATCACACCTATTTTGTTTTTTTTAGTTTCACTGGGACATGGGACAGACATTGTTTACTTGTTATTTGAAAGCTACAAAAAGGTCTGCGTGACGCCGAGTTTTTCACTACAGGCCTTCTGTGGTGCCTGCCACGCCCACCATTAGCAGGACTCCTCAGGGACCTCTGGGAGCTGTGTTCACTTTAACTGACTGGACACATTTTCACGCTCATTTGCACAGCTTAGACTCAGGCATTGGTCTCTGTTCAGAACGCCAGCCCTCACCTAGTGGCTGGCACCCAGTGCTCTCCAGCTGCCCTGAGTCCCACGCCAAGTCCCTCACCACCTGACACACAAATGTTCCTGACCATAATTCTCACATTAAGACTTATCTGTCCTGTGTCCCAGTTCCCCTGACTGCTTTCCTGGCTTCTAGGTTATTTGTAGGTAACAACTGGGTATTCATTAGATCTCGGGCTTTAAACTGTATTCTAAAGAACCCAAGAGAGCCCACAAAAATGCCTTTGGGGATACAGTAGAGTTGGAAGAGGAACCAGGATGAGTGGGCCCAGGCCTGCAATTGATTATACCAGCATAGCACCACTTGTGTGTTTTATACACTGCTACCTCCTTATAAGTGTCCCTTTGAAGGGTCTTGTTAATACTTGGGGGGCACTTCATGAGACTAACTTGTGCAAATGGGCATCAGAATGCCTTTCTTTGAGTTGTCTCTGTCACTGGGAACTTGACAGGGGAAATGAACAAATATGGTTTCATACAAGAGAAGGGGCTAGTGGCCGAGATACATCCTTCCATTTTTTTTTTAAATGGTATTTATTGTGAAATAAACTAACAAATGAAAAGGTGCACAAAACAAACTCTCATTATTCAAAAATGGACCACAAAATAAATGCTCACATAACTCCCACCCAGGTCAAGAAATAGAACATGACCTGTACTTCAAAGTTCCCTTTACCTTCTCATGCTTCTACCTGTCACTATCCTCTCCAGCTCCCTGGAAAATTAACCCCTGTCCTAAGCTTTGTGGCAGTCACTTCCTGGTTTGTCACCTTAGCAGTCAGCCCTAAACATTACACTTTAGTCTTGCCTAGTTTTGAACTTGATATTAATGGAGTAATAAATTCTGGCTTTTTTTGTTGTTAAACATTATCATCTTTCTTTCTTCCTCATTACTCTCCTCTCCCAAGAAATGCATTCTACAAATATGAGGAAGGATTGCAGTAATGTTAATATTTCTATATTATAAGACTGAATAATGAGAAAAACTAGTCAAATAACAATGATTCTTAACAAATGTCTCCAGCTTGGAGGTAATTATAGTGGACAGGTATTAAATACGGTGTTGTCATAATTAGCATTTATAAAATAATGTTCACAGGAAGAACTTTCTATTTTAACTTCACAGATTCTTACAGTTCTTGAGAAGCAGGTATATGGCAAACAGAAATATTTGCAGCTTCTTCATCTTTCTTTTCCAAAATATCCTTGGTAAGGGCACAAAGGGACATGCCTTATTCTAGGGTGGTCCAGAAAGACAGAGGCAACTGGAAATGTGAGTGTCCCCCTCTGACTTGGGTCTGGCCTTCTGCCCCTGTGGCCCCTGCCTCTTTCTGATGGTAAATGCAGAGAGATGGTGATGGATGGTTTGTCACAAATAGTTTTCAGTTTACCAAAGTGCACCTGGCTTTCTCTGAACTTCTTTTAAATGCTTTTAGAGCAACATGGAGAATGGAATTCAACAATTCTCCACAGCTGCAGTCAGAATACAGTGACCCCAGGAGCAGCTGGGGGCAGTTATTTTCATGTTTTGTAGTTGCTATTTCCTTAAAAGCTTTTTCAGAATGTTCTGGAAGGTCCTGTGGTATCCATACCATAAGAGACGGTGTGTGGGGCAGACTCTTGGATTCCAGGCCCTCATCCAAAATTTGGCAAATATTTGTCTCCACTTCTCACCAGCAACATGTTGTCTCAGAAGTACTTGCCCTGTGCCCTCCCGTGTCAGCCCAATAGGCCCACATGCAGGAGTGACTCTCCTCTGGAAGCTCTGTTTAGTGAAGGAAACCCGCAAGTAGAAGCAAGGAACCCTGGGATCTGGCATCAGTCGAAGCTTAAATCACCTCTTTGACCTTTTGTCAGTATCTCTTTCTTCTGGCCTTAGTTTCCCACATCTGTAAAATGAGAATGTTGGACAGAAGATCTTAGAAGACTCTTTCTGTAGGGAATTGACAATGATGTTTTAAGGTAAGAAACTGATTGTAGGGGGTGGGCGTGGTGGCTCATCCCTGTAATCCCAGCACTTTGGGAGGCCGAGGCAGGCAGATCAAGAGGTCAGGAGTTTGAGACCAGCCTGACCAACATGGTGAAACCCCGTCTTTACTAAAAATATAAAAATTAGCTGGGCATGATGGCATGTGCCTATAATCCCAGCTACTCAGGAGGCTGAGGCAGGAGAATCGCTTGAACCTGGGAGGCAGAGGTTGCAGTGAGCTGAGATCACACCACTGCACTCCAGCCCAGGTGACAGAGCGAGACTCCGTCTCAAAACAACAACAACAACAACAAAAAAACAAACAAAAAAAGAAACTGATTATAGCAGAAATCCGAACTATTTCCTTGGGCAAGGCTGTTTTTACGTAGAGACAGATTAGTAAGCAGAATAAGTAGCCTCTCTTGAGGCTTTAATGGATGACAAAGGACTGTATTATTATTATTATTATTATTTTTAGATAAGGTCTCACTCTCTCACCCAGTCTGGAGTGCTGGCTTGCCATCTTGGCTCACTGTAATCTCCGCCTCCCAGGCTCAAGTGATCCTCCCACCTCAGCCTCCTGAGTAGCTGGGACCACAGGCATGCACCATCATGCCTGGCTAATTATTTGTAGTTTGGGTAGAGATGGGGTTTAGCCATGTTGTCCAGGCTGGCAAAGGACTGTATTTTAAAACAAAACATAACACCCCCATAATCTTTTCCAAAACAAATGAACAGTTCTCACTTTTTTAACTACCCCATTAACAGTGCCTAAAATATCACCAATAGATCCTTCCCTTTTTGCAGATTTTGTGATTTTCTAGAGTTTATAAAAAAAGATATAAATGGCTCTAAAAGGAGGAGTAGACAATGCTATTATCAATGGGATTAGTGGCCTTGACAAGAGGCAGAGATTCTAGCACTGTTCCTGGTTCTATGCTTGTGAAGCAGCTCAGGCAGTTCCCAACTTGAAGGGACATATTCTAAACCAGCACTTTGCAAGCTTTGATGAATTTACAAATGACCTAGGGGAGCATCTAAAATGTAGTTTCTGAATCAGTAGGTTCTGCATGGGACCTGAGAATCTGCATTTCTAGTAAGGTTTCAGGTGATGTGGATGCTGCTGGTCCACAGACACATCTGGAGTAGCAAGAGTTTATAGCACATGACTCTCTCTTTTGAACATAGCTAACTGGACTGCAGGGGCCGAGCCCATGACTCCAATCCAGTCAGTGTGTAAGCTGACCTCTGATCACAAAGGAATATTGGGTCGATCAGGAATTTAAACAGGAGAGGTGGGCAGTGGTTTAGGAGTAGAAGTTAAAAAATCTAAAGAAACACAGAGACACATACACAGAGAAGCTGCCTCATTTTAATGACAGAACATTAGAGAAGGACCCTGTGAAGACTGTCTTCTGCCGGTGTGAGTTATGTCTAGATCTTGAACACAGAGATCTTTGGCTCCTGTCTCCCCCATGCATGCCCGACCCTACTCCCTCTTTATCCATCAGGCCTGTGTGCTGAGATTATTTTCAAAGTTCCTGGGGGGGCCAACCAGGTAACTGGGGCTTTAGTTGAATCCTGAAAACTCTATGTTGTGAAGGAAAAGCTGGAGTTTGGGTGGGGATGTACACGTGGGTTGGGTCTCAAAGTAAAGGGGCTTTGGATTACTTGAAAGCCTTGGATGCTTGATGGCAAAGGTTTGTGTGTGGGCTGAGAGTGGGTGCAGAAATAATGGAAGATGAGGAAGAGTCCTATGTCACAATTTTTTCAGGGCTGCTCAAGAAGTTTGCCACTAGTGCCAATCTATTTGTAGGGATTTGGATGACCAGCTCACCTATCTTTCTAGAATGTTTTCCTTTCCCCTCGCATTCTCATGGTTGCCAAGAGAGTACATGGCATAATTCTAACTCCTTGCCATAGTTGATTGGTCCAGCAGTGGAGAGCTGACCCAAACTGGGCCAATGTCCTCTTTTCCCAGGAATTTGGAATTGGTCCTAAGAGTCAATTTTGACTCTTTCTTGGTATCAGGATTTGTATCATGCAGAACTCAGGAACCATTGAAAAAACGTTTTCTGCTATAAAAAATGTTTTCTGGCAAATAGGAAGAATGACTCTACAATATGGCAGAGGAAAATGGAGCAGATACACTGGAAAAAATCAAACAGAAAGAAGAAAAAACTGGTTCCCTGCATGATTCTAGTTCTTGTTCTAAATGGTTTCTGAGACTAAATTGCATCTATCCTTGTATTCCCTGAGATATTCCAATATCCTTTCAACAACTGTTGTTTGTGGCTTAAGCCGTTACAAGTAGGGATCTGTCATTTGCAACTAATGAAAACATGCTTTAGAGAAGGTCTCCTGGAGCTGAGGCAGACCTTTCTGGTTCAACTGCAATGATAGATGGAAGGTAGCGGTGGGCCCAGATCAATAATATGCCATGGAGAGTGCCACTCCTTCTTGTTTATCAGTAATCTCATGATCACTAGCTTGAAGGATGTTCACAAGATACTCCATCCATCCATCCATCCATCCATCTAATCATTTATCCATCTATCCTCTATCCATCTCAGAAAGATTTCCTTATTTCCTCTGTTGGCTAGACTCTATGCTAATGGCTACTCTGTGACCTCTGGTTACTTGTTTTCATGTTGTACCCATATTTAGTATGTGATATTATATTAAGTCCTAAAATTACGGTAACACAGAACAGGCCCATTCCCCCACAGTTTGATCCCTCCCATAATATTTCTTTCTATGTTGTACAAATGTGAAATGTGTAATTATGCTACCTCTTCTTGAGAAATGTCTTAAATCCAATATCCCAAATGCATTAAATACGTCATCTAGGTGTGTGTGTGTGTTTTGAGATGGAGTCTTGCTCTGTCACCTAGGCTGGAGTACAGTGGCACAATCTCAGCTCACTGCGACCTCTGCCTCCTGGGTTCAAGTGATTTTCATGCCTCAGACTCCTGAGTAGCTGGGACTACAGGCGCGCGCCATCACTCCTGGCTAATTTTTGTATTTTTAGTAGAGACAGGGTTTTACCACGTTGGCCACGCTGGTCTCGAACTCCTGACCTCAAGTGATCTGCCTGCCTTGGCCTTCCACAGTGCTCATTTAAGTGTTTTTATTTGAAACAGAGAAGAGGCCAGGTACAGTGGCTCACCCCTATAATCCGAGCATTTTGGGAGACAGGTAGGGGGATGGCTTGAGCCAAGAAGTTTGACACCAGCCTTGGCAGCATAGTAAGATCCCATCTCTACAAAAAAGTTAAAAAATTATCTGAGCATGATGGTATGCATCTATACTCCCAGATGCTTGAGAGGCTGAGGTGGGAGGATCACTTGAGTCCTGGAGTTTGAGACCAGCCCAGGCAACAGTGAGACTCCATCTCTACCAAAAAAACAACAACAAACAAAACAAAACCAAAATTAGCCTGGCATGGTGGCACACTCCTGTAATCCCAGCTACTTGGGAGGCTAAGGGTGGGAGGAGTGCTTGAGCCCAGCAGTTTGAGGCTGCAGTGAGCTATGATCACCCACTATACTCTAGCCTAGGCCACAGGTAGAGACCCTGTCTCTGAAAAATAAAATAAAAATAAAAATAAAAAAAATAAATAAAATAGAGAAGGGTGTCTCAGAGTCCTTGTCCAGAGACAAGGACACCATTCCTGATGGGTGTTATATTTGGGATCTACTGGCTCTTTGCCCAAGTTCTTCATTTTCTTTTTGAAGGCTTAGGTGCTGGTTGAGAGGGTGATGTAGGTTAGCTTGGTTTTCAGCTGTCCTAACCCCTGTTTGGACCATAGATCTTTTCCAAGTATCCTGGGACCCCAGAATCATTCACTTTCATTTCATTTCTGCTGAAGACTCCTAAGAAGGGAAATTTTCATCTCTGAATTCAAGCCTAAGTCAGAGCTTCTCCCACAGATACACTTTCTCAGGAGTTCTTGCCAAGAGACTTGGACTAGCAAGAATAAAGCAAAAGAGAAGGAGGGCTGGACGTAGTGTGCCTTGTGTTAGCTGGTTGTAAATGATCTCAGAATCCTGAGACACCTACTGTGTTGAGAAGCTTCAGAGCTTCTCTCAACTCTGAGATTCACAGAGAGTCAGTTCACTTGAAATGTAAACATCTTACTTAGCCTTTGGAAGAGAAAAAGAGAAACTGTCATTGTGTGTTGGAATATGATCTAGGTAGAACAGTGGTTCTCAACATTGAATCACCAGGGGAGCTTTTAAAAAGCATGAATGGCTGGGCATGGTGGCTCATGCCTGTTATTCCAGCACTTTGGGAAGCCAAGACAGGTGGATTACTTGAGGTCAGGAGTTCAAGACCAGCCTGACCAACATGGCGAAACCCCATCTCTATTAAAATATAACATTAACTGGGTGTGGTGGTGCATGCTTGTAATCCCAGCTACTTGGGAGGCTGAGGCAGGAGAATTGCTTGAACCCGGGAAGCGGAGGTTGGAGTGAGTCCAGGTCTCACCATTGCTCCAGCCTGGGTAACAAGAGCAAAAATCTATCTCAAAGAAAAAAAAAGCATGAATGCTGGGCCTCAACAGAGTAAATGAATCAGAGTCTCTGGGTAGAGTGTGGGCATGGTGCTTCTGAAAGCTTCCCAAGGTATTTTCATGTCAAGATCAAGGATCTTGGTCTAAGAGATAAGTGAGAGATGGCCATTTAATATGGTTTGGCTGTGTTCCCACCTAAATCTCATCTTGAATTGTAACTCCCACAATTCCCATGCATCATGGGAGGAACCTGGTGGGAGGTAATTGAATCAAAGGGGCAGGTCTTTCCTGTGCTGTTCTTATGATAGTGGATAAGTCTCATGAGATCTGATAGTTTTAAAAATGGGAGTTTCCATGCAGAAGCTCTGCTTTTCTCTTTGCCTGCTGCCCTTCATGTAAGAAGTGACTTGCTCTTCCTTGCCTTCTGCCATGATTGTGAGGCCTCCACAGGCATGTGGAACTGTAAGTCCATTAAAATTCTTTCTTTTGTAAATTGCCTAGTCTTGGGTATGTCTTTATCAGCAGTGTGAAAATGGACTAATACAGCTATGTTCTAGCTCTCCTTTTTTGACATTCCTGGGATCCTGCAGAAGTGTTATATTTCAGGGGTGTTGTAGAGCTCTAGACATTCAGGACACATCTTTTTTAATTTTTTTTATATTTAAATTTATTTGTTATTTTTAAAATTTCAATAACTTTAAGGGCAAGAGTGGTTTTTAGTTACATGGATGAATTATATAGTGTTAAATTCTGAGATTTTAGTGTAGTCAGGGCACATCATGTGGTCAAGTGTTTAACCAGTGACTCTTGATAGAGAAAAGGAAGATCTGTTGGTGTTTAAGAATTTGATATTTTGTAACTAGGATGAGTGGGCTGTGCTCTCTGTTCCTGTCAGGTTCCATCATCGCTCAGGGCACTGCATCTCAGCTTCCCAGAAAGAGCTGATAGTTTCTGGCCTGGCCCTCGTTGTTTGGTTTGGAAGGGCTTTTGGTTTGTCTGTTACTTTGTCCATGCCCCATAAGTGAGTGACTGGCCACTCAAAATGAGTGATGCTAAAGGGATAGGAACCAGAGAATGCAGATTCAAGACCAACCTCTTTATATTCAGGAAGACTGGGCTTTGGGGAAAGAGGAGATCCAAAATAATCAAACAAAAGAGGGGACATGTGTGGCCATAATATTGTAGAGATATCAGGTATCACTCAAGCCATGTGGAGAGTTGAGAGTCTTCTTGTGGTAAACACACAAAAGTTAAGCTGTTCCTCACAAAGACTTGGGTGCTTGTAGAGAAGAACACATTATCTAGGTTATCATTTGTCTAGATTTTGCTACTCCCAGAGTGGCCAACTTTTGTGCTCGAATAAAGTCACTGCTGTGTGTTTGGAAGATGTCTTTACTTGCCAGAATGAATAGAACACCCTGAAAGTGCCTGGCTTCAGCATTTCAAAGTGAACTGGAACCTCAGGGTCCTTCATAACAAAACTGACCTTGGTCTTCTGGTCTTCATGAAATATTAGCGTTTCAGTGAATATTTCTCAATTTCATCCACCCCAGATAGTTCTTACTCAGCCATGTGCTAACGATTTTATTTGTAGTTGGTTCTTAAATGGAACTGGAAGTACAGCCTAGTCTATCAATTATTGATAAATCAACCAATAACATTTCCTTTGTTTCCTTGCCCACAAAATCTTGGAAACAGAACCTTTGAAAATGGCCCCATAAGTCTTTGGGATGATCCACATTCTTTGTTGTTTTCATATGCCAGAGTGCATAGGAGCAAACCCCTACTTCTACTTTGTAAAACGTTTCGACATAAATGTCTGGTTCTTCTGAACACTCTCATTCCAAGCACAGAATAATTATTAGCTTGGAGAGGCTCTGTTATTATTATTATTTTTTTCATTTTAGTTTAAGATGTTAGGATCCCTGCCTATGTAAATGAAGTCAGGAAAGACACTGAGATGTTAGGATATTTCTATTTTCTTCTTTCCTGGGTAGGTTCTCCTAAAAGATGTCAACGTTCAATTGTTGGCTAGCAACCTGTGGCATTTAATTCTTCTTGACGTTTAATCCATCATGGTGTGAAAAAAAAAGAAAATGTAGCCTGTCTACTCCTCCTACTCTTCCAAGAGAAACAATAGAATAATTAAATTGGTAACTAAAGTGCTAAGAATAATGAGAAACCACATAAGACTAGCATGATGTTACTCTTAGAACATTAACAGGAAACAAGTTCTGAGGCTATCTCCTCCTACTTCATTTTTTTTCTCTTCCTGTCCAGATAATCATGAGTCATCATCCTGTATAAATGAATAATAGTTTAATTTAAAGAAGCCAATATTGTTTGGAGGTCGTTTATCACTTCACGGCTCTCATTCACAGTCAAGTCATGTGGAACTACACAACTTTCTTTTTGTGCACTGGAGCTGGAAATCTTGTTGAGTTTGTGAGGCCTTACTTCTGCATATTTGAATCTGGTGACCAAATTAAACATTGTTCTAAGTAAGCGGGTGGGTGGGGATGGTGATGGGCTGGGACTGAGGTGGGGAGACGGAGAGCTGCCTTGAGAGATTTTGGGCTTTCGCACTTGTGATTTCAGGGCATGGAAGCTGGATTTGGGTTTGAATAGTAGTATGTTGATAGTGGTGTGTGTGATAGAGAACTGATCCTAAAACTTAATATTTCAATAAGAACAATCGTAAAGGACAGAAAATGGGACACTTTTTAAAGGCTAACTAAAGAAATTGGATTCATTCTGTTAGGACTAATGATTGAAAGCAAAGGAAAACTCAAGCAACGTTTCTCAGCCGGCACATTCAAATGATAAATTACATTTAAGCACTGAAAGAAACAACAGCTGCAGTTAATGAAAAGCCAAATTTATCTAAATTTCTCCAGTTGATCAGTCAAAATAATCAGTATGGCTCTCACTCCATAATCACTTTTTGGTGGGGGAGGGGGAGGAGAGGGGAGATGAGAGATGGGGAAGACAAAGAGAGAAGATAGGTTTTTATTTTAAAAGGTATAGCTTCCAAAAAGGAACTGTAAAACTCCTGAGTTGCAGAAAATTCATTTTCTTGTTATCAATATCATCAATACTCTAGATTTGTTGTTTTATTTTTAACTCTCCTAAGGATAATGCAGTTGGCTTTTGTATGGAATGAAGCCTATAGACATGGGCTGGAGGCGGGAAATCCGGGGGCAGGTTGTGATGATACAAATCTGAAATGCTTTCCAAAACATCATATGTCCATTGAGCTGTTTCATTATTACAACACCCGTGAAATAGACAACAGGTATTGTTTGTGGCAGTTTTACACAGACAGGTACCAAAGGTTTGGGGGGGCCAAGTGACCTACCCAAAGTCAGCTAATAAGCTCGTCTACAAGCTGGGGACAGAAGAAGATGTCCACACTCGTCACCAAACGCTCTACTAGAAAACAGAAATAAATTCTCCATGCCTCATATCCTTACATGGTGAAAGCAGGAAAATCCTGTTGCAGAAACCGCTTGGAGGAGCTGCCATCAAAGGCTGCTTGGGGCCAGCTTCCTTCCAGCACAGAGCTCTGCACAGAGCCTGCATGTGGTGTGGAATTCCATTAGAACTTACTCACCATATGTTTGTCTGCTGGTGTTCAATGGAACCTGAGGGAGGGCATAATGGATCTCCGTTACTAAACCGTGTGGAAGGCTTCCAGAGATTTAATAGTCTACCTCGAGGTGATGAATAGAGGCGCTCTTGTGTGCCTTGCATAATCAGGGAGCCTTGGTGCTCTGAATGCGCCACGCTCTCCTCCGACACCCTTCTGGAAAAGTCTGTACAGCTGGCACTCCTGGAGTCATTTCAAAAGTGGAGATGGGCGGGGAGGGTGCCTTCCTCTCATCTTCCTTGAGAAAAGATCTGCGGGATGAGATTGCACTGATAGCTGGAGATTTTGAGTAGAAGGAAATAGGCTAGAGGATTGGAGAGGAGAGGGAAGGCATTCGGTGCCCTGGATTTCCCTCCTTGCAGATGTAGTGGTCTGATCATTCTATCAAGGCCATGACTGTGAAGAGCACTGTGGGTGATGGCTGGTGGCTCGCGGGAGCTGGCTTGTGCATGACGCCCAAAGCCAAAGGTGAGGGGCCGCTGGTAGCACTGAACCATGAGGCTGCCAAATGGCCATGAAATTTTATTCCTTCCAGTTAATTTTCTCATTGATGTGCTTTTAATTCATATGGCGTAGGAGTGACAGAAATAGAACTATGGTAGAACTTTGCTGGTTTGTCTGCCAGGGAACTGAACACTTGAAAAGGTAGGAGCACAAGGAGACTGAGCCTGTGAACTCAGAAAGGGCAGAAACCAAGCTGCTTCTCCAGTGGATTCAAAGTCTAGATAGCTGTGAGAGTAGGGGACATGGAGAGTGCAGATTATTAGTTCTTTTTCTCATTCCTGTGGCTCTTTACCATCCCCTCTGGTCTTCCGCCATCTTGTAGGTAACATTTCTCATTGCTGCCTCTTCTCTTCTCTTCCTTTTTTTTTTTTTTTTTTTACGGAATTTCACTTTTGTTACCCAGGCTGGAGTACAATGGTGCAATCTCGGCTCACTGCAACCTCCGCTTCCCAGGTTCAAGCGATTCTCCTGCCTCAGCCTCCCGAGTAGCTGGGGTGACAGGCATGCACCACCACGCCCGGCTAATTTTGTATTTTTAGTAGATACGGAGTTTCTCCATGTTGGTGAGGCTGGTCTCGAACTCCCAACCTCAGGTGATCTGCCCACGTTGGCCTCCCAAAGTGCTGGGATTACAGGCATGAGACACCACGCCTGGCCTTCCTTTCCTTTTTTGACAGTCTAACCCACATATTAAATCCTACCATGAAAACCAAAGCCCATCCCTCCAGTATGGACTCTGCATTGCACCAAAATATGAGGGCATTTTTGGTACCCGGAGCCATGTTTGAAGTGGATGGAATACTGAAAGCCAGACAGAGAGCCATCTTTTCATGGACTTGCCTGCAGGTCTGTGCATGAAGGAATCTTGTATAATTATTCCAGTTTAAGCAAACTCTGAGGTATTCGTTTTTTCATTTATTCAGCATCTACCATGTAGCACGTACTTGTCAGACATGCAGAGTACAACAACAAACAAGGCTTGGTGCTTGCCCTCTAGAGGCTTTCTGGGATGCATTAAAATAAATCAGAAGTTGGTGAAGTGTTAGATGTGTGGCAGAATTTCCTTTTCCTATCTCTTTGTTTACACAGGGAACTCCAGGAATTGGGAGAGGATAATGGGGCTAATTGTAATGTCAAGGTAGAGAGAGAGTTTGTAATGTGACTTTAGGTTGGGAAGGGGCAAATTTTCTTTTAGGATTATAAAGTAAAATTATATCAGATGCTAGCCAAGGGTGCAGCTGGGCATGAATCACTTATATAGACCTAATGGGCAGTTATTGGCAGGAGATTGTTCCCCCATGCCAGTGGGAGATGCATCTGAAATTGTTTTTAGATACTTGAGGAGAACAAAAGAAATAAAAAAGGAAGCTGAGCCAGAGAGTGGGCCACCTCCGCTCCCTCAACTCCTGGGGTCCGAAGCTCCCCTTGTCTTTCCTCTAGAAGCAAAAGAGGGAGAGAATAGCTTAGACTACAACACGTGGCAGTCTTTGAACCTTGCAAGATCAGGGATGCACCAAAGCTAAAGGAAGATAATTAATTTCAGGAATGGAAAAGTCTGGGACTTCTGGAGCAAAGAAACTAGGAGAAAGAACGTCAGAAAATTTGGGTAGTTCAACTAGCCTTTACTTGTTTATACTTGTGCTGGTGATATTCTCAGGCTGTACTTAAAGATCAAAACAAGAAAGAGTTTCTAATCCAACTAGGGTAGGAGGGTTTAGGGGAGAGTGGAAGAAGTGTACCATCATCTGTAAATCCTGAAACATCGTAGACATTAGCACAGGACCGTCAAACAGAGGCCAGCAGATATTAGCTCTGTTCATTATTCTTCACAAATTCCTGTGCTTTCTCTGTCTTTTCTCCTTTGCAACATTATCTTTATGAGGATTCTTTGTTCTTTTCTACCAGACTAGTGGTTGTGGATATACTTGGGACTCTTCCTTTTCCCAGTGCTAGACTCTCTAGTTTGGAGGATCAGTAGGTCTCTGGGAATAGAGCAGGAAATTCAAAGGTCATAGAAAGATGAGGCATGGGACAGAGAGCTGCAGGGAGAATCATTACTCTTTCTTCTCAACCATAAAGTTTTCTGCAGTGTGACACCAAGTTGGCCTTCCAGGCCTATTTCTCAGTCCTGCTGTAGTCACCCTGGCTTCTGGGCCTTCCCTTGACGGCTTCTTTGTCATGCTATTGTTTATGAAGTCTCTGGTTTCCTTTACCAGTCCTAGAGGGGATGCTATCCATTTCCTCTCAATCCTACCTGATGCAGCTTTGGGAAACGCACAAAAGACTCTTCTTACAAACTCCTTGAGCATTTATTGGCAGAATGTTGTTCCTTGGAGGTAGCTAATTTTTTTTTTCTTTCTTCTAGATGCTTTTGGAATTTTTTTTCTGTGATTTGCTGTTCCAAAAATTCATGAGAATTTATCTGGATATGGATGTGATCCCTTTCAAAGTTAAAAACCCAAATTCTTCTCTCTAGGCCTTTTCCACTTTTTATCTGTAAAGTGGGAATAACTACTTACCTTCAGATTGTTGGGAGAGTTTAATAAGATGAAAGACATAAAAGTACAGTATCACCTGCAAGTTTACCCCCTCCCTACCTCAGCAAATCCATACCTGGCCAATTAGCAAGAGTAGAAGATTTCTAAAGGTTCCCCAGTAGCCTTACATAGGGAAAGGTGGTGCTTTCAGCTACAGAATATCTTCTCAGCATTTGTAAGCTTCTTTAATTGGTAACAGATCCAATGATCCAATCCAGCAGCTGCAGCAGATAGAAGAGTTGAAAGATTCTAGAAGCTGCCTACTCCTGCTGCATTAGACATTTACATTATAATCATTGGCCTCATTTTCCTGTTTATCTCCTTAAGTTTTTTTTTAATCAGCTTTTTCCCCCAGGTGTGATTTACATACAGTTATATTCACCCTTTTAAGTGTTCAGTTCATTAACTTTTGGCAAATATTTATCATCACTGCCTCATTATGCTCACAGTAAAGAATATTCCCATCACCCCAGAATCTACTGCATGCTTCTTTCCCTTTAATCACCTCTGCCTCCTTCCAGTCCCTGGCAATCACTGTTGGGCTTTCTATCATTTTAGTTTTGCCTTTCCCTGTATTTCTTATAAATTGAATCATACAGTTAGGTAGTTGTATGTCTTGGGTTTCTTTCACTTAGCAAACTGCTTTTAAGATTCATCCATGTTGTTTTATGTAGCATGAACTATTTCCTTTATATTGCTGAGTAGTATCCCAATGTATAGATATACCAGAATATGCTTGTTTATTCATAGTTGATAGACATTTGGGTTATTTGCAGTTGTTGACTATTATTAATAAAGTGACTATGAACATTTGTACACAAAACATTATGTAGAAATATGCTTCCATTTCTCGGGTAAACACTATGAGTAGAATTGCAGAGTGATATGATAAGCGTATGCCAAAATGGTTTCCAAAATGGCTGTATAATTGTATATTCCCACCAGCAATGTATGAGTTTCAGTTGCTCCATATTCTCATCAATCTTAGGTATTGTCAGTCTTTTTAATTCTAGCTATTTCAGAGAGAGTATAGTGGTATTTCATTGTGGTTTTAATTTGCATTTCTCTAATGACTAATGACGTTGAACATCTTTTTACGTGCTTATTTGCCATTCATATTTTCTTTGTTCAAATCTTTTGCTCATCTAAAAAATCGAGTTGTCTTATTATTATTGAATTGTGTTTTTTAATATGTTCTGGATTCAAGTCTTTCATCAGATACAAATTTTGCAGACATTTTCTCCCACCCATTTTATGGCTTGTATTCTTATTAATAGTCAATTTTAAAGATCAAAAGTTTTTAATTTGACAAAGTCTAATTTGTCATGCTTTTCTTTGTATTTTCTGTGTCCTATTTTTGAAATATTTTCCTAACCCAAGATCACAAATATTTTTTCTTATGGATTTTTTTTGAAGTTTTGTAATTTTAGCTCTTATATTTAGACATGTGATGCTTCTTGAGTTAATTTTTATGTATTGTGAAAGGTTAGTGTCTAGGCTTGTTATTTCTCCAAATGGATATCCAATTGTTCCAGCACTATTTGTTGGAGAAAACTATCTTTCCCCATTGAATAACCTTGACATCTTTGAGTAGATCTATTATTGGACTCCTTTTTGTTCCACTGATCTGTATGTCTATCCTCATATAAATACTATACTGACTTAATTATTATAGCTTTACAGAAAGTCTTGAATCAGGTAGTGAACACTTTCTAACTTTTTCTTTTTCAAATTTATTTTAGCAATTTCAGGTCATTTCATTTCCCTATAAAATTTAGAATCAGCTTACCAGTTTCCACAAAAAGACTGCTGTGATTTTGATTGGAATTGTATTAAACCCTTAGATCAATATGGGAAAGTTGGTACATTAATAATTTTGAGTCTTTCATTCATGAACATAGTATGTCTATTTATTCAGATCTTTAATTTCTTTTAGCAATACTTTATTTTGTAGTTTTAGTATGTCAGTATTACACATATTTAGACAAATCTCTAACTCTTCATATTTTTGACACAATTGTAAATGGCATATTTATATTTTAAAAGTAAACGTCCAATTATTTGTTGCTAGTATATATAAATGCAATTGATTCTTATATATTCATCTTGTATTCTGTGATCTTGCTAACCTCACTTTTTAGTTCTGGTAGCTATTTGTATATTCCTTGGGATTTTTTCATGTGGACAATTGGCCATCTGCAAATAGAGACAGTTTTACTTCATTATTTTAACTCTCTATGATTTTAATTTTTTTTTCTTCCCTTATTGCACTGGTGGAATATCAGTACAATGTTAAATAGAAGTGGTGTGAGCAGAGATCCTGACCTTATTCCTGATTTTAGGGAGAAAGCGTTCAGTCTTATCTCCACATATGTTAAAATTCCAGAATACCATCCATTTTCTTATTGTTTTAGATAGTCAACTATCTTTTAAAGACATTAAAAAATCAGATTAAAGTCTTTTTTACATGCCATTTCCATTGCTCTTCATCCCTTTGTGAAGATCTAAATTTCCATCTGATATTTTCCTTCTGCCTGAGGAATTTTAACCTTTTTTTGTAATGCATATTTGCTGACAAAGAATTATTTAGGCATTTGTTTTTCCCAAAACATCTTTATCTTGTCTTCAGTTTTGAAAGGTAAGTATGCTGAGTATAAAACTCTACATTGACAGTGTTTCCTTTTAGTATTTTAAACATGTCTCTCCATTGTCTTCTGTCATGCATATTTTTGGAGAAGTCTGCTGACATTCTTATTTTTGTTTATTTGTATTAAATGTGTCATTTTTTATTTGACTGCTTTTAAGATTTTCTTTTTTTGGCACTTTTATGATAATTTGCCTTGGTGTGATTTTCTATGTCTATTTTGCCTGAAGTTTGTTGAGTTTCTTGGATTTGTGGATTTACAGTTTTCATCAAATTTAAAGTTTTTTGGCCATCATTTCTTCAAATTTTTTTTTCTTTCTGTCTCAATCCCTAGTCCTTTTTTCCTTTCAAAACTTTAATTAAATGTATGTTAGACTGGCTGATATTTCCCCAAATTCACTGAAGTCTTGTTTTGCTCTGTTCATTTTTTAAATTCTTTTTTTTTCTCTCTGTGCTTTACATAGAATTTTTTTTATTGCTACGCTTTCAAATTCACTTTTTGTTTTTTCAATGTTTAATATGCTGTTAATCTTATCCAGTGTATTTATCAATACATATCCCTAGAAGTTCATATTGTTCTTTTTTATATCTTCCACTTTTTTTCTCATCACATTTATGTTTTGAAAAATATCCTTGAATATATGGAATATATTTTTGATAGTGTTTTTAAGTCTTCTCTAATAATTTAATTATTTCTGTTGTTTCTGGGTCAGTTTCGACTGGTTGAATTTTCCCCTAGTTATAGGTCATATTTTTCTGCTTTTTAAAACATGCTTATAACTTTTTATTGGACTCTAGTCATTATGAATTTTATGTTCATTCATGCTGGGTTTTGCTGTATTCTTTAAAGCATGTTGAATTTGTTCTGCATATAGTTATGTTACTTTCATGTCAGTCTTACCATTTCCAGGCATGCTTTTAAGTTTTGTTAGGGCATGTCCAGAGCAGCCTTTATTCTACTGATCATTTAGCTTCACTATGAAACCACCCCCATTCTGAGGACTCTATTCAGTATCCTGTGTATCATGAGATCCCTTGTCTGTGGTGGTTCGGAATTTGAACATAAACTCTTCCTAGCCATATGTGAACTATGAAAATTATTTGATCTATTACTTTCCAAAGTTTCACCCCATATTATGTACAGATTATTTCTCAAAGACTTGAGGGCATCCCTCTGTAGTTCTCCGGAACCCTCTGTGCCGCCCTACTTACTCTTGTCTGCAAATTCTAGACACGTTGGCCTCCCTATCTTTGTTTCCTAAACTTAGTGAGAAAAAGTCAACTGAATTCCCTTCCTGTTTGAGTTCTCCCTCCTGTACTGAGGCCTGGAAACTCTCTCTAGGCAGTGATTTGGGTTAATTTTACTGCTCATCTCATTTGTTTCCTTTCTCTCACAGATCATAGTCCCATGCTATCTGCTGCACATGTCTGAATACTATTTCATACTTTTTGTCTAATTTTCAGTTGTTTACAGAGACATTTCCCATAGCAGTTAATTCTTCATTGGCAGAAGTGAAAGTCCTAGACTTTTAACAAAGGAAGCAATTGATGCACAAATACATTCCTTATGTTTTTTAAAAAAGGGCAAATAATACTGGTTAAATGCAATTCCCTCTAGATTTCTTCACCTGTCCCCATCCAATGTCACCTCTACCCTACATCAGTCCTTTCTGTAGAGGTAACTACCATTACCAGTTTGGTGTTTATTTTCTCTATTATTTTCTGAGCTCATTCAATACATTTACAAATTTATATTTGTTTAAATGGGAATATGCTATGGTTTTATATTTTTTGAGATTTGACCATTTTCGTATAAATGAAATTTGTACAACTTGTCATTTTCACTTAGTGTACGTCTGTGATATATTGCCATATGAGTTTAAATAAATATACCTTATTCTTTTAAACTGCTGCATAGTATATTAATATGAATATGGACATGTGGATATACTATATAGTATCTAGTTTATCCATATGAATATGTTTTAATTCATTTAACAACTTCCTGTCTTTAGACTTCTTACCTTTCTGACCAATAAGTAGTTATGGACTACTGAATATTTGATTAAAAAAAACAAATTGTGAGCTGAGATCCGGCCACCTCACTCCAGTCCGGGCGACAGAGCGAGACTCCGCCTCAAAAAAAAAATAAAAAAAATAAAAATAAAAATAAAAATAAAATAAATAAAAAACAAATTGTAACCAATATTAATCCTTCAGAGTGGTCGCTAATATGTCAACTGAAATAACATAATATTAAAGCAAATAATCCCTGCCCCCAGGTTATAAAATGGAACATTGCTAGTTTTTTAGAAATTTTCTTTGTTTCTTTCTGACATAATTCCCTCTACCCTTCAAACATAACTACACACTACTCTTCTGTGGTAATCATTTCTCTTGTTTACTTTATACTGTTACCACTAATGCGCATCAGTAAATTGCATTGCATTTCCTTTTCTTTTTGAACTTAATACAAACAGAATGACACTGTAAATATTGTTTTGTCACTTGCTTCTTTTCCTCATTTCTGTTTGTGAAATTCATTGACACGTATTATTGATGTGTACTTAATTTTATTATGGTATATTATTCTACTTTAAATATGCTACACTTTATTTTTTCCATGCTACTGTTGATGTACATTTGGGATGTGTCCAATTTTAGGCAATGTTCCTATGAACAACTGGTACAAACCTTCCAAGGCATGAGTTTCTCTGGTGTATAGATCTAGAATTGCTTGGTCATAATGCATGCATGGGTGCTACATTTTTAGGCATGGTCAAATTTTTTCCAAAGGAGTTTTGCAAATATATACCTCCACAAACAGTGTTTGAACTTTGACATTGCATCCACATCCTCACCAGCACTTGGTATTGTAAAACATAATTTTTTTTTTTTTTTTTTTTTTTTTTTTTGAGATGGAGTCTCACTTTGTCATCCAGGCTGGAGTGCACTGGAGCGATCTCGGCTCATTGCAAGTTCCACCTCCTGAATTCACACCATTCTCCTGCCTCAGCCTCCTGAGTAGCTGGGATTATAGGTGTTCACCACCATGCCTGGCTAATTTTTTGTATTTGTTTTAGTAGAGGCAGGGTTTCCCCATGTTGGCCAGGATGGTCTCGATCTCCTGACCTCGTGATCCACCCGCCTTGGCCTCTCAAAGTGCTGAGACTATAGGCGTGAGCCACCACACCGGGCCAACATAATTTTTTCAAATCTCATGCCAGTATAGTAATTGCTAATTGTTCTTTTAATTTGTATTTCTTTGATTATTAGTAAGGTCAAGAACCTTTTCATGTTTGTTGACTATTCAAATTTCCTTTTTATAATTAATTAATTAATTAATTAATTTTTAGTTTTTGAGACGGAGTCTCGCTCTGTCGCCCAGGCTGGAGTGCTGGAGTGCAGTGGCGCTATCTTGGCTCACTGCAACCTCTGCCTCCCAGGTTCAAGTGATTATCCTGCCTCAGCCTCTCAAGTAGCTGGGACTACAGGTGCATGCCACCATGCCCAGCTAACTTTAGTATTTTTGGTAGAAATGGGATTTCACTTTGGTGGCCAGGCTAGTCTTGAACTCCTGACCTTGTGATCCGCCAGCTTTTTGGCCTTCCAAAATTCTGGGATAGCAGGTGTGAGCCACCGTGCTGGGCCTCAAATTTTGTTTTTTAAAGACGAGTCTTTTGTTCATTTCTTTTTCTTGCTTCTCCTTCTTCTTTCCTCCTCTTTTTTTTCTTCTTCATCTTCTTTTCTTTTTTTTTTAGCAATTTGCATAAATTATACTATAATCTGGATTGTCATTCTTCTTTAATTACTTGAGTTGCAAATATTTTCTACCAGTTGGAGGTTATCTTCCCACTATCTTTATGGTGTCTTTTGATGAACAAAACTTAATTTTAGTATAGTCTAATTTTTCATTTTATTTATTACAAAGTTTACTTTTTGTGTCTTATTTAAAAACTCTTATATACCAAGAAGATATTACCTAAGATATTATATCTTTACTTTTCATATATAGGTGTTTAGGATTAAATAACTGGATTGATTACCTGTATATGTATATGTAGATAAAGGTAAATTTTAATTTTTCTCTAAAGAATACCTGATTCTGACAGCACAATTTTCTTTTGAAATTTTGTTATTTTTCCACTGAACTACAATGCTAACTCAATTATGTATCAGTTGTCCTGGTATATATTGTTGAGGTTCTGGGTTCTCTGTTTTGTTTGATTTTCTCTGTTTCTACCTTTTAGCCTATACCAGGCTGTTTTAATAATAGTAGCTTTATAATAATTTTTAATAATTAGTAGAACAAAGTCCCCTCCCCCCAGTTTTCTTCTTCGTGCTTATCTTGGTCAAGAATAGCCAATACTTTAATAGTTTCACATGAATTTTAGAATCAGCTTTCAATTTCAAAGCACTCCAACATACACGTACATGCACATTTCTTTCCTCACTTCTCTCTTCATCCTCCCTGTGCCATTCACACACAACAAACTGTTGAGATTTTGGTATTTATTCTGTTGAATATATAGATCAATTTAGCGAGAATGGACATCTTTATTACTGGACTCTTTTGATCCCGTATAGTCTACTTTGTATTTATTTACATTAAAAATCTTTAAAAGCAGTGTTATTTTTTCCGTAGAGTTTTTTTTATTATTTTATTAAATATTTTCCTAGAAAATCCATATTTTATAAATGATGTTTTAAAAATGTCACCTTCTAGGTAACTGTTGCTAGTATATAAAAATGTAATAGTTTTTATATGCAATTTTATATCAAATGTTCTTGGTAAACTTGATTCCTATTATGTATCTGAACAACAGTTTTATTTTTTCCAAATCTTTATCCTTTTTATTTCTTTGCAGTATTGTCTAGGATCTCCAGTATATTGTTGAATAAAATTAGTGATAGTGGATATTTTTGTCTTATTTGTAATCACAAAGGGAATACTTTTAATATTTTACTCTTAAAAATGGGTCTTAATATATATTATATATATATGGTTATGTATTTTTTAAAAAAATATTTATTTTCCCCATAAGTTATTGGGGTACAGGTGGTATTTGGTTACATGAATAAATGCTTTGTGGTAATTTGTGAGATTTTGGTGCACCCATCACCTGAGCAGTACGCACTACACCACATTTGTAGTCTTTTATCCCTCATCCCCCCTCACGCTTCCCCCCAAGTCCCCAAAGCCCATTGTATCATTCTTATGCCTTCGCATCCTCATAGCTTAGCTCCCACATATCAGTGAGAACATATGATACTTGGTTTTTCATTCGTGAGTTACTTCACTTAGAATAATAGTCTGCAGTTTCATCCAGGTCACTGCAAATGCTGTTAATACATTCCTTTTTATGGCTGCATAGTATTCCATTATGTATGTATGTGTGTGTGTATATATATAAATATATATAAATATGTAAATCACAGTTTATCCACTTGTTGGGCATTTGGGTTGGTTCCAGGATTTTGCTTTTGTGAATTGTGCCACTATAAACATGAGTGTCCAAGTATCTTTTTCGAATAATGACTTCTTTTCCTTTGGGTAGATACCAGGTAGTGGGATTGCTGGATCAAATGGTAGTTCTACTTTTAATTCTTTAAGGAATCTCCACACTGTTTTCTATAGTGGCTGTACTAGTGTACATTCCCACCAGCAGTGTAGAAGTGTTCCCTGTTCACCACATTCATGCCAACATCTACTGTTTTTTTTAATTTTTTGATTATGGCCATTCTTGCAGGAGTAAGGTGGTTTTGGTTTGCATTTCCCAGATCATTAGTGATGTTGGGCATTTTTTCATGTTTGTTGGGCATTTGTATATCCTCCTTTGAGAATTGTCTATTTAGCCCACTTTTTGATGGGTTTGTTTGTGTGTTTTTTTTTGCTCATTTGTTTGAGTTTGTTGTAGATTCTGGGTATTAGTCCTTAGTCAGATGTGTAGATTGTGGAGATTTTCTCCCACTCCGTGGGTTGTCTGTTTACTCTGTTGACTGTTCCTTTTGCTGTTTAAAAGCTCTTTAGTTTAATTAGGTCCTAACTATTTTTCTTGGTTTTTGTTTCATTTGCTTTTGTGTTATTGGTCATGAAATCCTTGCCTAAAACAATATTTAGAAAGGTTTTTCCAATGTTATCTTCTAGAATTTTTATAGTTTCAGGTCTTAAGTTTAAGTGCTTAATCCATCTGGAGCTGATTTTTGTGTAAGATAAGAGACGAGGATCCAGTTTCATTCTCCTACATGTGGCTAGCCAATTATCCCAGCACCATCTGTGGAAAAGGGTGTCCTTTCCCCACTTTATGTTTTTGTTTGATTTATTGAAGATCAGTTGGCTTTGGTTTATTTGGTTTATTTCTGGGTTCTCTATTCTGTTTTCTTAGTCTATATGCCTATTTCTATACCAGTACCATGCTGTTTTGGTGACTATGGCCTTATAGTATAGTTTGAAATCAGGTAGTGTGATGCCACCAGATTTGTTCTTTTTGCTTAGTCTTGCTTTGGCTATGCAGGCTCTTTTTTGGCTCCATATGAATTTTAGAATTGTTTTTTTCTAATTCTGTGAAGAATGATGATGGTATTTTGATGGGTATTGCCTTGAATTTGTAGGTAGCTTTTGGCAGTATGGTCATTTTCACAGTATTGATTCTACCCATCCATGAGCATGGGATGTGTTTCCATTTGCTTGTGTTGTCTATGATTTCTTTCAGCTGTGTTTTATAGTTTTCCTTGTAGAGGTCTTTTGACTCCTTGGTTAGGTATATTCCTAAGTATTTTTGTTTGTTTGTTTTTTGCAGCTATTGTAAAAGGGGTTGAGTTCTTGATTTGATTCTCTGCTTGGTTGCTGCTGGTGTATAGAAGGGCTACTGAGTTGTACACATTAATCTTGTATTGGAAATTTGCTGAATTGTTTTATCAGTTCTAGGAGCTTTCTGGAGGATTTCTTAGGGTTTTCAAGGTAAACAATCATATCATGAGCAAACAGTGACAGTTTGACTTCCTGTTTGCTGATTTGGATGCCCTTTATTTCTTTTTCTTGTCTGATTGCTCTGGCTAGGACTTCTAGTACTATATTGAAGAGGAGTGGTGAGAAGGGGTATCCTTGTCTTGTCCCAATTCTCAGAGAGAATGCTTTCAACTTTTCCTCATTCAGTATTATGTTGGCTGTGGGTTTGTCTTAGATGACTTTTATTACATTAAGGTATGTCCCTTGTATGCTGATTTTGCTGAGAGTTTTAATCATAAAAGGATGCTGTATTTTGTTGAATGTTTCTTCTGCATCTATTGAGATGATCATATGATTTTTGTTTTTAATTGTGTTTATGTGGTGTATCACATTTTCTGACTTGTATATGTTAAACCATCCCTGTATCCCTGATATGAAACCTACTTGATCATGGTGGATTATCTTTTTGATATGTTGTTGGATTCAGTTGGCAAGTATTTTGTTAAGGATTTTAGCATCAATGTTCATCAAAGATATTGAGCTATAGTTTTCTTATTTGGTTATGTTCTTTCTGGGTTTTGGTATTAGGGTGATGCTGGCTTCATAAAATGAATTAGAGAGGGTTCCTTCTTTCTTTATCTTATGGAATAGTGTCAAAAGGATTAGTACCAATTCTTCTTTGAATGTCTGGTAGAATTCTGCTGTGAATCTGTCTGGTCCTGGACTTTTTTTTGTTGGTAATTTTAAAATTACCATTTCAATCTCTCTGCTTGTTATTGGTCTGCGGGGGTTGTCTAATTCTTCCTGATTTAAGCCAGGAGGGTTGTATTTTTCCACCTCTTCTAGGTTTTCTAGTTTATGTGTGTAAAGGTGTTCATAGTAGCCATGAATGATCTTTTGTATTTCAGTGTTGTCAGTTGTAATAACTCCTGTTTCATTTCTTAATGAGGTTATTTGGATTTTCTCTCTTCTTTTCTTGGTTATTCTTGCTAGTGGTCTATCAATTTTATTTATCTTTTCAAAGAACCAGCTTTTTGTTTCATTTATCTTTTTTAAAATATGGTTTTTTTTTTGTTTTTATTTCATTTAGTTCTGCCCTGATCTTAGTAATTTCCTTCCTTCTGCTGGACTTGGGTTTGGTTTGTTCTTGTTTCTCTGGTTCCTTGAGGTGTGACCTTAGAATGTCAATTTGTGATGTCTTTTTGATGCAGGTACTTAGGGCTGTGAACTTTCCTCTTAGCATCACCTTTGCTATATCAAAGAGGTTTTGATAGGTTGTGTCATTATCATCATTCAGTTTGAAGAATTTTTAAATTTCTATCTTGATTTTGTTTTTGACCTATTGCTAATTCAGGAGCAGGTTATTTAATTTCCATGTATTTGAAGAGCCTTTTTTTTTTTTTTGGTCATATTACTAGGCTTGGCTTCCTTCTCATTTGGGTAGGCTCCGTCAGAGGGAAGGTCTAGGGTGAAGGCTGCTGTTCAGATTCTTTTGTCCCACGGGGTATTCCCTTGATGTATTACTCTCCCCCTTTTCCTATGGATGTGGCTTCCTATGAACCGAACTGTGGTGATTGTTGTCTGTCTTCTGGGTCTAACCACCTAGTGAGTCTACCCAGCTCTGGACTGGTACTGGGGGTTGTTTGCACAGAGTCCTATGATGTGGACCGTCTATGGGTCTCTCAGCTGTGGATACTAGTGCCTGTTCTGGTGGAGGTGGCGGGGGGCATGCAATGGAATCAGTGAGTGTTCTTAGCTTTGGTGGTTTAATGCTCTATTTTTATGCTGGTTGGCCTCCTGCCAGTAGGTGGAGCTTTCCAGAAAGCATCAGCTTTAGTAGTATAGAGAGGGATCGATGGTGGTTGGGGTCCTAGGACTCTGAAGATTATATGCCCTTTGTCTTCCGCTACCAGGGTAGATAGGGAAGGACCATCAGGTTGGGGCAGGGCTAGGCATTGAGCTCAGATTCTCCTTGGACTTTGGGTAGATCTTGCTGTGTCCGCTGTGGGGGATGGGAGTGATGTTCCCAGGTCACTGGAGTTGTGTACATAGGAGGGTTATGGCTGTCTGCTGAGACAGGCAATTTGTCAGGAAAATGGGGGAAAGCTGGCAGTCACAGGCCTCACCCAGTTCACATGCAAAATGAAGGAGTGGTCTCACTCCCACTGTGCTTCCCCCAACAGCCCCGGTCTGTTTCCAGGCAGAGGGCATGATGGAGGGTGTGACGGGGTTGAAAACCTGCCCTAGGCTTTCTACCTCCCAGCTGCCAGAGAAAAGGGCTTGGTTCATCCCTTGCCTGTGGAGTCTGCATGCCAGATTTGCACCCTCCCCTGAGTTCTGGCCATGAGGCTTCTTTCCCCATTCAAATTGTTAAGAGTTCAGTTAGAGATTTCCTTCTCCCTGTGGAGTTGTAATCCCTGCTCCTCTTTCAATGGAACCCTGTGGTGTTAGGCAGGAATAGCCAGCTAGGCAACCCAGTGAGCGCCCAGGGCCTTTCTGCTGCTTCCTCTACCCCTGTATTTCACTTGACTCTAAATTGGCTCAGCTTCAGGTAAGGTCGGAAACTTCTCCCACAAACAGACCTTCAACTTCTCCAGTGGGAGTGTGTGTTTGGAAGAGGAGGGTCTCCCTTTTCCACCTCTGCATTTGAGGCACTCACAGTATTTGGGGCGTTTCCTGGGTCCTGCAGGAGCCGTCTTCTTCCTTCAGAGGGTCTGTGGGTCCTCTCAGGATTGCTGGTTTGTTCTTGCAGTCGATCTGGAGCTAAAATTCACACCGTGAGCTTCCAAAAGCTGTTCTGTCTGGAGCTGCAATGTAGTCCTGCCTCCCATCTGCCATAATGATCTCTCTCTCTGTTTATGTATTTTTGAAATTATTACTTTAAAAATTTGTTAAGAATGTTCCCTTTTCCTATTTTTCCCAATAGTTTTTACTTTAAATTATTAAAGGATTAAAATGCTATCAAATGCTTTTTAATGCAGTTACTGTGATAATCACATGATTTTTCTCTTTTACTCTCTTAATGTGTTAGATTATGTTAACTAATATTTTTAGTGTTAAACCAAACTTAATCATGATGTATTATTCTTTTTATACACTGTTTTATTTTGTTTTCCAAAACTATGCTTAGTAATGCATGCAGTACTTTTTCCTTGAATGGTCCTTTTATACTTTGATATCAAAGTTAAGTTAGACTCATGCTCAGGATGTAGAAAAAGTTAGGAAGCATATGAAAAAGCAAGAAAAAAAATACAGCTTCAAAGAAAAAGCAATCATCAGATCAGAATAAAATATGGCACAAATGTTGGAATTACCTGACAGGGATTTAAAATAAGTATAACTAATACTTTAAAGGATCTAATGGAAAAAACAAACAACATGCAAGAGCAGACAGATAATCTCAGTAGGGAAATGAAAACTACAAAAATCATCACATGGAAATACTCGAAATGAAAAACACAATAAAAGAGATGAAGAATGCCTTTGTCAGGCTCATCAATAGACTTGACACATCTGAGGAAAAAAACCAGTGAATTTAAAACGAGATCTATAGAAATTATTCAGACTAAAATACGAAGAGAGAAAAATGAAAACAAAACAAAAGCATCAGAACAGACTATTCAAGAATTCTGTGACAATATCAAACATTTAAACGTATGTATATCTGGAATTCTACAATGGGGAGAGGAGGAGGAAAAAGGAGGAGGAGGAGAAAGAGGAAAAAGAACTGGAAGAGGAGGAAGAAGGAGGAGGAGGAGGAAGAAGAAGAGAAGGACGAGGAGGAAGAGGAGAAGTGAAAAAAATGGGGAAGGGGAAGAATAAGAGAGGAGGAAGAAGGGGAAGAAGAAGGAAGAAGAAGGGGGAAGAGGAGGAGGAAAAAGAAGGAGGAGAAAAAGGAAGAAGAAGGAAGAGGAGGAGAAGAAGGAGAAGGAAGAAGAAGGAGGAGGAAGAAGAAAGGGAAGAGGAGGAGGAAAAAAAAAAACCCCAAAGCTGAATAACTTGAAGTCTGATGTTCGAGGGCAGGAAGCATCCAACATGGAAGAAAGATGTAGGTCAGAAGACCAGGCCAGTCTAGTCTTTCCATGTTCTTCTGTCTGCTTTTATTCTGACCATGCTGGCAGCTGATTAGACGGTGCCCACCCAGACTGAGGGTGGGTCTGTCTTTCCTGGTCCTGACTCAAATGTTAATCTCCTTTGGCAACACCTTCACAGACACACCCAGGAACAATGCTTTGCATCCTTCAATACAATCAAATTGACACTCAGTATTCACTATCACATGGAAAGTCTTGATTTTTCAGAAAATTTTTGATGACTTGGACTTCCTTTTTATTCTTCCTATGTATAGTGTCATCTTGATTACACTTATTACATGAACAAACCTCTACAAACCCTAGTGTGTAGCTGGCTGGCACCTCTTGACTTTCAGAGTGAATGACTATTTCATCACTGTTATATAGGGCATAGGTTTCAAACCAAAATGTTTAAATGATGGGTCAGTGAATGTATATGATGGAAGCATGCAGTGAGTATAACAGACTTGATATTCTCTTGATCTATATCCCCACTTTTCATAGTGACACAAATAACAGAGGAATAGTTCTCTATTACAAGAAAAACAGCAGCAGAAGCATGATGGTAAATGGCAGCTGGCATTGGGTCTCAGTGTCAGGGAATCAATATGGAATGGTGGCAACTGGCAAACTGGAAAGCACATGGCTTGTCTAAAGGGAATAATTGTTATTAGGCAAGCTGATTGTTGCCAGATGAATGGATAAGCCTAAGTTTAATAGATCTAGTTTTCAGAAGATGTCTGGAAATCAGAGTATACATGTGAAATCTCTTATTTTGAATATGCTATCAACTAACCTATTTTTTTTTTTTTGAAAGAACAGTTGAGGCAAGAGAACATAGGTGGACCAAATAAGAACTTTGTGTTTGCTAGTTTTCCTGCAAGCAGAGTTATTCTCATGCAGACCTTTTGAAATGGAATCATATCATCAACATACAACTGAAAAGATCAAGGCTTAGTTTAGCAGAAAGTTGAATGACACTTTATTAATCATATGGTATTTGTTGTTTGAATTAAAAATGCTTACATGCTCTCCTCCCAGCATTTATTTCAATTAGTGACTGATTTGGTTCAGAAAGTTGAATTTCAGTTTCTTCTTCAGGAAAAAGTGAAAATTATTAGCAGTAATAGGTTTAGGGAAGAGATTAAGTCCCATTTGGACATCATAAGGTGGAAACAACCTTATTTTCATTTAGGTAAGCAAAACTTTGGTTTTCTTTAAGCAACATAACAAGAGAGGTTGTCATTTTCCAAGTGTGAAATGTTAACCTGACAGGGCTAGGGGACAAATATCAAAGTTAACATATGGGTTACATTTGCATGTTTTCTTTCATCACTGTCCTGAGAAACTGTAAGTGATTTTCAGCTATATGTTAAAGCCTGTCTGTTTATGTGAGAGCAAGACTTCAGCAAGTTTGTTAAGTGCCTCCTTCAGTTTTGTTCCAGAATAGTGGGAACTGTTTACAGAAGGTATGAAACCATGAGAACTCTCAATCCTTTCGTGTAAATGTCTTGATTAATAGATTGTATAGGATCTAGTATATTGAGAATAGGAAGTAACTCATTCTTAGCTCTATAATTTTTTTTTTTTTTTTTTTTTTAGATGGAGTCTTGCTCTGTTGCCTAGGCTGGAGTGCAGTGGCATGATCTTGGCCCACTGCAACCTCTGCCTCCTGGGTTCAAGTAATTCTCCTGCCTCAGCCTCCCGAGTAGCTGGGATTACAGGTGCATGCCACCACACCCAGCTAATTTTTATATTTTTAGTAGAGACAGGGTTTCACCATATTGGCCAGGCTGGTCTCGAAAACCTGACCTTGTGATCCACCCGCCTTGCCCTCCCAAAGTGCTGGGATTACAGGTGTGAGCCACTGCACTTAGCCAAAATTTTTTTTTAACTAAAAGTGTGTGTGTGCGTGTGTGCGCACACATGCACGCGCGCATGAGGGTAGAGATAGGAGAAAAGGAAGACTGCGATGTTGTATTTAATGTATTTTTATATTTAAAATGGGTTTTTGTAGACATATAGTTGTGTCTTATTGTGTATCCATCTAACAATCTCTGACTTTTCATTATGTTTAGATCATTTATATTTAAAGTGATTAGTGACACAATTGGATTAATATCTACTTTATTTATAACTTTTCTTTTCATCACTTTTCCTTTTCCCCTATTTTTTGCTTTCTTTCATTTCAGTTGAGAATTTTATATAATTTTTTTCCTCTTTTTGCATACCAAGGATACTTTTAAAAGTGTGTTTTTACACTTGCCCTATATTTGCAATATAAACTTATTTACTAATTTAATTACATTTTCAAATAACACTACCCCACTTCATGTGTAGTGCAGATATCTAATCATAACAGAGTATTTCCAATTCCTGGGATGTAGACGTTTTTATTTCATTTGTTCAACAAAATTAATGTAGGATAGATTCTATGTCAGGCACTGTGCTAGTTTTGAAGAGTACGTTGGTACGTTGTAACACTGTCACAGTCTGCCCTTGTGGAAACTGTTTTTCAACGGGGAGACTGACATGAATGAATCTATCACACAGGTACAGATTGATACATGCTGATCAGCTTTATTTAGTCCTAATGCAGGCTTGTGACTGAGGGCAGTTTAGAATCTCTTCTTCTGGGAAACTTCTCATTACACTGGCCTCATGTCTCTGTAGCCATTGGTTTTCCTGAAGATGACAGAGAAAAGCTAGATGACTTCTTGATCAAGAATTCTGAGAATCCTTATTTCTGAACTGAATCAGTTTTTGAAGGGCACAGGGAAGTATAAACTGTCTTTTCTTTTTTTTTGAGACGGAGTCTTGCTCTGTTACCCAGGCTGGAGAGCAGTGACGCCATCTTGGCTCACTGCAACCTCTGCCTCCAGGATTCAAGCGATTCTCCTGCCTCAGCCTTCTGAGTAGCTGGGACTACAGGCACCCGCCACCAAGCCCAGCTAATTTTTTGTATTTTTAGTAGAGATGGAGTTTCACCGTGTTAGCCAGAATGGTCTCGATCTCCTGACCTCATGATCCGTTCGCCTTGGCCTCCCAAAGTGCTGGGATTACAGTTGTGAGCCACCGCACCCGGTCTATAATCTGTCTTTTCTTTTGACAGCTTTATTCTCACTACCCGCCCCACTACTCCAATTCCCCCCATATTGGATTACTCTGGAGCGGTTCTTTTTCTTCTCTTCTATCTCTTCCACTTTTTCTCGAATCTGTAATAACAAGTAGTGGCAGGAGGGTTGATGAGTTTCACAAGGGAAATGGACACATGGTTTGGGTCCTTCTTTTTTCCTTCCCCTAAAATGGGCTTAAAGCTCATTTCAAATGAAATAATTTGCATAATTTTATGGGGCATTTCTGAATTGGTAGCATGATAGAATAACCAGTTTCATGCAAATGATAACTGTGAAACTGATTATTGCTGTGAAAAAAGTAATCTTTATTTTTCTATAACTCAGTTTACCCTGACTTTGAGCTTCTATATATTATACCTGATGCAGAAAGCTTAATCTTGTTGCCTTTTTCCTTCATCACTGAACTTGGATTGTCATTCTTTTATTGCCTTCTTTCCTCAACATTGATGATAAGTTGTATGTGGGCAGCTGACACTCTGAAATTGTTAGAAAAAAAATGTTTTCCATCCTGGGTAACACGGTGAAACCCTGTCCCTACTAAAAAAATACAAAAAACTAGCCGGGCAAAGTGGCAGGCGCCTGTAGTCCCAGCTACTCTGGAGGCTGAGGCAGGAGAATGGCGTGAACCCGGGAGGCGGGGCTTGCAGTGAGCTGAGATCCGGCCACTGCACTCCAGCCTGGGCGACAGAGCGAGACTCCGTCTCAAAAAATAAATAAATAAATAAATAAATAAATAAATAAATAAATAAATAAATAAATAAATAAAAATTAAAAAAAAAAGAAAAAAATGTTTTTATTTATTTATATATTTTTAACTCATCTGTTTTGTTACTATTCTGTTACCTTTGAAATGTCACGTATCCCTTTTGACCCTTGGGCGTGTCATCCATCCGCTCTGGCACATGTCCCATCCAAGATGGCACTTTCTTGGATCTGGTCTTTGCTGTCTGTCACCACGACACCCATCAGAGGGGTCTCCTTTTTGTATCCATCACCATGTCTGCTGTTCGTTCTCCAGACTGAGAGGGAGAGGTGAAAGGAGTGCAGGGGAACCTAAACACCGTGAGCAGCACTTCACAGGAGCATCATCAGGGTAACTTCTGGCTCATCTCTAATGGTCTATAGAGTTTTTCAAAAAAGGAATTGGCTTTATGGGTTAGGGCTATTTATGTTCAAATGATTTTTTGTTTGTTTGTTTGACCATGGTGAATTATTTATCTTCTTGAACATTAGTTTCTCCATCTATAAAATGAGTGTAATAAGATCTACTTCAGTGAACAACTGTAAGTTTAAATGAGATGCTATTTGTAAATTACGTGATATACTTCCTGGTCCATAATAGACCTATGTTCAACTTCTACCCTCTAACAATGATCTGTAGAATCTTAAGCAACTTCTTTTCTCTGGTTTTGAATTTCTTCCTTGACAAAATAAGGTCTATGGTAAAGGTGGGAAGGAAGGGTGGGAGTGATGAAAAAGAGGAAGCCATTAAACCAAGTAATATTTGAGGTTCTTTCCATTTTTAAAGTTCTATGATTCTTAGTTGAGGGGACAGAGGGAGTCTGTTTAATTAAGAGAAGTAGCCAGCCCCCTGGAACATAGAGCCAGCCCTGCCGTGCACTTCTGTGTGATTCCCTGGCTCTGGGATTTCTGGCCATGTTCTGGAGCTACAGAGTTTCCCTGGCTGTAGCTGGTCACTCACAGCATTGGGTGCACAGAGAAATGATGACTCTGCAAATGAATAAAAACAAAGATGCTATTTTTTTTAGAGGTTCCTAGGCTATCTTCCTTCTTACTTCCTCCCTCAAACAGAACTTTGAGAGCATCGGGCATTAAGACATTACTGCCAGCCAGGCATGGTGGCTCACACCTGTAATCCCAGCACATTGGGAGGACAATGCAGGATTCCTTGACACCAAGAGTTCAAGACCAGTCTGGGCAAACATAATGAGACTCCATCTCTACAAAAAATTGAAAAAATTAGCCAGGCATGGTGGCCTATGCCTATAGTCTCAGCTACTTGGGATGCTGAGGCAGGAGGATTGCCTGAGCCCAGGAAGTGGAGGCTGCAGGGAGTCATGATCATGCCACTGCACTCTACCCTGGGGGACAGTGAAATCCTGTCTCAAAAAAAAAATTTACTGGTATTCAGCTACCACTTGCTGCTAATTTTCCATAAGTCTCCTTTGTGTCACTTGTGTTCAACGTATGGCAATATTTTCTGAGAAACACAACCCTGTGACTGAGCTGAGCATGGGGGCTTGGCCAGGTAATAGTTAGCCTGACTTGGGTGGAATAGAGCCAGGCAGAGCCTGAATCATGCCCCTGACATTTGCTGGCTCTGTGACTTTGGAAAAACTTCTTTTCCTTCCTGATACTTAGTTTCCTCATCTACAAAATGGAGATGTTGGGTACCATGTACGATCAAGCTCAATAGTAGCACAGCGAGTTGTAGTGAGGACCAGTGAGATAATGCCTGGGGCATTGTAAACCTGAGTCCTAATTCTCATCGGCGAGAAGACTGCCCTGGTGCGGTTGCAGCTCTGTCACTTGTAGATGGGCTCTGGAGCAGGGAGCGGTTTCTGAGATGTGCCCCCTTTCCTGTGGTCCTCACTGCTGTCCTGAGGCTTGCTGTTCCTGGGTTGCACTGAAGGATACAGCTCTGGGTTCCCTTCTTCCTGACTCACAGGGCCTGGGCAGGCCCCTTCATTAGGTGATTTGTAGTCATCATGATCATCTTACTCGTGAAAAAGAAGAAAAAGAAGCATGCTTTAAAATCATCTGGGGCCCTGTTGAATGGGTAAATACTTTCCTCACCAGGGATTTTTAACCTGGCATCCAAGGACTTTGGGCTGCAAGTCTGTGACTCCGTGAAGTGGTCAGTCAAATTTTGATGTGAAAGACCATTTTTCTGAGGAGAGGTCAATGTTTCCCAGTTTCTCAAAGGCAGCTGTGTCTCAGAAAAGGCTGAGGGCCACTGTTTTCCCAGCACAGTACGCTTTGTTGATGGTAAAAGTGCATTTGACATGTTAAAAATCACACCTTGTGGGACGAGCAGAACTCTAAGAGGATCCTGGTGGTGAGGCCTAGAAACCAGGAGATGATGTGAGAGGAAGGCTATTCAATGGCCCAAGTGTGAGCGACTGGCCTCTGTCATCCTCCAGAGTGACTGGAAGGCCATTCTTTCACTGAAGATCAATTGAAGTCTACATGCTCCAAATGCAAATTATTCGGTGGTGACCTCCTAGGGCAGCATGGAAAAGATAATTATTTTTTGGACTTAAAACTACAAAGGAACTTAAAAATTACCTAGTGTATGACACAAAGGAGGCCTCAAGAGGTTAAGTGACTTGCCAGCAAGCCAATGGCAACCTATGGCTTGAGTTGGACTCTCCTGACCTCCCCTTTCCATCTTCCTTTCCTGAGAAAATTCTTGTAATTATTAGCTCCTGCAGACTCACCAGATCATAAGTAGTTGGCTATTAGGGAAAATGCACAGAAGTCTTCAAGAAACCATAGGAAAACTGTAGAGATCATCTGGTAGCAGAAGGCAGAAGCAGGAGGACCGCCTGAGCCCAGAATGGGGAGGCTGCAGTGAGCCATGATTGTACCGCTGCACTCCAGTTTGGGTGACAGAGTGAGACCCTGTCTAAACAAACAAACAAACAACAACAACAACAACAACAAACACACAGAAAACTTATGGCAATTGAATTCTGGCAGTTGAAGCTGCCAGATTTTAGAATATCTCCTGTTTTCCCTACGATTAGACTTCCTAACCTGGTTTAAACAGTTAACAATTCTGCGACAAAAAATTTATTTTTTTCTGACTATAAAAACAAGCTGGGAATATATAATAACAGGAAAATTTAAAAAGATGAAAGAAATCATTTGTAACCTCATAACCTTCATAACTAAGGGGTAACCCCTCGTCGTGACTTGGAATGTTAACTTTTGATTTTCTCTTTATGTGTGCGTCTCTCTCTCTTCCTGTAGCTCTTTCTCTGATGTAGATTTTGATCATCCTGTGTCAAGTGCACTGCATCCTGCTTTTTTTCATTTATCATTGTATCATCAAATATCTTCCATGCCATTAAAGAAACTTTAAAAAATATCACAGGTAATGGTCACTGGGAGGCCATTGCATGACTTGACTTTGATCCCAGTTTAATTTAAACTTGACCCTGTGCCTGGGCATGTGTATCCATGGATATTGATATTCTAAATAGTGCAGTGATGAACATCTCCACCATAAATCCTTGTTCATACCTCTTATGAGTTCCTTGGGGGCAGATAACTGGAAGTTGAGCTACTTGGGCAAGAGGCATGACCTTTTCCAAATCTCTTGATATCTACTGTCAAATTCAGAGACACTTTAAATGTGGAGAAAAGGTCGATGGAAAATGCTCTCCTCACACTTCTTTATGAGACCGATTTACTGAACTTGCTGACCCAAACCAAATTTTCTTTCCCAAACTTTAACATATCTGAAACTTGATAATTATTAAAAAGAATCCTATGTATATGGTAGATGCTCAATGAGGTGATTTCCTATACATTCAAAAGGTAATTACTGAGCACTTACTGTGCTGAACAATGAGGGCAGTTGAGGATAAACAGATGATGAGAAAAAGCAACTCCCTAAACGATGATGTGTTTGAAAGCTATTGCTGACTGAGTGGAAACTTGGGCTTCCAGGCACCATCTATGCCTTAAGTGAGGTTTCAGAGGCTGTTAGGATTAGTTATTGTATTTATTTATACAGTTTATTTCTTTGAGTATTTTCCTGACCCTCCCTCAATTCTGAAGAAGTTATGTATGATCTGTCTCTCTCTCCTTCCATATGCTTTTCCCTGCTTGCTGGGAACAGTATGGAAATAGTTAGTTTACTGAGTGGTATTTGGAAAAAATAAAATATATATATATATATATATGTGTGTGTGTATATATATATATATGTGTGTGTGTGTATATATATATATACGTATATATATACGTATATGTGTGTATATATATATATAAAATAATAATTTGCCCCTTTTTCCAGAAAGACAAACTGCTTACCCTTTCTCCTGTCTCTGTCTGCTTTTACCAAGGGCGCTGAAGTTTTAGAAGGGTGCAGTAATTCATTTGTTCCCTACAGTAAATCAGGGAGCATTTAGGAAATAGTCCTTTCCTCCCATTATGCACTCTACTCTCTCCTTCCCATTTCGTTTTTCTTCCTGCCTGATGGTATTTATATTATTTGGATGGAAAGGGGGCAATTACCCACATAAACATGACCACTATAGCGATAAAAGTCATCTATAATGTGATAATGGGTGAACAACAAACTAAACTTCTTTCCAATAACACCAGCCACAATCTATGTTTAATAAGGTTAATGTCTTCATACTGCTATTGGCTGAGGCTTAAGAATGCCAAGGACAAAAGAAAGACCAGCCGGAACCATGATTTTCAGAAATGACTGAACCTGTTTAGCATGCAAGCCCAGGGAAATGGCAAAGCAGGTGATGTTTGGACGAAACCAACCTCATTTTTTGAGCTTAGGCCTCCAGTCCAATCTGGGAAACCCAATGTCTATTGAAAAAAGGCGTAGGTTTTTTTTTTTTTTTTTTTTTTTTTTTGTATTTTTAGTTTGCTTGTCTAAGAAGAAAGCGAGCATGTGCCTTTAATTACTTTATCTTTATGTGTATCCCTTTGCTAGAATCCAGTTTTACTGAACATTTAGAATGCCTTTGCTCTAAAAGCAAAAACTTGTTTGAATAAGGACTAATTTTTCAACATGTAGACAAATATTTGAATAACTGGTGGAAATAATAAATTACTAGCAGAAAGTGACTTCATTGCTCTTTAAAGCAAAAAAGCACCCTTGGGAATTTCAAAGAAATGACTCCATTTTCATATCACTCCCTGTGGTAGCCATTTGATCTCGCTCTGGGGTAGACTGGGATGCAAGTTTATTTTTAATAAGAGAGCACCTACACATTTTCTCTGGGAAAACAAGCAGAGGAATGGATATTGGGTGAAATCAACCAAGATCTCTAAAAGTAATGATTATGTTTTAGTTATTTTCTTCAAGCAAAACTTGCTTGTAGGCACTGCCTTGAAGCCGTGTTGTTCTTTCCAAGAAGTTTAACGAGTGCTCATTATTTTGGCCATTTGCACTTTCCTGTTTCTCAGATTCCAACTGCATAATCCAATCACAGTTTGTGGATCTGGTTGGAAACTGGGTCAACAGGGGAATTCAGATTTTGAGCCATGTCAGTTTTGGGGGGAGAGAACTATTGTTGGATCCAGAATGGTATTAAGAAGCAAGCCTTTGACAGAGTCAGGCCATCTGGTTTAATCTTGGTCTAGTTCATCCCAGTTTCGGGTTCTAGGACAGCAACTTAGCCATTCTTTGCATAAGCTCTCTGGGTCTCAGCCCTTCATTTGTATGAGTGTCTGCCTCATAGGGTAAAGAAGGGATTTGAATGAAACCATACACATGAGGTGCTTGGCATATGGCAACCGATTAATCTGTGTTACCTGATACTATTACACTGAAAACACAAAAATGGTAATTTTCTTGTTTCAGGATTGGCAGAATAGCACTCAGTAGATAAAACCAATACATTTGCAATCCACGTGTGGCTTTTTCTGTAACCTCACACACATGCAAACCACTCCTCACACATATCACTGAATTTTCTTTCTCTGGTGCACAGACATTTTTACATGTTGCCTCTAGAGTAGGTTAAAAAATTGATATTCTCTTTTAAGATGTTTTCCTTTTATCTGCCCAGTGATAATCATTTCCTGTACTCTATCTACGACATCATTTTCAAAATATGTTAGTGGCTGGTTTTTCTGGCATCAAGCCGATGTTGCTGGCCTGAAGTTTCTGGAATCAAAACGTGGATTTCACAAAGTCTTGCTAAAGGTTGGGCATGAGATGTGTACACAAAATATAAAGTACACGAAGTTGAGCATCCTAAAATACATACCACCTCGCCACTTGGATGAAATCCAAGTTTTCTTGCATTTTCTGGTATTGAAGCCTTTTGGACTGGCGCCCAAACCCAGCATGTTTCTCTACCTGAGGTCTCTGGACGTCATCCCCTTTAGGCTTCATGAGTTCTTCCACGTGCCAGAAATAAATGCAAACTTTTGCTTGTTTGTGCATTTTTCTATGAGTACTTGTTAGATTTCATTAGATTTTCAACATGGGCTTTGACCTAAAAAGGATAAACATCTTTGTCTTCCCTGAACCTTCCTTCCACCCTTCTCATGCTGGCATCCCACTGCTGTCTGTAGCCACATGCTCATCTCTACCCCAGGGTCTTTTCTCACAATATTTAACATATTCTGCTTTCCGACAGGCCCACCACTCCCTGCTGCATCAGCATTTGATACCATCATTTGTTCTGTGACCACATCCACAATTTTTGGTTCATCCTCTTATTACCTGAACAATTTTTTTATCTAATATTTTTTCCTTCAAATCAACTATTCACTTCAATATGTTTAAAAAAGAAACTAGTGGATAGGTAACAAAAGATAAGTATGAAAGTTGGAGAAGACTGTGGCCTCAGAGAAAAAATATTTCTATTGAAGCAGAAATAAAAGCCAAAGACTGGTGATGTCAGAGGAGGGGAAACACAGAGAGGATTGCGTGTGGTGCTGGTCATCTCTGTTCTAGGGGATGAGAACAAAAATCATCAAGAAAAAAGTGGGAACTGGGGATGGGCAGCAAATGAGGGAGTCTGGCTGACGTGTTGGAAAGGAGCTGGCACTCTTGTGGGAGAGAAAATGTGTGTAGGGCAGGAGTGGGAAGGAGGGGAGCTGGGAGACAGGGTTCCAGAAATGGACACAAGGTGTTGGGTGAAAGATAGTGCCTAGGGTGAGGCTGTAAACGCAAAAGTTTTGGAAGCTGCAAAAAGATAGAGGCTGAAGAGGGCTAATGGGGGATGGGTGAATATGGAGGCAAAGATGATACAGAGTGGAGGCTAAGATTTTAAAAAGTGCATTTTATAGAGGAGGGTGTGGGGAGGGAGTGCAGAATGTCCCAGAATAGGGGTCTGGGGAGCTGGGAGAGACACTGTGAAATGGGCAGGGGCAGCGTGTGTGTATGTATGTGTGTGTGTGTATGCGCGCGCGCGCGTGCGTGTGATGGGGAGAGGGTATGAAGAAAAAATGGGAACCATTTTCTTAATGTTGAAAACTACTACCTTACAGTCTGTTCTTAAATCTGGTACAGAAATCTGAAGACCTGACTTTACTATTGGCAAAGACAGACAAACACTCTACAAATAGTGCTTGAAAAATGCCACTGTTTGGTTCAGATGGTGAAGAGGAACTAAGGAAGCCCTGGCAGTCTCTAGGAGGCTAGGGCAGTGGTTCTCAAATGATAGGGTGTACAGAAATTCCCTGGAGGACTTGTGACAAAAAAGATTGCTAGGCCTACTCCCAGGGTTTCTGATTCAGCAGGTCTGGGGATGGAGCTCGAGTATCTGCATTTCTAACAAGTCCTCGGTGGTGCTGATGCTGCCGGCGTGGACCAGTGTTGAGAACCATACTTGGAGAAACACTTGGTTAGGAAAACTATGTCTGTTACAGATTGATCAAAGGGCTCTTAAGTTCCTTTTGTACAATAAATCACTGCAATATAAAATGAGGTAAATGAACATGCTCTTTGAACTCTAAACTTCTAGACCAATATAAAACATTCTAAATGTGAAATGGAAACATTTACAGTTGTTATTGATTCTCATCAATGCAATGGTCAATAAAGATAAGAATCATGTTTGCAGTCTCCACTCTTGATTTTCTGCTTTGGTATGGATTTTTAGTTTGTTTTCTTCTGATATGCTGTGATTTCAGATTTAGTTTATGGTGGTGGCCCCTTTATGGCATGAAGGAAGGGGGAATGCAGGGGAAGGCCAGGGAGATTTATCTCCCTGAGCCTTGGATTCAGTACAATTTTATAAGGATGTGATATCCTTATATCTGTGATCCTCCCTTCTAGCCAGTCAAGGGCAGGATAGCCAGTGGTGAGGGAGAAGTCTGCAGATGTGAGCCAGGATGCTCTTTTGGCCTGATAGTCATACTGTGGGTGTCTGTAGAGCTCTCCTCTCTGCCTTCTGCTCACCATGGTGGCTCCGGCCCTTCCTCTTGGTCTAGGCCTGAGCTTGGTGTGCTGGGAAGACACTTTGGGGGAAGGATAGGGCCCATTCCCAGAGCTTAACCAGAACAGATTTGACTGCGTCAGAAACCACTGCATCTCCTTGTGCACATCTCATGATAAATTCACACAATGTGCTTACCTTGATAGATGCTGGCAGGGTAAACAAGAAGCTTTTAAATATTAGCATATATTTCACATTTTTCCTTGTTTAGCCCAGACAGAGTTGTCCTTGCTCTTGATAAAGGATTCCAGGAATTGAGGCGATGATTAAGAGAGTTGTTTAATCATGAAAAGGGAAATGGTCCAATCAGTAACTAATAAAAATAAACAACAGACAGGATGATGGATACTGACTTCTTAGTGCTCCTTGTTTTCAGCCATCAGTGACCTGAGTATGTTGTTTGCTGTATTTGATGTATCTTCTGTAGAAAAGAGAAAAATACAGATAATTAGGGCACATCAGAATCAGAGATTGAGTGCTCCGGGGTAGAGCTGCCAGATAAAATACAGGATGCCCAGTTAAATGTGATTTTCATATAATGAATAATTTGCTGTATGGGACATACTTATCCTTTTGAAATTCAAATTGAACTGGGCATCCTGTATTTTTTATTTGCTAAATTTGGCAGCTCGACTTAAGGGGGACCTTTTGTTTCGGAAGCAGCCTCGAAACTCAAGACTCAGTTACCACTTGTCCTGCTTTGCTCCATCCAGAATGGTGACATTCTGTAAGTAGAAAGATGCAAATCTGCAGTTGATATTTATGAATTTAGGTTGACCTTAAGAATTCAGATTCACGATCTTAGAGGAGGAAAAAAAAATCAAGGCTGGTATTGACAGGAAGCCAAAAGTGACCCTTTCTGCCCTTTTTATGGCTGTCAGCTAATATCATCAGTTGGACACAAGCCGTAACCGTTGAGTAACAGACGGGCCACCTATGGATTAGCTGTGCTGCATTCAACACCTCTTTGAACAATAATTATAATCTGTTGGGTGGAAATATCAATTTAAAGGTCAAGTGCTTTCATAAAAAATGTGATTATTCAGTATTTTATACTTTGAACCAAAGCACACGCCAGAATTCACTGTATCACTGTCTTCTGTACAGCGCATATATGCTGAGAAATGGATTGCTTAATTATATGATTATCTGTCTTTAGGGAGGATATGTGAACGTGAATGGAAGCCGCCAGGAGAGGTACATTGCTTTACTTGTGATCCTTAATCTATATCTATAGCCATTACAGGTTACAAGTTGACTTTTAAAACAAATATCTAAAATATAAATTACTTTTACAATGCAAAGTAGGTGTTTTGGTGTAAAAGAGCTCCTTTGGCTGAAAAATGGACACATTACATGAGTGGGGCTCCAGGCTAACATCATTCCTTTCCCTTCCTCTGGTTTTTAGCAATAAGCCAGTCAAGAAGGGGGGATTAGGGGAAGACCCATCCTCCTAATTAACCAGGGCCAGGAAAAAGGCCATGCAGTTGACCTTTGCAAGTGAATCACCAAGTATAATAATAGAAAGACCGTCTTGTAGTGCGTAAGAATCCCAGGAAAATTGATGGATATCCCAGGAGTCATAAGAGCCAAAAGACTTGGAGACGTTAGGGATGTGCAGCAACCAAATGCCATTAGTCTCTGTGTGTTTCCCTCATCCTCTGGGGTTTATTGTTGAGAGGGGGTTCAGTGTGCAGGAGAAAATTAAGACTGTAATGTAGGTGTAAGCTAAAAATATAGCAGGGAAGCTGGGTCCAGCTACAGTGGCACATGAGGTAGGTGGTGAAGGGACAACCAGGTGCCAACAGTTCTTCCTTCCCAAATCCAGCTCCACATGATACCTTTGGCAAACTATTCCAATGGCCTTCTGATTTTTGGGCTAGTTTGGCTTTAACTTTGTATTTCATAACAAGAAATAGGAAGCAGTTGCAAAGGGTAGAAAAAAAGAAACAAAACACTTGACAATTATGTTGCATTATGTCTCTTGACCAAAGGGTTCCATTGGCTGTTCAGTCCTGAAGATAAATGCATTGTTTCTGCCCCAAGGGCATCGAGTGACTTTGAACATCCTGTGCAGGGTCATTTCCTTATATGTGACATTGACTCCCCCTCACCCATCCTGTTCTTCATGGAATGCAAATAATATATGCATTTGTATCTATAAATCAAATTCATCTAATTAATTCCTTATCTCCATGAACTTATTTACAAAATACAATTTGCCAAGGAGCAGGAAGATCTTCTCACAAAGCTGAAAATATTTTATGATCCAAAGATGAGCACCAGAGACACGAGAGTAATTCATTCTGTGAAGATTGCCAAGAAAAGCTTGTTTTGAAATCCCTGTGCCCGTGATGACATCATGCCAGGTGAGGCATCCACCTTTGGAAACAATAGATAGACATTTGCTCTTCTCGAACTCAGCTACCTGGTTTCAAAGGGTTTTTTATTTTATTTTTTGCCTCTTTTGGCTCTGAGTGGCGGTAACACATGGTAAATCTTTAACTTCAAGTGTCCTTCTGTGGTGACCAACTAAAATATTAGCAAAATAAATGTTTTATGGGAAAATGTTGGCAGGAACCCCAACAGAAACAGGTGGTATTGGGTTATTTCAATATAATGTAATGATACAGCCAGGTTTCCATCTGGACAGCATGTGGTTGGGTCTGCTCAGAGAGTATCAAAGACTGTGAGTATGCACTGGGGAAGGCAGCGGTGCACAAGTGTGCAGCTAGATGGCTACTTTACAAAATAATAGTCTGGGTTTCGGGTCCTCTGGGTTAAATATTTTTACTGTCAAAATCTGAATTTCTTCATAAAATATTAAAGGCGAAGCAAACCTCTGACATGCAATACTGAGCGGCGTAATTATAAGGCAGTTCCTGGAAACCAAAGAGAGCGTGCATTAAAGTGAGGCGTTTATTATAAAAGAGTTCATTACCCTTGGAAGCAAAGACGTGTTTTAGAGGGAGCCTCAGAACAGAGAAGCTTTTTTTTTTTTTTAGCAAGGCTTACTCTACTGTGAAAAAAGCTGAGCTGTGTTGGTAAGAATACAATTAGAAAATAAAGACAGAATGGGATTAGTTGACTGCTAAAGACCTGATCGTGATCCAGAGCTAAAAAGAAGTATCCTTAATTTACCACCAGGGAAGACTCTCCCTCTTCCATAAAATTCCTGCTTCAGGCACTTCAAAACACATGGAATTAGGAACACTTGGAACATTTGGTTTTGCACTCAGCTCTCCTCACTGTATATTCATGCTAAGCTCGATAATAAACTCTTGGCTCAGTAACTCCCTGTATGAATCCCAGAGAGGGGAATCAAATTATGGCTATGTGCAGAGGTAGATCCTCTTCACAGGCATAGACCTTACTCCCTGGCGCTCTCAACTGTAGCCAGAGGAAGAAGAGTGGAATATTGCATACTGAGAGTAAACAATTTGGAAGTGGCTTGCAGTATCCTTGATGCTGACTAGAAGACCCAAGAAGTCATGGGAGCAATCTGCCGAAATGAAGGAGCCACTTGGACCCCAGGGTATGTGGCCAGGAAGGCTTGGATTCTAGGGAATTCTTTGCAGCCATTAATTGATAGTGCGGCAGACATGGAGATACTGAAAGCAAGTGCCTAGGTATGAAATCTAAGGACTGATGGATACAAATAATGGAGCAGGGAAGGCTCAGGAAGAAGAGATAATAAAGTCAAAGCACTTAATTATAGTGCCCTCATGCCACTGGGATCCAGAAGGGATATGCATTCATGAGACTCTGGCCTGCTACTCAAAGAGTCAGCTGCCCTATAGTATCTACTGCATTTTTCTAGATCAGTGGAGAGAAACAGAGGAGATGGCATGATGAGAGACCTGGAAGCCCCAGGTCTGATTCTTTCACTATTACTTTTGTGGGGCTGGACTGAAACCAAGAAGGGAATGGTACCCTGGAGGATAAGGCAAGGTATAGCGTGGGCCCTGGTTTACTTGGGAAAATGATTTTCTCCATCTGGAGCATATTGATATGAAATAGTAACAGCATGTCTCAGTTCTTCCTTCCAAAATGTATTGGGACAGCTATTGAATGCATCATAGGACTTTGGCTCCTGGGTTTCTAAAAGGTGGTAGCAGACATAATATTCCTAATTGAGAAGCTTATGATACAGTGGGGAAGAGTGGATACCAGAGAGGAAATGGAATTTGAGCTATCCCAGTCAAGAGACTGCTTTATTTTACCCCTATCCTATGGCAAATAGTAACATCTAAGATACAGACTGAACTGAACTAGGCTAGAAGACAGGGTTTTTGAGGTATCTGATGATGTATCTTAGAAGTTATGACTGACTCCAAATACTGAGTCCTTTCCATTATACATCAAACTGCCTTCTACCCCTATGCTAAAGAAATACTAGAGTGAATGTAATGATTTAGGAGAGAGGTGGAGAACTTGGTAATAAAGACCCAATTTATGCCTCCAATTTAACTGCTTGACTTTTTAATCAGGTAGTATTTTTTTTTTTCCGGTCTTCAGAAGTTATCTGAGATTGGGACAGTTTGTTAAATTAATTGTACAACCATTGAAAACTCTCTGAGTATGTTACCCTGGAATTCTTTCCTCCACTGTCCTTTTCTCCTGAATCCCAAACTATCGGGACCTCCAAGTATAACAACACTAGTTCTTCCTTAAGGGAAAATAAATACCTGAAGCCATAGAGTGAAGTGAGTCATCTTCTGTGAGTTAGGGAGGAGGCTGGAGCAGAGTGAGTCTTCTGCATATAGGGAAGGCAATGATGTTGACCTGTGGTTGTGGATTCCTCTCCCTCTGCTACTGGCTTGTGGTGGCTTATATTAATAGGCATGGGGTGAAAGGGAGGCTAGAAGCTTTGTGGAGAAAAGCAGTGATCTGATTTTTCCCCTTGAATTGTCAATGGGCTCTACATAGTCTGGTTGAAGGGAGGAAGGTTGCCTCATGAGCTAGGTTCAGGCTACTGAGGAAATTTTCCAGACTACTTCTTAAAATTGCAGTGACAACAAATCAGGTGCAGATGTAGAGTTTGTGTGGTCATTCTGAGATCTAATTGAAAAGGTTGCTAATGTCTGATATTGATCGAGCACTTACTATATGCAAGACCCTTTGCTAAGTGCTTTGCAGGTGAGAGAATTGAAGCTTAACCAGGTTGAATAACTGGTCCAAGGTCACAAAGGTAGGAATGGTGAGTTTGAATCAAGTCTGTCTCCCAAACCAAAGCTCTTAACCACAATGCTAAAATTACAGACCAAATATAGTGCATAAGAATGTTGTGAATGTATACCATATCAATGGCGTAAGTTAGGGCTCAGACTTAACCATTTACAAAAAGTTGGAGGGTTCTTTCCTACTGCCATGGCAAAATAAATTTCAGATGGATTAAATGTGTAGGTTAGTGACAAAAGCAAAACACAAACCAATAGATGTAATGGGAGAAAATGTTGAATAAATGATAACTTGAGGCAGGGAAGGGCTTTATAAGAGGAATAAAAATATGGGAGAAGAGAGGGATAGATTTGGCTATGAAAATCTTCTAAAATTTCTATATGTCAACACTATGAGGGAAGGTAAAAGACAAACAGTTGGGAAAAACATATATAATCTATATGTCACCTAAAAGGCGCATATCCCTAATGCATACAATATTCTTACTAACCAAATAGACAAATATCCTAATAGAAAAATGGATAAAGACCATGAATAAATAATTTAAAAGATGAAACACAAATGGATGATAAACAAATAAAAACAGGTTCAATCTCACCAGCAATAAGAGAAATTAAAATCAAATTGATATGCTTTTGTTTGGTCTTTTAAGTTGGCAAAGACAAAAAAATCATACTAAAGTTAGTGAGGAGGTAAGGAAACTGATCATACATTAGGACATTTACATATATTACTGGTAGAGTGTGACTGGTGCAATTTATTTGTAGGAAAATTTGCCAACATGTATGAGCATTTAAAATTTGTTCACATCCATTGTCCCAACAATTCTATGTCTGGCAATTTGTCCTGGAAAATATGAATGTGAGCAATGACTTCTCTCTGAGGGCAGGCATTGAAGCAATGTTTTTTTTTTTTCTTTTTTTTTTTTTTGTCACCCAGGCTGGAGTGCACTGGCATGAACATGGCTCGCTGCAGCTTTAACCTTCTGGGATCAAGTGTTCCTTCCACCTCAACCTCCTGAGTAGCTGGGACCACAGGCATGCACCACCATGCCCGGCTAATATATTTTTAGTTTTTCTTAGAGACAGGGTCTTGCCATGTTACCCAGGCTGGCCTTGAATTCCTGGGCTCAAGCAATCCTCCCACCTCAATCTCCCAAAATTCTGGGATTATGGGTATGAGTCACCATGGCCTGCTGAAGCAATGTTTTACTGGTAAAAAATTAGAAACAACCTGAATACTCAATAATAGAAGATTGGCTAGAGTAAACATATTTGATGGAATATTATTCAGTTACTCAAAATAAGTTTGTAGAAGAACATTTAGTGCCATGAAAAGTGTTCAGTATGTATTCCTTAGTGAAAAAACGAGCTATAGGCTGGGCATGGTGGCTCATGCCTGTAATTCCAACACTTTGAGAGGCCAAGGTGGGTGGATCACCTGAGGTCAGGAGTTTGAGTCCAGCCTGGCCAACATAGTGAAACCCTGTCTCTAACAAAAATACAAAAATTAGCTGGGTGTGGTGGTGGGTGCCTGTAATCCCAGCTACTTGGGAAGCTGAGGCAGGAGAATCACTGGAACCCGGGAAGCAGAGGTTGCAGTGAGCTGAGATTGCACTCCAATCTGGGCGACAAGAGTGAAACTGTTTTGTTTTTGTTTTTGTTTTTTAAGGTGAGCTACAAAGCAGTATACCTTTTCCCTAAAAATTATGTGTGTCCATACCATTTCTAATGTGACTGACAAAAGAAACACCAAAATATTAATGGGGTTAGGGCCTAGCTCTCTGTCAAGGGAATTGTGTGTGTGTGTGTGTTTTTTTTTTTCCTTTGTTGTATGTTTTTCTATAATTTTCATAAAATTTGAAATTATATGCATAAAATATGTAATCTAGAACAAAATGGTGTTAAAAGGTGGACTGCCTATTTTCTATGTAGTTTGGTAAGACATAGTATGCTTGTGTGCAGGGGCAGGGCTAAGAATCAAGTGCTAGAAAATATATCATTTTAAATTGTTGCTGTCATTTCTGGTTTTGTTTTTTTTTTTTTTTTGAGGCAGAGTTTCACTCTTATTGCCCAGGCTAGAGTGCAATGGCGCGATCTCTACTCACTGCGATCTCAGCTCACTGCGACCTCTGCTTCCCGAGTTCAAGTGATTCTCCTGCCTCAGCCTTCCGAGTAGCTGGGATTATAGGCATGCGCCACCATGCCTGGCTAATTTTGTACTTTTAGTAGAGACTCCATGTTGGTCAGGGTGGTCTTGAACTCCCGACCTCAGGTGATCTGCCCGCCTCAGCCTCCCAAAGTGCTGGGATTACAGATCTGAGCCACGCGCCCAGCTTTTGCTATCATTTCTGAGCTTATGATTGAGGACATAATTACAGTTTTGGAAAATCCAGTATTTCTAAGGAACACAAAGATGACTATAATGGAAGTCCTACTTTGTGATTTCTAATGAAGGCAGGGAGTTACTAATTCACTGATCCCATCAATATCAAGAACTAGACAACTTAACAAAGTGCTAAGCTGACCTGGAAACGGACTCCCCAGGAAGCACAGGTTGGCTGGGTTCTTTCCATACTCTCCGGTGTGAACTGGACTAAGATAGCTTCTCCTAAATTCATGATTTCAGGTTCCAAATGTTTATTTAATCACATTGAGGAACAGCTTAACTATCTATCTATCTATCTATCTATCTATCTATCTATCTATCTATCTA